>NC_142351.1:33130124-33730124 GCF_059441175.1 Urocampus carinirostris | reverse complement strand
AAAATTGTTATATTGTGAAAACATACTCTTCTCTGCAATTTACTAGATAGACTCTTTCATGTTACCATTAGGTATGCATTATTCGATACTTCAGCAGGTTTGAAAGTTCTTTCTGCACGCGCTTAGGGAGCCTGGCGTGCACCCACCAGACCAGAAGTAAAATGCCTTTGCATCATTGCTACATCACAGTAGCTTAAAGTACCCCCCGTCCTTGGTTCTTGCTTCCGTGCAACTTCGCCTCCCAGTGCCTTGTCTTTTCATCTGACATGGTGAGCAGGGAGGGGAGCACCACAAGCGGGCCCGGCTGCTGGCTTGATTAAGCCTTGACTTCCAGCCAATAGCTGATAGAGCATCTTAATCAAGGAACTACTCGCCCCTCCCCAACCGGAGCTAACCTTTCTATCAACCTGCTTAAACTCAGCCTGCTTTCATTATTCATCTGGGGAATCAATAGTCCTTATGCAGTAACAAACAAATGGCTTACTTTAAATATATTTTAGAAGTGGAGCATTCGAATTGTGGCTTCACCTAGGTTTAATTATTGGTCAATCTCATGACTAAATAGAGTTCATTGCATGGAAGACAAGGTGTTTGTCAATCTAACCAATTTTTTTTCTCGATGTTATGCCTCTATGATGATGTCAGTTATTCTACCATTGCTATATCCTTGTGATCATCAAGTTATTAGTTGCTACTAAATGTACCGAACATGTTTGAAATTTAAGAAATGGCTCATAATTTCAGAGGCTATGAAGAATTTAAAATACCTAAAAATACTGAAAATATGAACAATGCAAAAAGGCATGGTGTATCTCTGTGTGATTTGAAACCATGGAACAGTTTGAAGTTACAACTTAAACAATGCAAAAATATTTACAGGTTTAAACTACTCTACAAACAGTCGGTCTGGTCACAGTATGCACTGCAAGT
This sequence comes from Urocampus carinirostris, assembly GCF_059441175.1. Taxonomy (NCBI): domain Eukaryota; kingdom Metazoa; phylum Chordata; class Actinopteri; order Syngnathiformes; family Syngnathidae; genus Urocampus; species Urocampus carinirostris. Next base: position 33,729,194 of record NC_142351.1, on the reverse strand, counting down.
CTCAGTGTGCTCTGTAATGTATGTCTGTTCTCCTGCCATGCTGTTTTTTACATTATTGATATATTACTGCAATCAAATTGTTTGTTTGTCCTTTTTGCCAGTGGTGGTATTGAATTCCTTTACCACTGCTGAAAGTATGCTGAAGATAGGCGACATCATTGATACACCATTCACAGGAAGACAGGGCCTTGGGACTTCCCACTACCAGCAATGGACGAAGGCAGGAACCAAGTACCAAAGAGCCATGATCCATGAGGGTGGAAGCAGTGGATCTTGCGTCCCAGGTAGCATGGACCAAGAGAAAGATTACATTGGGAGAGCCCATTTTGCAGGCTTTGTGGAAAAAAAAGCACCATGGTGGTGCCACGATAAAGGTGCTCATGTCCTGTGCTTACACCTTGGAGCAGGAACGAAGCAAGAAACGACACATGAGAAAACAATGCCATCTATCAAATTTGTTCGAGAAGGACAAAAGCCATCAACCACCATTACAACAAGTAACAACCTACTACAGAAGGCCACATCATGAGAAATGAAGGTAGACCTGAGGGGAAGACTGGAATTTCATTCGGTCGTCCAGACGACCCAAAGGCCACATGTGGTAATGTGGTCAGAAGAGGCAAAGATCATCCTCATAGAACTGACAGTCCCACCAGTGTGGAGGATGCTCCCAGCCATGGGAGTAACATAGAGGGAAAGGAAAATAGCACCTCGCAGAATGGGGGAGGCAGGAGAAAGAGCCTCTTGCTGGTTATGGAGCTTGAGGAAGGAGCTTTGCTGGAAGGAGGAGTGATGGGGCCACCACTGCTGGCCCGCCAATGGGAGGGTGTTGTGGTTCAGGGCCGAAATACTTGATCATCTTGATAACCACCTGATGACATCAATTCCTCCGGGCCAAAGCCACATTCACCAAAACGGATATTTTCTTTGTTGCAAGACATTTATTTGTTGTCTCAAGTGGATTTTGAACTGTACAGCTTGTTTTGCACCGGCTGTGAATGTTAGCCTAATGGGGGTTGCAGGAAATTTGCGGTATGAGGTAAGGGGTGGGATTGAATAGGTTTTCCTCGTACCACTCCCTTACAGGCACTCTGTCATTATTTAATTTATATTTACCTGTGTCACAAGGAATGTAACTGCTTGAAATAAATACTGTAGCTTTCGGTTCTTATTTGCTTTTACTGTTAGATTTTGCGAGTGGTGTTTTTCCTTACCTTTATCACAGCCGTTCATGCCCATCTTGCTTCCATCTGGGCATACATTACACTTCATGCCCTTCACTCCGGCCTTACAAGAGCACAGACCCGACATCTGCTCACAGTCATCTCGCACAGAGCCGCTGGCATCACAGTTGCACGCTGCCCGAGGACAAGGACAGAAGAAAATGATCGATTAACGGTGAGGACTGGACCTGTCCTGTAAATCTACATTCCTAGGGGCCACAGAAGAAGACACATGTCCAAGAAAAAAACAAAGTAAGACATCCACAAGGAACAAGAATAATCCAGTTGTGTTGTAGGAATCAATGATGTGTGTTTTTCTTTGTCTTTAGGGATGTAGTATTGGCATAATTCCCTCTGCAATGCTTGCTGGGGGCAATTCTTGTTAAGGGAGCTTAGCTTGTTGAAATGCAGTGCAGTTATGGGAGCGTCTGAACTTTGGTTGCAGGAAACAAGGAGATGAGGCAGACAACTTGAATACAAATAGATGCTGATCGAAGAATACATAAAGAGGTGATTTGTGACAGTATACTTTCTTGTTTGAGAGTACAGATCTAAATGTAATATGACATTTTAGGTACCATTTTCTCTGTATTATATTAGAAAAAAAGGTCCAGGCACTATTTAAAAATCTGTGTTTTATTAAGCTATATAAAAAAAGGTTTGAACTGTTTATTCTGTTTTTAACGTTGGACATGTGCAAAAAAAGACTGCAGATGATGCCAGATCGCAATTTTTAGAAGAATGAAGAAGAATTTACTTTTATTGTCATTCTTTGTAACCATGTACACAGAACGAAATGTCGATACACCTGACCCGTACAGTTAAACTATAGCGAGCCGATGCAGCCGCAGCCAAACAGGGCGCAGCCATTTTAGACCCAACTGCTTGTTAGGAGTCATTAGGTGACCAAACCCCCCAATTCCAACCCTTAATGCCGAGCGCCAAGCAGTGAGGCAATGAGTACCAATGTTGTAAGGCTTAGGTATGACTCGGCCGAGGCTTGAACCAGCGACCTCCCGGTCTCGGAGCGGGCGCCCTACCATCTTTACCGAGCTGGTAAAAATCTCAATACCGGCCGTGCAGCCATGTGAGGCACTAACCTGCTTATTAGGGGTATTAGGGGTTCAGTGTCTTACCCAAGGACACTTCGACATGTAACACGGAGGAGCCGGGATTCGAACTGCGATCTCTTGATCCCAAGACGAGCACTCTACCTCCTGAGCCACTGCCGCCCCATATTTTGGCTCTTAACCTGCACTGTTGTTTGTTGTTTTGACAATTATGAACTGTTGACATCTTTGTCATTATCGGCCAATCATGTAGCTTTTCCTATGATACCCACAGCCTTTCGGGCAAATCTTTGTAACAGGACATCGAATTTTAAAAAAAGTTCTCAGGAGAGAGCCTTTAAAACAGGTTGGAATTTCTTAGAGGTTTGGTCTCCGCTGTACTCCTTGCAATTATGAAAATCTAATTATGTCTTTACTCCTTTGAATGTCTGCTTAACTTGAAACTCATCCATGGTGTGGCATTCATTAGTTATGTTAATTTCAAATTCATCAGTCGTCTTACGAGCAATCCCTCTTGAAGCAGTAAGAGTATCTCATTTAATGCAGCGCACACTGTACAGCAAAATGAGTTATGAGTGGAAGTTTGTTACCATGAAAAGTGAGGTGTACCTTGTGCATTAAGTTAAAGAGAGAATATTTTCTTAGTCTCACATCACAGGCGGAAAGAATTGCTGCAGCAGTTTTGCTGTATACTGTCTTCATTTGAGTATAACGTGCACAAGTGTAAAACGCGAATCCCTAATCTGTATAAAATACTGTTTCACTTTATCTCAGGTCAGACTAAGCATTGAAAGGGACAAATATGTGTGTTTAAGATTTGAATCATTTATTGACAACATCAAACTTACAATAAATTTTTAAATATACTTTAAAGTATGATTTATCATCAGATACCCCAGAGTTGTTTTCCCCATGTGTTTTTTTTTTGCGTTTATTTCTATCTTTCAGGACGACTCACTGTTTCCTTCATTCTCCATTCATATCGATGCCGGTTAAACATCGAGTGATAATGTGGTAAAATATAATGCCTTTTCTAGTTAGTTTTGCGATTGTGACCAGCAATATTTTTGAGTGATCAATCATTTCACAAATATGGTCATATACGACCGTGTATAACGTGCACACAAACTTAAAGTTATTTTTCATGTGAAAAAATGCACGCTATAAATGAATAAAAACGATAATTTAACAACATTTTAATGATTTAAAAACAAAGTTGTTAAGAAAGACTAAACTAAAAAAATAAAATTCAAGAAATAATAAAAAACTTATATTGCTTATTAGCAATCAGTCGACTTAATCAAATATGTCTGATCCCCCCTCATAAAAAACAAGACTTACGTGTGCAGCCACTCATGTTCTCCGTCACAATTCCGCGGAAGTTCCAGAAGCCGGGCTCACAACGGTCACATTTCTGCCCGCCAACACCCGGCTTACAAGAGCACTGGCCGGTGGTCGGGTCACATGTACCTTTGTAGGATCCGTAGCCATTACATTGGCAGGTGCCTGAGGACATCACAGCAACAAGGACAAAATAAATGCCTCAACAATATGTTGTTTATTTCAGGTACTCGTCCTACAATGAAAGGGAAAAAAGGGGACTTTATGGGTTTAGTAAGGATCAGTGCTTCACAAATAGATGGTGTAAAGAAAGAGCTAAATCTCGACTAAATCCGTCTACATCCGTATTTCAAATTGTGTTTTACAGCCACACTCTACACCCAAATTGAGATTTTCCAAAAGGGACTTAGTGCCTCGTTTTAAAAATTAAAAGATCTTATGCACAGCATTGCTTTTAACAGTTGCGGTGAATAGGTCACATGGCAGAAGTGGTTCCAAATGTTACAAGAGTGAAAAAAAATAATGTTATATTTTATAGGTACTAATCTTTTTCGATGATAAAGTGATATTAAGATGATTTGGTTATCCACTTAGGGTAATATGTTTAACAGTGTGTGGAATTTTAAGTCACTTTCTCATGTTGTAACTATGGGTTCAAATGCTGACTGGAAGTTAACATGCCATATTAGGCTGAATATCACAATACTATCCACAGAATTAAATTTTTACTGGCTGCAAAAGCTGTTCAAAACTAATTAACTAACTAACTAACTAACTAACTAACTAACTAACTAACTAACTAACTAACTAACTGACTGACTAACTAACTAACTAATGACGAAGAACAACTTTTTCCTTTATGAGACGAGGGGTCGGTCATAATAAGAGCTGGAGATGAGCTATTCTATTGAGGTTTTTATTAGAAAATATTCTGGGTACAAATAAGCCAGAGAACAATGGCTGTAGGAATTATATAGTGTAAAGAGTAACATGGTTGACAATATATTTTATTGAATTTGTTTGTAAGTTGCTTCAGGTTTATATAAGTATGTATAAGTAACCCGTATTGTCTATATATATATATATATATATAGATAGATATATCTATATATATATATATATATATCTATATATATATATATATATATATATACACACATACATACATACATACATACATACATACATACATACATATATATATATATATATATATATATATATATATATATATATATATATATATATATATATATATATATATATATATATATATATATATATATATATATATATATATATATATATATACTCACACATTTTTTTAGGGAGCGAGCAACACAATATATTTTAAGACAAAACACAACAGAACTGCCAAACCTGCTCTCCGGACAAAGTATTAGTCTTCAGCGCATTTTATTTCACTGTGTGCTGTTAGATGATGTTAAAATCTTTGAAATAATATATATTTCAATATCTGCCCTAATTAATGGTTTTAAAACAAAGTGCAAGCAAAGTCATTTTGTAAAAATGTCACAAAATACTGCAATTGAGGATAACAATGTCATTACCTTTAGTGCAGACAGCGCTGGGCAAAGGAAATAACATTTGCCCGCTATGTATAGCTCCGCCCATTCTTACTGCTCAACCAGTCAAATTGCTCTATATTCTTTACTAGAGCTTCTTGGTAAAACTTGTGTTTTGGGTTAAAGCTTGTTATGTGGCTTTTCAGTATAAAGTGTCTAAACAATGAACATGGATTTTTTAATGAGCTTCCATATAGAGGATTATTTAGCGATTTACAGCCACAATAAGGTCTGTTGGTTTGACATCCTGACTTTAAACTGTAGTTAGATCTGTGTCTTAAATATATACTGAACCGAACGCTTCGCCCACCAGTATTGTCTTGGATTCGCATGTGTGACGATTGATTCTGCATGAAGTGATACATGGAACAATTGCACGGTCCATATTTTATCTCTGAGTCATATATACTCATGAAAAGAGCCGTAAATAGCTCACGAGCCATAGGTTCCCCGACCCCTGACTCTGAAAAACATTGTTTTTGTCCTTTTTCATTTTGCATTTGTGCTAATTTCTTTTCTTTTTCAATTTTTGTGTGCTTTTCTTATCCTGGGTTTCTTTTGGGTTTCTTATCATTAGCCTTTTCTTGTCTGTTTGGTTTCATAGTGTTCGTGTTTTCCTTTTTGTGTTTACGATAACCTCTACTTGTTTGTCTGGTTATTTGTTTTCTGTTTGAGGTTTACTATAGATGTTATTTTTTTGGTGCTGGGGTTTGCTTGTATCCTGCATTTTTCGTACTGTTCAGTTAAATGCTCTTGTATAATAGTCGACCGTCTGACTGACTACATCACTCAGCAAAAGAACCCGTAATAAATTAATTTGATTTGATGGCATAATATAGTTTCTTACATTGAGAACAAAAAAAAGAAACATGTGCGATTTGAGAAAATGGAGATGGACTCACTTGGACAACCAGCTAGACCGACTCCCAAGGCGGTGGTAAAGTTGTCGGCACAGCATCCGTACACAGACAGAGAGCAATGATGGGACACGGTGGGCCCTGGCGGCGATGGGGCTGAAATTACAGATGGGAAACAACAGGTGAGAAAAGGATGAGGGATATCAACGTGAGCAAAAGAAGAAAAAAAAAAAACAATATTTTTGCTGTCTGTTGTCTTTAAAAAAAACAGCAGGGTAACACAATCGTGTCAGTAAATTCGGTAATCAGATAGCCTGAAGGGATGGACGTGGTGTGGGGGGCTTTTGTCTGACTTACAGATAAAAAAGTACCAAAAAAAAAATCCATAACAAGATAAAAAAAACAATCCATATGTAGCTTCTCCAATAACTTCTCCAAACACTTGCTCACAATCGGGGAAAATAATGCTATTACCTTCAGTGAAGACAAAAAAAACCCCCACTTCAACTGGCATTTACTGCCTACTTGGAGGCATCTTCATTTTATTTGTTCCTGTCAGAATTAACAGAATTGAAAATGCTGCCCTTCAGCAATCTCTACAATGTAGTCTACATCCTCAAAAATCTCTGAGACAGATTCCTTGTATGTTCAGGTTTTGAAATGCTTATTTGTAGAAGCATGTGGTAGCCTTCACCAGACCAGATGGTTGCTTTGAAAACAGACATCAGAGAATATAAAATAATAACTTATGCCCATATAGTTATGATTAGTTCATTTTGCGGTATGTGACAGACACAAAACAGATCTATACATTGCAATTGCTGCATAAAAAATGTATATACAGTAATCTCTAGTTTTCGCGGGTTTGCGTTCCAAAAACGTCTAGCAATAGTCAAAAGTACGAACCTTTAATAGATTATGTAGTTATGTATTCATCACTCAAAAACAACCCCAATTTACAGGCTCAAGTATTTGTTTAACAACTGAAAAAAAAATGTACTTTATAGCCTTTTTTTAAACATATAACTTCTGTATTGTCAAATCATAATTTTGCAGTTTTATTGCACAAGGACCAACGCCACTTTACCTTACATGATATTTTGCCACCATTATGTGTCTGTTAGGGAAAACTGCATTTAGGTTCTGTCCCACAGAAACTATATATTTTTTCATTTCAAACATTTTTGAAGAAGCACCAAGGAGCCACTAAGGGGTGCCAAAGAGCCGTATGTGGCTCTAGAGCAAGTTTAGCAGGTGGAGAGTTTCAAATTGTTGTTTTATGCTTAGTCAATCAGAATGTAGAACACAATGCACAATAAAAATCCCAAAGTAGGAAAACCGCGATAAGTATACCGCAATACAGCATTGGATTGTATTACAAAACAAAAAAATCTTGTGTCATAATATCACGCACACCCAAGAAAACTCCTTTTTATTTCAAACCCGCATTGGTTACTGTCATTATTTGTATACGGGGTGAATCTGCTTAAGATGGACGGATTTCTGCCAAGCAACAAAAAGCTGGGAAAAGTGGTACAAATAACTCCGGTTGGAGTTATCTGTCTCTGTGTACCCTGCAACTGGCTGGCAACCAGTTCAGGGTTCCCCCTGCCCACTGTCAGAAGATAGCTGGGATGGGCTGCGGCACTCCCGTGACCCTAATGAGGATAAACGGAGCAGATAATAGATGGATGGATGGATGAATGATTAATAATTGTGGATTGTAACAATCGTGCAAAAGTTTTTGCAACAATATTAAGCAGCAACACAAAAATCCTAAATACGTTTATAAAAAAGATTTGAGTCACCATTTTTGAATGGAACTGCCAAGATATATATTTTTTACAGCTTTGCGTAGGATTGTAATGGCCCTGGGGAATAGACTGTCTATGAGCCTGTTAGCCCTTTATTAAGGGACCTGTAGTGCCTACCAGAGGGCAACAGGTCAGAGGAGGTGGCCGCGGTGAGAAAGGTCCTTGAAAATGTTGATGGCTCTGCTGCGCTATTCCGAGCTGGCAATGTCCTCCAGACTGGCCAAATAGAAGCCAATTATTTTACGGGCTGTGTTGACTACTCTCTGTTTGCCCCATTGGAAGTTGCCCGGTGCCAAGCAATGTTATTACGCATCCTCTGTACTGACTAGTTTCACAAATTTAAAGACAAATAGGCTGAACGACGTGGATTAGTTTCTCAAACACTTGCTGGTTTGCTTGTTTAAAAAAATCTAAATGAGTAAAAAAAGCTTTGGTACGGATTTTCAAGCGTCAGTTGAAACGAATAAGAAATACTAACTTACATAAAAAACCCTTGATATCGTGTGAAAAGGAAGCTTTCTTTGAAGTAACAGAAAATGTATAAAAATACATAAAAACATAATACAAGAAAGCTCAGCTATCATTGCTCTTCCAAGCATGTCTTAATGCTCCCTTAGCGGTTGAGGTCAAGTAAAGTTTCTCTGAACATGGCTAATGCAAAGACTGGAGAAATTTGGTTCACAAAATTGGCCAATCGAAATGGAGAGCCTGGCGCTCATATGCCTATTGAGGGTTCTTTGGAAAAGGGATTGATTATCCACGGAGGGAAGAGAAGCGTGACAGTCAGAGCCCAAAGAGGCCAGCTTAGGAAGCAGAACAATCTCGAGGGATGGGTGAAAAAACACCGGCAATACTTCCCCTCTTTCTCTTATTCTCTTTTGTTACCAGGGGGAATCAAACACGCTGAAATGATCACAAGAGATCCCGTAAGTGGTTTTTGCTGTGCTCCCAGTCACACGCTAAATGGTGCACTTAATTCAACTTTGGAAGGAAGGTGACAGCAACCTATGCGGTTGAGCAAATAATCTGAATCATCAAACCTAAGTTGCAGAAAACTGTAAGTATTGGAGCTAGAACCTGTAAACTAAGCAAGTTGGAAAATTGTTTTTTCCCATTCCCTTTCACCAAAAGTCCTGCAAATTCATTTAGCCCATTTCAAACCTATTTTGTAGGAGGCAACCTTTATGTCTGAAAACATTCTCACGGCCCGGCCCACTATAATAATTAGTCAAAACAACAATACCAATAATAATAATAATAATAAGCCTTATTTCACTGTGTTATTACTAGACCACTGGGGCTGTAGATTAAATGGGGAAAAAAATATTAAATTTGATTTTATCTTTACACTGTTTTAATCACAGTACGATGTTGTCTCGTCTTTTTATAGTGAAGGTACACGTGATTGGTCAATTTTAGTACAATTCTGTTTCGGCTGAACTCATTCCCATAATGCTTCATTATGGTGACACGTTGTACAATGATGTAATAGCATATTAGGGAAATAAGTTCGGCCAAAACAACGTTGTACAACGATTGATGAATCACATGTGCCTTCAAGATAAAAAAGGCAAGACAACGTGGTACCGTGAGTAAAAATAGTGTGATGATGGGATAAAACCTAATGCATTTTCCCAAGTCTGCAACAAAACACCCACTTCTGTGAGAAGGTTCTAACCCGGGGCATCTAGGCTTTGTAGCGTATTATGAACTGACCGATAACGGATAATGGATAATGAATAACGAAGATAGATCAATAACCCTTAAAAACCCCATCTAATGCATAACATATGTAGTCAGTGTTATTAGTTGGCTTACAAGCTGATACTTAAGTATGGAAGTTTACCACTGTAAAACCTAAAAAAGTTGAGGTTTAGTTAGGTAGATAAATTGCACGGAGACTTGAAAAAACACGGAATAAGTGAAAGGTAAAGGGTATGAGACCGCCTGTGGCCCCGTGGATGCTGACCAACACATTAGGCTACATTTCAAATGCAGAATAGACATTCATTAATCCTTTCCCATTAATGGATGACATGAGAGAGATAGATATGCTGGATGTTCTGAGACAATGAGTATTTTTCATGCACGGAGTGGATAAACAGACCTGCACACGATCCCAGGTGCTGAACCGTCAACTGCTCTTGTTTTTCACATCTGGCTTTTTTCAGCTCACACTCATTGCTATATGTTTTTCCATCAGAGCCACAAACCTGCACATTAGACACAGATTTTTCACAATCTCTTATGAATCAATAACATCTATAGTTATAACAATAAAAAGGATAACATTGTATCTTTTATTCTGAATGATAATTTCAGAAGGTGTTTCTAAACCATTTGAAAAAAGAAGGGTAAAATGACTGCACTAATGCTACTAAGGCTACTATGTTAATCCACAGCTGCTAGACATTAAAAATCATATTTCATATGGATACAAAGAATTGCAAGTCTTTGAAAAGTTTTGATTGTAGCAATAAAAGATTAGATTAGATAATGTTATAAATTAAAAAGAAACCACACAAAACCTGCTGTTACAGCAAGTGTCCAGTATATAGCATTAGTTTACTATAAATAACCAAGGAAAAAGCGAAACTTTTAATACAAAATTGAGCCCTGACTTTCATAGTTTTAATAGAGACGGTGTATTGCGTAATTCGCTATATATGGCGTAGTAGAATATATTCACAATATTTGCTAGCACTCTTAATCCTTGTCACCTACTTATAATTGATCGGTATTTGTTTTCTTCGTAGGTTTGAAACGAGAATAATTCACAGTTAATTTTAATAAAGCAATCCTCACCTCGAGGTGGGGCACAGTGTGGCAAGAAAAGTCACAGACACATCGGTCTTCTTCTGCATCTTCGTCCAAGGAGCCTCCAAACATGCGGCAGCGGTCCTGTTCACAGCTCTCAGAGCCTGACCCGGAGCCTCCTGAGCCACAGTCTGTAATACAACCAAAGACTGGTGTTGAATAAAAATATAAGGCTGAGACAGAAGAGAGAACAACCAATGTTGGATTCCTGTTTTGGGATTTATAAGATAGTAAAGATAAAGTACTTTAGGTAGATCCGATAATTGTTACTGTGTTACTAGTCAAACTTGGAATCCTCTCAAGGACATTCATTATGAAGGTTATACCTCAAGGTATAGTCGTTAAAAGTTTCCTCGCTGCCTCTATTCAACCCCCTGAGGGGATGTACTTGTTTTCTAGTTGGGAAATTAATTTGAAACAAATTGAGCACTCTGCCACTGATGGTCTTTGAGTTCAGAGAGTGCCAAAAAAAGCTTACCACCAACTGTGCAGAAAAAAAAGTTGTCATTTACTGCTGCCTGCTTTCAGATACGAGAATTTAACTAAATACAACGTTGTGGAAATAAGGTCCCAATCCCTAAATTAATCACCCAAGACGCCAGAAAAATGTCACTAAGCAGATCTTTCACAGTGACCTTGGAAGCCATTTTATTGGTTCACTCCTTTAAGTAAACGAGGTGTTCAGGTTAGCCATATGTTGAACAACGGCCCATAATTCAGAGCATGACCACAACCGGTGGGATCACAAAACTGCTGTTGCAGCTGCCGTATAAACTTTAGCACACGGTGATAAATCCGAGTCTTAAAAACGGCAGCGAAGAGGAAAGAAAGAGCAGCCACAGGATTGTTGGGGGACTAGTTTCAGGGAAACAACAAACTTCAAGTCAAACTCCTTAGGGAGAACAGTTAAGGACATGAAAGTAGGCAGCTTGGAAAAGAAGGATGGATTTCAGATGCATAGTGTACAAAAGAGAAGAACCCACGGGGGGCACAAAATGTTCATTTGAAAAAAAAAAAAAAGAAAAAAAAAGGGAAACATTCGACTAAAACCTCGCTTTGTAGATGGAATCACAACTGTAAGTGAAGTATGTAGTTTGTTTTGAACAAGATTTGCACAGTCACCTTGCAAATGGGATACATATATAATAATTCTATCATACTTTAAATTGTTTATCTAGCAAAGTAAGAAAAAAAACAGAAATTGCAGGGTTAATACACCTTCTCCAGGCCATATCCAAGCACTTTTTAAGGATTTTCAAAGCCAGTTTTCCAAATCCTCCAGTAACGTTAGAATAAAAAATCTGTTGTAGATGATGTATTATTTTACAGAGCCATATTGATTGTGCGTGTGCGTTTATCAAGATGATTTTTATATCTTGAGAGAATCAAGATGTTTGTGGATCAGAGCAAAACGTGAATAAATATTTCTTAGACAAATCTCTTCTGATATAGGTCTTTGATAAAGATAACAGTAATAATTAGCTTACATTTTCAGTTGCAGGAAGTTCTTCCCATGACACTGGGAAATGCTACCTTAGTTTTTTTGCATGGCCCATAATAAATGTCGATAATTGATACGTAATGCTCGCACCAATACAAATTTTCATAGTGCCCTGTTTAGGTGTAGCAACTTGTAGGGGGTGATGACGCCTATATAAACTTAGAACAGCTTCATTTAATCAAGAGGAAAACATGGAATGTCAAAGCAACGCCACCAGGGAGCCAATGTCAGCATCATTTTGAGACTTGTTGAGAAACATGGCAACAGTTTTAAACATTTACAAGCCCTTCACATAAAATTCAAGCACTTTTCAATCCTTGAGGACACAATATTTAAATTAAAGCATTTTCAAAGATTTCAAGAACCCATGGATATGAAAGTTCATAAGACGTGCAGCCCTAAGAGACTTTTTGTGATAAAGGGCTATACAAATGAATATGACTTGACTTGACTCATTTCAAGTATGACTTTTCTGGTCTTTCATAAAAGGGGTTAACCAGTGGCACGCGAGCAAAATAATAAATGAAATGAAATGATCTGCATTTATACAGCGCTTTTCAAGTCAATGAAGACTTACCAAAGCGCTTTACAATGTGCTTCACATTTACCCATTCACACACCAATAGCGGCCGTGCAGCAATGCAAGGCGCCAACCTGCTTATTGGGGGCATTAGGGGTTCAGTGTCTTACCCAAGGACACTTCGACATGTAACACGGAGGAGCCGGGAATCGAACCTGCGATCTCTTGATCCCAAGAAGAGCGCTCTACCTCCTGAGCTACTGCCGCCCCAACAATAATGATTATACTTTAAAAATGCGCATTTTTACCTGACATTTAGACATTTACATTTGCGCGCCGTGTTATTTAGAGGCTTAACGTTAGGCTTTACGTGGGTTTGGGTCAGTGTGTGTTTGCGCGGCGCCTCGCAGAGGAGAGATCCGTGTTTTAAACCAGCGAAAGAAACACACGCGCGCGTTAAATGAACGAATCATGAAGGCTCCTCGAGCCAAAATATCGCGTTCTTTCCAGCCAGCGTGGACAGATGACTGGGGCTTTGTGCAGAAAATGACCGTGCTGTTTCGTGCATTATCCCCCGAGAGCGTTGTACCTCGCGCATCAAGTATTAAACGTTATTACGAGACGAAACATGAACATGAATTCAAGGCGGAGACGTTAAAACATGCTGTGTCCAGGTACGATAAACAAACACAGACCCTGAAAACCTTTATCATTGCTAAAAACATGACCACTGAAGTAAGCTATCACATTGCTCACTGCATAACAAAGCACAGAAAACCATTTACTGATTTCGAATATTTTAAAAAAGCGTGTGTGTGCGTGTATGCGTGTGTGCATGCGCGTGCCTTCTGCATTGCTGCTGTTATTTCAAGTTTTGATATTTTCTGCAACAAGATATCATTGATGAATGGTAGCTTTCCATAGCACTTGTTTTTTATTGTAGTTCATTGTTGATCAAAAATGGTTGATTCTGGTTAATTCTTGTGGCAAAAAGTTTCCACTTGTTATTCACATTCCTTTTTTAGTCGATTGATGAACAAGAATAGTGGAAGATAAATTGGTCAGTTATACCAGTGTTTTTCAACCAGTGTGCCGGGGCACACTAGTGTGCCGTGAGACCTGGAATTTTTATAAATACAAGTGTACCTTTGTTCAAAAAGGGTTGAAAAACACTGAGTTATACGATTAAAATGTATATCCATGATGTATATTTGGACTGGTGTAAAAGGACAGCTCTGTTGGATTTTGAAAAAATGTTATGCGAGTCATCAATTTTGGTGTGGCACACTGATTTACAAGGAAATTTGAAAGTGGCACTGCACACCAAAAAGATTGCTGACCCATGCCACAAAGTCATGGTTAAAAACACTGCATATGTGCAACATTGTGCAGGAAAGAACCAACCAGATAAAATAAAGATAATCACATACTCTACTTATCTCCAGAGACATTTAGTATTAGCTTAGGCAACCTCGATTTAAGCTTTTTTTGCACAATGCAAACGTTCACGCCAGTTTGACCTTCTAAATTGTGGCAACATCCTTCAATGCACATTTCTCAACGAGTCTGAGAGAATAACAGCAAAAGTACTGCAGGGTTGGCCACTTGGCCCTGTGTGGGAGTACGCAACCTCAGCAGTACACAATAAAAGAGAAATGCAGACGAAGCCAATTGGTATTCTGCTCAAGCCTCCTCCTTCCAGCCAAATAAATAGAAGAGATAAGACACAGGAATGGAATATAGAAAAGTGAAAGGCAAACGGGGGAGTCCTAATTAGCTTTTGCTCTTTGATGTGCCCACCATGCAGCTGCAAAACCTTTCAATTAATGTGTAACCGGACAAAATGACTACATCAGCTCCCTGCATTACCCATCCACTCACTATTACTCAATCCAGTCGAAACGCTCTGTCTATTTAGCAAGTGGTAAGGAGGGGAAAGGGAAACAGCTTACAAAATAAGCAGATGGAGAACAAACACATAACCCTTTGAGAATGCCAATAATAAAGGATGTTTTTGACATTCATGTCCCAAAGAGAGTCCAAGCGATAGACAAGAAAATAATCAAATCTACAGTGTTTGCATGACAGGTCATTGAAGTCTTCAAATCACGGCAGGTTAAACACTTTGAGGTTGTTTTGTCAATGAAAGGCAAGCCCATCTAATTACTAGTTGCATTCTAGATCCATATTGACTAGTAAACTGAAGCGCTACTTTACATAGTCAATAATGCTTAGGTATACGCAAAGATTCCCATTATTTTGTTACTTTCAGACCCTGCATTTTAACCAGAACCAATTGCCTCACTTTCCGAACCAGCCTCCAAAGACCTTGATGGACTCCCTACCCTTATTAGACACAACACAAAAATCCCTAACCATAATACCTCAATTTTTAAAAGTAATCCAACTCAACTGTTTAAGGTCTGTCTGGGACCAGGATCTAAATTTCTGATAAGAAATGCGATCAAATACTAAATCTGGTTCACTCATCATCTATTTGCACGAGACTCCTCCAGTTTAAGATCCTGCACAGAAACCGTCTGACCAACGTGAGACTAGCAAATATTTTCCGAGACAGGCCAGACTCTTGCAACAGATGTAAACAGTTACTGGCCGATTACTTAGATACACTATGGTTTTGTCCCAAGCTAAATTACTTTTGGATTCAATTCTTTAAATTGTTAAGTAACATCCTTGGCTTTCCAATGAACCAAGACCCACTTATTGCCTTTTTTTGGAGTACCGCCACCACAGTTCCAATTTAGACCTGCACAAACTGTCATTTCCTTTACCACTCTACTTGCGAAGAGGCTTATCCTCCTAAAGTGGACACATACATCCTCTCTAGACACACAGAAGCTAGATCCAGGAAATATTGCAAAATGTGAAGCTTGAGAAAATCAGATTCTGCCTGAAAGGTTATCTACAGGCCTTCCAAGATAATTTTTTGATTACACATTGAGACTCTGCAGGTTGCTAGATATAATTAAGAGCACTGAGCTACCCATGCCACCCCTTTTTTATTTATGTATTAATTTCTCATTCTTATTATTATCATTACTAATGTATTTTGTTATTACTGTTGATATTGAATTTATACATTTTATTTTAATTAAACATCTATCTCCCTTTGCCTCTATTTATTTACCTAATCAGTGACTTTAGTGGCTGAATGTGTTGTTTTGGTGGGAAATGCGATTGCTTACGTTTTTTTCAATGAAGGCAGCTGTGTTTACTAACTGCAACCTGTTCAATGTAAGTCATGTGTCTTCCCAGTTGTCTGTAATACTGTTCAATAGAAAATGTAAGTAAAAATATTTTGGAAGAAAAAAAGGGGAAGAATTCCCAGGACCTCTAATTTTGGTATCACCTCTGGTCTTCTACATGAGAAGCAAATGTATTTTCAACTACGCAAAAACGTTTAACAGCAAGTATTAAAGTAAAGTGTGATCTTAAGAATATTGTGTTAATATTCTGTTCATGATTTCTGTTGGCAATTTCATGTCACAAATGCCTTTTAACCAGCAGCTTAGGTTGCACACTGCTGTCATGATCCCCTTTTCCTCAATCGTGAAAAGACGCAAAAGCCAGGCCAGCCCGAGTGTGAAATTAAACAGGTGATAAATTCTCCTGCAAGGCAGACAAAAGGGATGCGCTGTCATTTTTCATTATTGCTAAATTAGAGCTGAGCGAAAATAAGGTCCATTTTATACCGTTGGTTCTGTCAATCAAAAATAAAGTTTTTGAGGGGGGGTTGAAGAACCAATTCACTGTTTTTATTCTTGATTAAAAATCAGTAAAACGCCAAGTTAATATATACAAAACAACCTCAAAGTGTTTAACCTGCCGTGATTTGAATATAGAATCACCAGTCTTGGGCAAGCCCTCTCTGACATTTTAATGTGTAGAAAAAACTCAGATCACAAACATGAAACAATCGCAAGGTCATTTCAAAATGCAACATATTGACATTCAGAAACACTAAAAGAAATTAATAAAATATGAAATTACTCCATTTTGAGGGAAAATAATGTAATTAAGAAAAACAGACAAAAAAATAACAATCAAAACATATCACTAGTATTTAGTTGCACCACCTTTGGCTTTTATGACAGCTTGCAGTCTCTGAGGCACGGACTCGATAAGTGACAAACAGTATTCTTGGTCAATCTGGTGCCAACTCTCTTTGATTGCAGTTGCCAGCTGATCTTTGTAGGTCGGAGCCTTGCTGTGGACCATTTTTTTTCAATTCAAACCACAGGTTTTCTTTTGGGTTGAGATCTGGGCTATCTGCAGGCCATGACATTGACTGGATTCTTCTTTCTGCAAGGATTTCTTTCACTGTTTTTGCTCTGTGGCATGATGCATTGTCATCTAGCAAAATGAGTTCATCATCCCCAAACATTTTTTCAATTGAAGGAATAAGAAAGCTGTCTAAAATGTCAATGCAAACCTGTGCATTAATTGCAGATTTGACCCAAGCCATCTCCCCAGTGCCTTTGCCTGACATGCATCCCCATATCATGCAGTCATTCACAGTCCATGATTTCCTCTCCTAAGCCCATTGCAGTCTTGTTCTTTTGTGTTTGCGTTTCAACGATGGTTTCCTTTTAGTTTTCCTAAATAAAAATCCCATTTCCTTCAGGCGATTTTGCACAGTTATGTCACATACATTGACTCCAACTTCCACCCATTTCCTCTTCATTTGTCTTGTTGTGCATTTTCTGTTTTCAAGAGATATGGCCTGTAGTTGTTTGTCTTGATGCCTACATGTCTTCCTTGGCCAAACAGTAAGCTTGACTTTAACAACCTTCCCATGCTGTTTGTATTTGATCCAAAGCTTCGATACAGCTGACTGTGAACAGCCCGCATCTTTGACATACATACAAGTTACTTTCTTCAAGAAGTTTGACAATTCTGTCTTTGGTCTCAAGAGACATCTCTCTTGTTGAAACCATAATTCTTGCCAATCCACTTCGTCCAGGAGCCCTCCAAGGTGTGATAACTGCACTGTTTTTATCTGCTGACTAATGAGTAGAATTATTCTAAGCCAGGTTCCCAATTAAAGAAAGGAAATTGAAATGAAACTTCCCAAAGTGCTTTACAATGTGCTTCACATTTACCCATTCACCCACACTCACACACCAATAGCAGCCATGCAGCCATGCAAGGCCCCAACCTGCTTATTGGGGGAATTAGGGGTTCAGTGTCTTACCCAAGGACATTTTGACATGTAACACAGAGGAGCCGGGATTCGAACTGCTATCTCTTGCTCACAAGACGAGCGCTCTACCTCCTGAGCTACTCCCACCCAGTAGCTGGGTGTGACTGGGTGCAATAATTCAATGTTTTCCCTCATAATTGAGTGATTCCATGTTTATTTCCTTGCACTTGCTCTATAAACGTAACATGTACTGACTATTGCGATTTGTTTTCTTAATTTAGTTTCGTGTATCTGAATGCCAATATGTTGCACTTAAGAATGACCTCACGATTGTTTAATGTTTGTGATCCGAGTTTTTTTCGACAGAATAAAATGTCTGAGTGAGGGCTTGACTAGTGATTCCATACTTTTGGCTAGGGGTTGTATATACATACAGTATATAATAAAGAAAGAAAAATAATGGCAATTTAATGGGGTAGCTTCTATGCAAGTATATACGGTGATTTGTAACTAAATAGTTACTTTCAGAGCGATGTGCTACTTTTTGGTGTCAGTAATCTGGTGAGTAAATTAGTTTTTACATTGAGTAACTAGTAACAAGTAACAGGGTATATATTCTTTTTACAGTAGCATGTCCAAAACTGATGCTTATAGCTCTATACTTTAAAACGTCATTTTAAATATTCCACAAAAATACTTGAATGTAGCTGAACTGGCAGATAACAAAACGCAATTTTGTTATTTGTTTTTTTAGTTTGTTATTAAGTGTAACTGTGGGTCGTTTCGTAGAATACGAGAAGTTATGCTGTCTATAGCAAATAGAGCACATAGACATTTTGGGATAAAATTATGTCAAAAAGACCAAAGGAAATACAATAAAAAACATACAACCAGCAGCTAAAGTATTACCATGTGTAAAAATTTGAATGAACACCGTTATACCCTCTTAGCTGTTAGATTGATAGGGGATTAAGTTAACATTCAACAAACCAAT
Organism: Urocampus carinirostris; assembly: GCF_059441175.1. Taxonomy (NCBI): domain Eukaryota; kingdom Metazoa; phylum Chordata; class Actinopteri; order Syngnathiformes; family Syngnathidae; genus Urocampus; species Urocampus carinirostris. Next base: position 33,710,307 of record NC_142351.1, on the reverse strand, counting down.
ACATGTAACAAGCACATTTCAGTGTAAAAACTTTTAACATGATCTTGTTACATTCACGACAGTCTGGTAATTCTAACCATGTAAAATATTTACTCAAAAACAAATAATATTTCCAACAGATAATAAAAATCAGTCTTAAAGCATTTCTGCATTGTTTGTTCTGCTTCATAATTTCCTTTTAAAAGTAAACAAACGCGTAAGATGTTTTACAGTATGGCCGGTTTTGACCTTTCAATTGACAGTACTCTGGACCAATTGCAGTGGTCTGTGCAGCTCTTTGAGACCTCTTGTGATTAAGGGCTATACAAATAAACATGCTCTGCTCATGACCGACCGACCGAACGGACGAACAACCAAAGGGTCATCAACTTTAAATGTTTAATATCCTAAAAAATTAGGAAAGGAAATGTAACAGTTCTCTTTATTGTAAATTATTTGTATGAGAAATTCCTCTGCTGGTTTTCATGAAGTTTGGCTACACCCTGTGAACTGGATGAATGACAATGCCTACTTTCTAACGTTTCTAAATAGATCTGGTTGGAGAAAGGTTGGGTAAGAAATTCAGAACATATGTAACATGTATACTGTATTCACATCTTAATTGCCCTCTCTGACAGAAGTTTGGGCAGCACTAATTATTATGTTGAGTGGCCAAAATACTTCACTTGTTAAAAGGACATGCCCTGTACTTCTCTCGGTAAAACCTTAATCAATCACCCCCGATTCAGTACCATTTTTCTCTCCCAAGTGGCCTTATTTTTTTATAGAAGAGTGAGAAAAAGAGAGAGATGAGAGTGGAATACATGGCAGGCAACGGCAGCGAGGGAACACAAAAACGAGACAAGATTCTATTGTGTAAGCCTCTGAATGAAAATGAGCAAGTGATGGAAAGTGGCGAATGCTCGCGGACAGTACGAAGTAGGCGAAGAATGAAATAGAAAAAACAACCCATCAGGCAGCGCGACCTAGTGAGAGGGCCCTGGGGGGAGACAAAGGTCTGTCTGCCTGATGCAGGGCCACTACCAGACAATGTGGATGAAACAAGAGATGAATGCCAGAGTTTGATGTGGGGGGACACACTTGAACATTTCTTCATGCTCTACATACAAGAAAGGTCACTCTCTCAGTCAATGAAGTGATGTTAAATCTGCCACAGGAGGGTTAGGCGTCATTAGTAGCCGTGCAGGCCCCCGGCAAATGTCGTAGACAATGGCAATGAAGAAACCAAAGGGTGTCAGGGGAAGAGTGGGAGGAAAGCAAAAGAAAAAAACACCCATGGCAAGCTGAAGAAATGGAAGTGGATTCATCTTGTGTGTATTTGGACCATCTTCCACCTGCCCCCTTTTTTCTTCTCTGCGGCTACCAGCCAACCATCCTGCTGGCAGGAGTAATCTGCTCCCCTTCACACGTTGTCTGCTTGCTGTGATCACCCGCAAGCCACAAGGGGAATGGCGTCCCACCATCTGCATGACAGCCAGAGGACAGCTTGCTGCTCCCCGCAGAGCTGCGATTGAGGAAGGGAATGCGATATCGCTGCCTGCCTCTGTCAGCGCTGATCCACATATGATTTGCTCACTGAATTAGATCTAATTTGTTCAAAATGGGAAACGACAGTGCAAGCTTCACGACTAAAAACTGCACTAAGTAAGAGTAAGTGGAGTGTAGGGCTTCTAAAATAATTCTGTAAAGCACCCATTTTATTAGACACAGTACAAACAAATGACTGGTCACCTATTATTGACTTGGAGTCGATAGTGAAATCCAAGGAACAGCATTTAAAAAGATACGGTCGCTGACATTATTAGGATTTGCTTAAATATTTTAAACAAAAGACTGGGAACGTATGGCTCGCGAGCCGGATATGGCTTGTTTAATGAGTACCAGAACATTTGGCTCTGAGGTTAAAATAAGGTCCATAGCAATCTTTACTATGCCTTTCTAATTAGTGTACGCTAAGCCAAAGCAACACAGTAAGTCTTTTGTTCAGTCCAAGATATATAAGAGTTTACATTCACCATGGTTTGGCTGTATGTCTGTAAGGAATCATTTATATATAAAATCATGAACCAATCTATGTTCTATATCAGGGGTTGCACAATTAATTGAAATTCCCTTCATTTATGGGCATACACTATCAACCCATTCTCCTTACTTTAATTCATTAGTATTAGGTAGGTGGCATGCGAAACTGATTAGCAAAAATGGCACAAATGACTGAATACTGTACATCAGGTCAGTTTATGGTGATTGCACAACTTCAGTGGCCATAATTGGCTATTTCAAGTTAAGTCAAGTCACATTTATTTGTATAGCCCTTAATCGCAAGGTGTCTCAAAGGACTGCACATGATTACACTTACACCATCCCCTGATCTTAAACCAACATGCAGGCAAGAAAAAACTAAAAAAACTCCGGATGTGGAAAATAAGAAACCTTGAGAAGGGGCCTAACAAGTGGTTATCACCCTTCCAGGATGACCAGGGTGGAATAGATCCAGCATTGGGTAACAGTACACCAAACATGGTGAATATCAATTAAAAAAAGGTAATATGTAGGAATTTGTCCAGAAAGTCCAGGACAGCAACGACACAGCTTTTTTCAAAGTCAATTTCTTACCTTCATCGCAGTTGCTGGCCTTGGCCACCTCCACTTGTTTCTTCTGCATGCACGAGGACAACCGGAGTTCACACTCATTCTCGTAAGTAGTGCCGTCACTGCCGCAAACCGGAGAGAACGTTTGGCCTGAGCACTCGGGGCACACGCATTTACTTTGGACGCAGCGGGCACCCCAGGCACAGACAGAGTTGCCACACGTTTCTGAAAATAAGGATGAAATAAAATGAAACTCATTATTACGTATTCCAGTGCATGAGCAAAACTTTTAACAGCGACCGTCATTCAGTTAAAAATTCCCCTAACAACTAAATCGCGTATGATTGTTTCACAGCTTGACATAGCAAGCAAAATCATGCACTACTTACTGCACTCTCCTTGGCTGACCACTCGCAGGTCCATCTGTTTTTTGCAAGCCCGCACGTGCAGCTCGCACTCGCTGGTGTAGGTCGTGCCATCGCTCCCGCATACGGGCTGGTTTGACTCTACACACTCTGTTGCGCAAACACACTCTCCACTTTGAGTGTCACAGATTGCTCCAAAGGAGCAATTGGCACAAGCCTCATCTGCAAGAGAATCACAACGGATTCAGTTAAAAGGTTATTCTGCTCGTTTCTGCTTTTAATATTGGACAGATGAAAAGAAGATTGCATAGGATATCAGTTCATTAATATGACTATTAATTCCTGTCATTCATTATTTTTAAGAGTCGTACACCTATTTAATGGCCAAATTTAAGGACCTTTTAAGCACTTTCGAAGCCAATTTTTTAAATTTCATCAGTACCATTAAAAGAAGGAATTTGGTATGCATTTTTTCCAATCCACATATAAATCTCCAAATAACAAAAGTTATTTTTTAATCTTACCTGTGCATTTAACAAATCATATGATTTTTAAATCTTGAATGAATTGCGAATATGTTTGTGGATCTGAACAACACGCGTGTGTAAATAGGCAAATCTCTCTCCATATAGGTGTTGGGTAAAATGACAATAGTCTCATCTCTCATCTCATTAGCCGTACCGCTTATCCTCATTAGGGTCGCGGGGGCACTGGAGCCCATCCCAGCCATCTCCAGGCAGTAGGCAGGGGACACCCTGAACTGGTTGCCAGCCAATCGCAGGGTACACGGGGACAGACAACTCACTCGCTCATTCACACCTAGGGACAGTTTGGACTGGCCAATTCATTCATTAATTAAGGTAAGACAGTAAAACGTTTTTTTTTTTCCTATGATACAATGTATACATTATTTTCTTGCTCTGTCAATCAAATGATGAAACAGATGTAGGTTAATTTAATTGCAAATCTGACTGAGCCTCACCAGACAAGAACCTCACCGCACATCACTGCTGCTCCCACTTAACAAATAAATTAATTGGAAAATAGGCCTCCCTACCACAATTATTTGCAAAAGCAAAGCCCTGGTAACACTTTCCCATACGCACAATAATTCATGTCTCTTACTCCCCAATAAAACAAACCTAACAAAAAATTCTCTACTGTTTGCTACTCTTCGTTTTCTATCAATCCACCTACAGTATATTCTCCTATGCTGTTGTGACCTATTGTCCTTTGCGCATCATTTGAAAAGCCAGTGGGAGGGGTAAAAAAATCTCATATGGTACAGGTTATGTTTTCCTATTTTCACATCATTCAGGAATCCCAGCTCTATCTGTTTGGCTAAAGCCAGACGAATGACCCCCGATCCTGAGGTGACTGCTGTATCCAGCTGAGGTGTCTATTAACCAAGCCCGTCTGTCTCAGCCCTCCGAGACAAGGTCGCTAGGTCACTCACCGCTGAAAAAGCCAGCAGGGGTTGGATTTGAAGGCGGTTGAAATCTAAAGGATGATATCAGTCTTATTGCTTTAGGATTGTTCCTATACAGATAAGACTTTTTTAAAAATACAATCAGAACATTTCCACACTTAAGCAAACAAGAACGACAAATCGGAATGGTGGATTTTCTCACATTGTGCAACGTTGAATTCTGTTGTTTTGGCTGAATGCTTTCCCCTAATGCTCCATTACAACAGTCAAAACAACATTGTATAACCGTTGACCAATCATGTGCATGTCAAGATAAGAAAGACGAGACAACGAGGTGAGTATCAATTGTGTGATGATGAGATAAAATAGAACGCCTTTTTTCATGTAGCTTATATCTCTAATGGTCAAGGTATTTGGGCTTATTGTTATTGTTGTTATTATTTTAATAGCTATAACCAATGTTCCCTCTAATTTTCCACGGGTCTGAGCGTTCACACAAAGTCAGTGAGCAACGCTTAAAACAACAGTGAGCAACAGCAACCCCCGGTGTGGCAACTAAATCATTATCAAACATGTCTAAAACTTGACATCACGTTACATTTTGCTGAGTTTCCGCCAATGCAAAAAAAATAAATTCACAATACACAACAGTATTTAATCACATTTTTTAGTGGAAGTACAATGTTGGCAACAATATTGACTTGGTATAATTGGAAATTATTTGAATGCAACACAAACTTTTTCTTCTTTTTCCCTGTTTTTTTTCCATTTTTTTAATTCCTTTAAAAAAATCTCATTGTGTTTATTTTTTCCTAGCTGTTACTTTTTTCTTTTTGTTCTCTATTTACTTTTTTTCCTTTGTTTGTTTCTTTTCTTTTTTCTGACTTTTTTTCTGAATTTTTCCTTCGATTTTCTCTTCCTTTTGTTTTTTTTTTTCTCAGCTTTTTACTACTTTTTCATTTTGGCATTTTTTCTATTTTATTCTATTTCCCCTTCCTTTAAGTCATTTTGTGCATAATTTTACATAACCTTTGGTCATATAGGGATGAAAGACACAATTACCTGATCTTAAACCAGCATGTGGGCAAGGAACAACTCAAAAACCTCAGTGTGAGGAGAAAAGAGAAACCTTGAGAAAGGACCTCACATGTGGTAATCCCCCTTCCAGGATTGACCAGGGTGAATTACAATTAGCATTACTGTACACATAATAGTAAACATTAGGTGAGATGTTGAAAAAGCCGAAGAAGCCGGTTTTCGAAAAACTCTACTGACTTTACTCAACTTCGTTCTACTTCGACCTTGACTTACAAATACCGCATTTAGAACACAACATCAGGGGAACCCTTGTATTTGTACCTTCATGCACTGTCACTTTGATTTAATTCGCTTCTTAATTAGCAATTTCGAGCCCTGATTTTTGTGAGCTGGCTAGATTTTCTTGAGCACGGAAAAGCTCTGGATATTGCGCAATTGCACACACACGCAGCTTAGAGGGAACATTGCGCTGGATAGATTTTCTTGTGCGCTGAGAATGAGCGGGCAGTGCGCGATTCCGCACGCGCGCAGCTTAGAGGGAACGTTGGCTATAACTATTTTAATTAATATTATTACTAAGATCATTAAGGCCATTAGAATATTGTTATACATCAAAAGTTGCCGACCAGCAATAAATTCATGCTTCCCACTAAAACAAATGGAAATATATATAATTGGTTCCTGGGGCAGAATAAAGAAAAATCAAAAACAATAATAATAATAATAATAATTTCCTTGTATTGTCATTCTGTGTAACAATGTACACAGAACGAAATGTCGATTGCACCTGACCCGTTGTAGCGAGCCGATGCAGCCGCAGCCAACAGAGGGCGCCGCCGACCACTTTTTAAGTCTTAGGAATGACTCGGAGTAACGCAGAATCTAACATTTTCATTATTAAAACATATCACAATGTTTTTGCGGGCATTCAGCTTGAGAAAAACTTGGATAAAATATAAATCAGATATTAAATACAATTACGTAAATAATATGAATACAATTGTTGAAGGAATCACTGCAATCAAAAGCAATATGCCAATTGTGGAACTTGTATAAACGTTTATCTTCTTTAAGTCGACAGTTTGCTTCTCCCCTAATTTCCCTGCTGAACCCAAACATCTTTTTCCTCGTTTGTGATGAAATGAAATGATGAAATGAAATGATCTGCATTTATATAGCGCTTTTCAAGTCAATGACTTCCCAAAGGGCTTTACAGTGTGCTTCACATTTCCCAATAGCGGCCGTGATCTGTGCAGCCATGTAAGGCCCTAACCTGCTTATTGGGGGTAATCCGGGGTTCAATGTCTTACCCAAGGACACTTCGACATGTAACACGGACAAGCCGGGATTCGAACTGGGATCCCTTAATCCTAAGACGATCGCTCTACCTCCTGAGCTACTGCCGTTTGTGTCATGATTATTGATGCGAGGCACCTGTGGCCCCTCCTTTGGCTCAACTGCCTCGGGCTCTTGATTGGCTCCCTCTCACTCTTCAAACCCCGTCGCTCTGTCACCTGTTGTCAGTCCGTCTGCGAACCTCAGGTTATGCTAGGCAAGCTTTTTGACCCTGACTCACTCTAGCTCCCATCTGTTTCCCGGCTTCGACCCATTTTCTAATCTCGACCACGTTTTTTGCTCTCCTGTCCCGGCTACTGACCCGTTTTTTTCCGCTCCCGACACCGACTTTCGCGTTTAGAGCAACCTGCTCCTCACGACCAGCGATCACCGGATCGTGTGTGCAAACCTTTCCCTTCTTTCCAATAAAGAGAGAAACATATGCAAGTGGGTCCTTTTTCTGTTCTGGTCTTGACAGTTTGTTAGTGTCGAAACATTTGTGTGCCGACAACAGTGTAACTAAATGTAATCAAAAGTTGGAATAAGAAAAACAGTCCTCTGAGTGCTATATATTGTGAAATGAATTTTTTGTGAGGGGAAAAAATGACATTTGAATTTTCTGTGACTCAGCCTAGATGAATATGAAAAAAGTTAGTGCGTGAAGTTAATTTGCAAACATTTGCTTGGGAAAGTCAACTCTTTTTCAACAGAGCAATTTGCAAGCAATGCTCCACTTTATATTTATTTTCCTCCTCCCTTTCTGCCTCATAAACACTGTTAGTAGAGGAAATAGCCTGTAATAATTAGCGGGGATTACAGGGAATCATTTGTGATTGCGCTGAATAAAGCTGCGCAAACAGCCCAGAAATAACCTCGCATGATCACGGCCATCGTTCCACAGATGGCTAATTCCTGGCAAACCAACCGCTCAGCACTTTTTATGGCTGTGCCGCGAGAACGCGGAGGAACAACCATACCCTGAGCTAGATCCCTTACCAGGGTGTTACTTTGCTGACTAAAAATTATTTAGCCATTCGTGTGAGTGCAGGATTATGGTGCTTACAAGTAAGGTCCGTGGCAACGTTTGTGTTATCCTGCCATCCAGTCGTGAGAGCTACCTTTTGTTGCCAGAGTATCAGAAAAACATTTCAATTTTTGAGAAACATCAATAGGATGTGAAAGATACTCTCTACCCGTAGGCATACAGGGAGTAATCAGTGGTAAACCTGAGCCGCAGGAGTCCTCCATTATCTACTCAATGCAGGGAAAACACCAAACTTGTCCTTGTGTTGCAAATCAGGCAGTCTCACAAGCAATCACACAAAGTGGTTTAAAATCTAAGGTGAATGCAACAGCACACCAAAGAGAATAAGTGAGAATAACTCTGCCATATTGATCACTCCGCTCTGATCTCTAAAGCCGGAAGATTTGTTTCAAAATATGCAGGGCGAAAATCCATCCTCATTGAACGTGTGCGGCGGGGTGCGGTGCACCACATGATAACCCCCGTACTCTCGTTTATTGTGTGTGTGAAGTGTGAGGAGAAAATACTCAATCACCAATGCAGCCTGTGGGATAATTGGCCTGCCAAGATGGCATCGAGAGTATTCACTGAGTGGCTTTAACAAGCTGTAAATCTCTTTTTGGGACCGTGTGCCTGTAAAGTGGATCTGTAGATATTTGCTCTACTTGAAGCTCCATTGTCCCCTGTGTGCTAATGATTAGCTGATGGCCGACACAGCTACATAATGCCAAGTGACTCATGTTGCCAATTACACACACGTACGCTCTATGTTCTCTTTGATTAGAGCAAAAGTGCAATCCGGCACTTAAAGGTCAGAGTAGAAATTAAGTCGAGAGAAACGCCGAGAGGCGAGACTTTGGCCCTGATAGAGAACATTGCGCTATCATCTGTGATTGAGCTTGTAACTTTTAAACCAAATAATTTAAAGAAACATGATGTGTGAGTCGAGCAGAAGGAATTTGCTTGTGTAGCAGGTATTTATCTGAATATGTAGCCATATGAGGCTGATTTTTTGATTGCTTGGGTTTGTTTAGTTTCTCTTAAATGATGTTAATGTTTTTGGTGGGTTTTGTGAATTAATTCAATTTCAAGTAGAGTATTTCCATTATTTATATTGAAAAGGTTAACTTGGAAAATATTAGAGTGTCGGGTATATTTAATTTCAATTCAGCAAGTTATTTCTAGAAATACATCATCCAATTACTGGTCTTACCTAGCTTATTACGATTATCTTAATAATCACTACCTTAATTGTAGGAAATAATTATTTGATAAAATAAGCCGGACTTCTTTGACAGTTGTTAAACTGAAACCTTTACTTTCATGCACACTTGGCGCCGACCACAACTGTCACCACTGGTGATCATCATTTTGCTTTTGGCGGCTGGTGTGCTTGGGCTCTTTGAGGAGAAAAGCATTACAGCACCAAAGGCAGTGATGTCGGAAAACAGTACAGATGCCTTTCTGGAGGATAAATAAGTTTGATAAATTATAAAACTTAGTCGATTATATTGATTCTTCTGTAATGATTAAAAACGTCTCACTAACAAGTGCACGGTCTGTCCGTTACAGTGGCAAACATCAGCAACAGTCAAAGAGCTGGTGTTGCAATCACTACTCTACTTTACAGTACAGTTTCTTTCACATCCTCAGGCTGTCTTTTTTGAGAGTGAATTAGTTTTCAAGTACATTGGTCTTTGCTGTATTAACACAGTAAAGAAGCAATACAGTATACAGGGATCAGAATTGAGATTTTCATTTTCAACTGAAATAGCCAGAGTCCAGGGGCCGTCGGCCCCGGCCAGGCTCGGTGGGGCAAAGCCCCCCTGAAGCCAACAGCATTTATCTTATTTGCTATGTGAAAATTGCACTAGAATGAATTAAATCCAACAAAACAGAAACCATGTATTTTATATATATATATATATATATATATATATATATATATATATATATATAAATTAAAAAAATAATAATATATTGACATTAAAAGCATTTGTAATATTGAACATGATCATGATGATACAAAATAATTTATTTTAAACATGTTTATAACAAATTTTAAATTTTGTTTATCCTGTTCTAAATATTAAACACAAAAGATAAAATCATTTCATAAATAAATAGATTTATAAATACCTCAGATTGGGATTTTCTGTCACACAGGGGAACCAGTGGTTGACTGCTGCTAGTATTTGAAGTGGAAGGATTTGGAACGGCCAATAATGTTGAACCGGTGGTGTTACTGTTAGTTTCACTGCCGATTTTAAATGCGGATCCGAGTGCATAATTTGATCGCCGGCAAGCTATTTTTGCTTTGTGCTTGTTCATTTTAGCCTGATCGATCCGTGCCACACAACCTCGCGTACCATAATTGATCAGATCGACACAGTATAGACACTTTGCTTTCCCTGGAACATCACACTTTGCGATGAACTGGCTCAAAGTTTCTGTAACTTCCTCGATCTTTGCGCCGATTTTAACGTTTACTGTGACAGTCTTCTCCAGCCATGACCACTTAAATTTATTCTTCATTCCTTTATCAATCTCGGAGACAAAAGCCTCGTCTTCTTTTCTTAGTATTTTCATATTTAATTTTTCAAACACTCATTTCACCGTTTGAAAAGACCGGAAGGAGCGCCATGTTTGAGAAAGCCAATGCTCTGAACAAAAGCTCCGCTGATTGGTTATCAGCGAACCTATCGACCAATGGTCTAAATGCTAACTTGGGGTGACGAAACAGTCACGTATCATACCTCACCCCCCCCAAAATATTTTCTCATCGAATTTAGACGATTTACGGGAATGACCTTTGGGGTTCAAAAACAGCGGAAATCCGCGGATCCGCGGAAAATTCTGATCCCTGAGTATAAACCATTGTTGCCATCCTGAATGGTCACATGATGCCAAACGTGACTCAACCAAATTCAAAGCATCTCATAAAACTGTTTCTTGTGTCAAGGGTCAGCGCTGCCTAGCAATGGCGCTGATCGCTAGTCTGTGCGGGGCTCAAGGGCAAAGTTGGTTGTTTATATGTTCTTTTTATGTAATAAGATCATCTATATGTATAGGTTTATAGACATATTGGCTCCAAAAGTGAAACTATCATATCTTTCGCATATGATGAAATGGTCTTTCAATTAATTTTAATGTAATTCAGTGTTCAGTCTTGTTGATCATTGGACAATTTAGAACACGGAACTAAAAATAAATGATACCCCGTTCCTTTTTAAGGAATGACAGCTATTTAAGCCACTTCACCAAAGGTGCTAGAATTACAGCACCCCCACCCCACAAGAAATTTAAACTATTCATACCATGTGCCTGATCACAATTAATCTTGTAAACTTTCCAGACCAGTCATCATTGTGGCATTCGTGTACAAGCACCATGTATGAGGAGATCAAATTCAACTCTAAAATTCCTTCCCTTCCTCTTTTTGCAATATTTACTATTTACGTTTTTTAGAAATAGATTAGACTTATAAAAGTAACCTTTGGCTGTTTTCACTTTTCACTTTTTTGTTGAGCTCGATCATAATCCGTACATGATCGGTACTCAACCACCGAATTGTATGAATAACGAAACAAAAAAATGGAATTTATTTATATATGATCCTTTGCATTCAAAAATACCCAAATCAATAATAAAATGTGGAGCTAAACAACAGTAATTACTATAACTATTTATTGCAGCGGTTTGATAGCAGACACTCGTACATCGTTCTTATATTTGGAAATCATTTTCTTCTTCAACTTGATCATTGTTCTCAGTGTTGTATTTTTTTCCTTCTAGTTATCAGTAATTTTTTTGGTACCCATTATTATTGACAGAAAAGAGCAAGTAAATGCACAAAATTACCAAAAAACATTCTTAACACTATCTCAAAATGATGCTACCCGACCGGACGAGAGTAGCCAAAATGGCCGATCATCTTACTTGGCCAAGCTTTCGGCTACCTTCGGCTGCATACCGGTGTTTAAGTTCAGATTTTTAATTCAAACCTCGAACCCCAAAAAATACTCAAATTTTTGGGTCGAACACTGATTTGTTTTGAACATGAGTCCCTCCGTTACCGAGGTATCAATGCGTAGTACAGTATATAAATAGTGTATCCTCACTCCAGTACATGGTTTATCAACATAAAATACAATTCATTTTTTTTCATAGACAACATATTTTATGTTTGTCTAAACTTGAGCCTCTTTAGCCACATCACTCAAACTTGCAGAAACTCACCACAAGGTCCTTTGTGTTGAATGTGGATGGATTTTTGGAGAGCGCATCCCATGACACGCATCTCACAGGGGCTGCCATAACTGCTGCCATCAGAACCGCACACCGGTTCTGACGTTTGCGGGCAGGCTTCCAGGCATTCGCAGACAGGTTCGTTGTTTTTCACCACGCACACTGCGCCGTGATGGCAAACGATATCGAGGCAGGGGCTTGGTGTGTTGAGATCTGAAAACCAACCCAAAAGTCACAATGTTATTACGGAGCTGTGATCAGGATTATTACAGGCAGAGGTTGGAGAACTGTCTTAGAACAGGAAAAAATGACAACATAAATACTTAGAGGGGATTGAGGGTTCATCAATAGGAATTGGCCATACCAGTCTTTTCTGTGACACCACTTTAAACTGTCATTTGTTGTATCTTTAATCTTTGAACACTTGTGGTGTTGAGAACACCCTGAACAAAGTGTATAAATAAATGGAAGAAAAGGCAAATAATGGCTGTGATAGCAAATAGGGGTGATCCAGATCATACCTTCCATTATCTTACCAGTATATTTTGTCAGGTGATGTGAAATTTAACAATTTAAGGCTATTTAACATTGAGCAAGAAAAGATGATGAATTTTGTGATGCCATATCTCATAACGTTCCTTTCAATGTACAAGCTCTGGAATGTCTGAGAACACTTCTCCCATCTTGAGCTCGTCAAATCTGCGCAATTGAAATGGTCTCTAAGGTTCACAGAGATGTCGAGTGTTCAGTGAGAGTCTAACTTGGCCCGTCGTAATGCTAACAAACGTCCACATCGCACAGTGCAGAATTCATATTCATTGGACAAAAGGATGCTAAAATCTTACAACTCTTCTACTGTGTATTCCAGTGATATATTACAACTCTGGCAGATAATGGCAGTGTATACAAATCTGACAACATTGGGCAAATTGTCAGAAGTCTAAAAAAAGCACGCAAAAAAAGGTTGACACACAAGATGTCAAGAAAAATGATGGAGTAAAAGCATTGAGCAGTTTTAATTCATAACAATTAAAATGCAAAATAAATAAATGTGAGCATGCCTTTGTTATTATGATTTTGTATCATTTTCGATAATAAACTGGAGCAGCAATATATGAGTTTCCTTTAAACGGACATAAAACAAAATACTAAATACGAATACTATTAATCGTCTAAGTATAACCTCCCGTGATGTGTTCACATATTTCTTGTTGGGAATAACATGGTGTCAGGGAGGCTAGGAAGCTTTTACAATCCTAATAAATTTACAGGATTATGTATACATTTTATATAAAAAAACATCTAGTAAATATTGTTTTATTAAAAATGTTAGGATTCCCAAGCAACAATCACAAATATATTGTTCTGTATTTTCCCCGTATATTGTTAGTGATCGTAAATTTCATCAAACCATAATGATAGAATTTGAAGCCTGTATAGCGCACCCCTACTAGCAACTAAACATCAGGATAAATCGACAGTCACACTGTGCCCCTTTAAAAGCTGATGTTTGCACCCAGGCAAGGGCTACAACTTTCACTGAAGAGAGTAAATTATGTAGAGAACAGACAGAAATAATAACAAAAATTATATGAGGAAAAGAAAGAAGAAAGCTCTCCACTTAATAATTTAAAAACAGCAAGCTCCTGGGCAGAGGCAGATATAAATTGTGAACATCACAGGGAGGCGTCTGCTCCAGTCTCTCTACTTTCCAGCATTCATTAAAACCCAGGCTGGATTTTGCACCGCCGGCTCTCGCACGACGGGCGTAGGCGGGGAAGACACGACCCGAGTTGATCAGGAGAGTGAAGAATGAAAAACATTGCTTGATTGAAGCCTGCCTGACAGACTCCATCAATTCTTTCAAACCTTACGAGTCAATGGAAGTTTTAAGTTGAGGGCTGCATTACAAGCATATGATCTTCATCAGAGTCTTCAGCTATGAAGAATGGATCTCCCTGCCAAAGGTTGTGCATCTACAGGTCAGCAGCAAATAAATCCTGATGAAAAAATCCCCAAAACGGCGCAGAACAAATTAAGTTTTTCTTTCCGGCAATTCCAGGGGCGGCAACAGCTCAGGAGGTAGAGCGCTCGTCTTGGGATCAAAGGATCCCGGTTCGAATCCCGGCTCGTCCGTGTTACATGTCGAAGTGTCCTTGGGTAAGACACTGAACCCCTAATACCCCCAATAAGCAGGTTAGCGCCTTTACATGGCTGCAAGGCCGCTATTGGGAAATGTGGAGCACATTGTAAAGCGCTTTGGGAAGTCATTGACTTGAAAAGCGCTATATAAATGCAGATCATTTCATTTCATTTCATTTTCAGTCTTTTTTTCTTTAGTTTAAATGTGCCTAAGTAATGCAGGCAATGGTCAATGAATAATAGAGTGGCCATGAATGGATACATAGCATCATTACTAAGCATAGTTGAAGATTGATTTGTTCTACGTCAGGCGTTACGTACATTCACAAGATTAAGGCCAAGTTATATTAACATCTGACAGACAAAATGAGTTACATATCTTGTGAAGAAGAAGCATCATTGTCATCAGACAATACGTTTTCAGAATAATTTATGTGGATTCTGTGAAAACAAATGTAATAGCATCGAAAACAGGCATTATTTAGTCGAAATGAAAAAAGGTCACTCGTCAAGAGAAAACATTTGCAATCTTGGGTTACCGAAGTGAGCAATATAATCTAAATGGAAATTGTCAGGCAATGTTCTCTTGTACATTGATTGAAAATGTAATTGTATTGTGTTTTCTGACAGCTCATACAAACGTGTTCTACAGGATACTAAAAATGGGAAATACAGGAGGTCCACATAAACACCAAGCCATTTAGCACAATTACAATTCAGGCAAGCTTTGAAAACGAATTACTCCTTTTAAAACCTTATCAAAGCGTGTAAGCTTGAACTTCAACCATGCAAAAGTTCAGCAGTTTAAGTGGCATGCAACTAGTCAGTGATAATGCTTTTGGTGCCCTATTTGCTGTTTTTTCCCATCTCATATAAAATGAATAGAGAGTGATCTAAAAAGAACTTTCATTCCAAACTGTTTTTATCACACAATATTCCTCCCAGGGCAAAATTTCAGCACAATTTATTAATAGGGGAGCATGTCATGGACATAAAATAAAACAAAACAAGAGAGGACTCCCCAAGCGTAAAAATGTGCACTACATTGTACGAAATTGAAGAATTATGTTATGTTTCTCTCAGATGGAGGAAGATGCTCTTTGACTACGCTCGACATAATCCAATAAGGTCCAATTCTTTATAGCTTTTCTCTTTTGAACCCTTACTTCCAAAATCTCATGCATGTATCTGTTTTTTTAGTGACAGACTGAATCAAAGCAGCATGTTATTTATTCATGAACGTGACAGCTGAATAGGAACATCTGCACAGTCAAATACTTTGGCAGTCCACCCAAAGCATTGTTGTTGTCACTGTAGGCTGTAAGCAAGAATTGAGCAACCCGGTCTATGTAGTTTCCAGCTCTGTGTCTAGCTGAATAAAGGTAGGAATTATTATTATTTGAATTTGTTGATTTGTAGACCCCCGGTTCCATTGACGCTACTTTAAGACGCATTCATGTTACGTTGTGGAATATGATGTTTTTTCGCCCATCAACAATAAATTATTGTACGCACCTCAAAACTTAAAATTAAAACTTTGTGATTTTTGTACATATGACATATGGCGAAATGTGTGCTTTAAACGTTTCTAAGATACATGTCTGCTATTGGTCAACGTCATATGAGATGCTGATTTGCATCACGGTATTATGAAAATGCTAATATGTTATTAGCTGAACTTCCTCTTAAACTGCCATTCTGTCTTAGTTCAGTTGAGAATAATGTGTGTTTCGTAAAGACTGCGATTCAATACTGTTCATGTGCTAGTTATGGGCTTCAAGACTTGAAGTGATGCTTAAAGCAAAAACATGATAGTAAAATAAATAAAATAAAATTGCTAGCTTAATTTCCATGGTATATAATATATATATACATACAGTGAAGAAAATAAGTATTTGAACACCCTGCTATTTTGCTACTTCTCCCACTTAGAAATCATGGATGGGTCTGAAATTTTCATCATAGGTGCATGTCGACTGTGAGCGAGATAAACTAAAAAGAAAAATTCAAAAATCAAAATCCATGATTTTTAACTATTTATTTATGTGATATAGCTGTAAATAAGTATTTGAACACCTGAGAGAATGGATGTTAATATTTGGTACAGTACCCTCTTTTTGCTATTACAGAGGTCAAACGTTTCCTGTAGTCTTTCACCAGGCTTGCACACACTGCTGGAGTGATCTTGGCCCACTCCTCCACACAGATCTTCTCTATATCAGTCAGGTTTTTGGGCTTTTCGCTCCCTCCAAAGCTTTGAAAAAGCATTTTTCATTTCAGTTTTACTACAGCAGTTAGGTCATTTGTCCACTTCTCAAATTGCTGGTGCAAAAAAATTCCCATACAGTTAAAGCCAAGCGTGAAGCAACACTTGGGAAATTTCTGTGTAAGGCTTAAAGAATTATGAAGCGCGGTGCAACTATTCAAGCTGAAAAACACAAACCAGGCGAGTGGGTATTGTACTCCTATTAAACTCCAGTAACATGCTGCCTGCCAAATTGCTGGGGGAATATTTAGGTAAGTGCTGCTCAATTCATGCATAGGTAATCTGAGTACAACCTCAACCCTGAGGGTCCAGGTCCAATTCTGAACGGTTCTTGTTCGTATTATGCTGTCCATGGAATTGGCGCATTCCAGGTGACGCTTGCAGCGGCCAACTGGCTGAGTGGAATATCTCACAAGCCCATTACAAACTAGCATACCAGTGGGACGCAGCCTACGCCAAGCACCACCTTGCTGGCTTTTTTCCCCCTCAACCGGCCTTTGATCGCAATCCCTCAGCACCTTTTTGCATTAACCGACATTCGTTTGAGATATCTCTGAAGGGGAAGGCTCCATTAACATAAAGGAGAAGACAGACCCCGCGGGCAGTGTCTGTCTTTTCCTGAATACTTATGAAGGCCGAACGAAAACCATAGTGCGATGTAGAAGTCAAACAAAGGAAACTTTATAAATGCTTATCAAAAGTTTAGATTTTGCTTATTGAGTGAAAACCTTCATTTTCTGCTGTTGTGATAAAAATGTGTTTGACTCAATGTCATTAACAGTGTTCAGAGAAGCAAAGAGTGAAACTGCAATCAAATTAAACCAGTATTATAAATGTGTCTCTTCTTATGATTTCATCACAGCCCAGCCGCGCTGAGCCACTTCAAGTCGCTTCTAACACCCCGTTGACCTAAATCATCCCTACAATTTTTGCTTGCGGACGATCGCCTGGAGCCAAAGTTAAGTGGATGGGCAGTCAGCTCACTGTCAATCTGCTCCCGGCGCTCTCCCTCAAATTAACTCGATTAGGAAAAACAGCACTTAGGCTCAAAGTTAGACGACTGATAGAGTCCGATCTACTTGGGATGAGCGGATCGATTCACATATCGATATTATGGATAATAGGCTAAGTACTAAGTACTTGAATCGGATCAATACTATTGTCCTTGGATAAATACTTCACCCCTCCACCAATGTCCTTAAACAGCTGCTTGTTTATGTACATAGCACAGTCATTTTCTCTCTCACCCAGCGCTTTTGGCCACTGACTAAGCTTATACCTGTTTATATGTCTTACAGGCATACTTTTAGCACCTCTCGCTACCTGACCTGCTGTTGCAGCTTGTCTGCCGGGCGGAAGAGGGGGCAAACATACCTGCATACCCCTTTCAGAATTTAATTATGACAGCAAAGGGCAATGCTAGGCGTCATTTGTGTAGTAATGTTGTCTGCTACTATGGCACATTTTCACAAACACATGACAACATACAAATTACTTTTCCTGAACAAAAACCAGTAAAATAATTGTCACTATGGTAACAGAGCCAAAAGGGCTTGATTGTAACATTTTTTGTTCGATTCGCTTGTTTTTTTTTTGCTCTGCAACGGTTGTTGTCGAAGTATTTTATTTCTTACACGGTTAAAGATTTAAGATTGTGCTGTTAAATCGATTTGCACTTTCTGACATTTAAAAAAAAAAATGGTGCAATAGAGGGTATAGTTGTCTAGATAGATAGATAGATAGATAGATAGATAGATAGATAGATAGATAGATAGATAGATACTTTATTCATCCCCGAAGGGAAATTCACTTTTCCAGCATCATCCCTGAGCTGAGAACAATCGAAAAATAACACGGGAGCTGCTGGAGTGGCTGCCATTCGTGACGGCGCCGGAGAAACGATTCAATTTGAATCATGTACAAACAAACAAACAATTGAATCATGTACAAGAAACGATTCAATTTGAATCATGTACAAACAAACAAACAATTGAATCATGTACAAACAAACAAACAAAATATTTATGTTTCAATAAGTGGAGTGTTAATAAAATGGGGGGAAAATAATTTCTGATACTGATATAACCAGGTAAAACTAATTTTAAGTTACCTGTCCAAATGAATGTTGTGCCATCTCACCTTTCCCACTCTCTCTCCTGCAGTTGACTTACCCTCTTGATGAGTGACCTCTTACCCCTCTTCACACCAGGCAGACTAATATCTATGCCATCTTTGTCGCCGTCTCCCTCGTCTACTGCAAAACTCGACTCATCGTGACATATTTATATTTTTGTTACATTTTTGCTTTTTTAATTGAGCCTCCTGGGTTTTGTTCTGAAACATTGGCAATAGAAATATGCCCATATATTTTTTAAACTATTAAAGTTGTAATTGTAGGTTTTCATTGAAAAATGAAACATTTAAAGTGCCTAAAATTTTCAAGCGGTGTTTATCGTAAATATAAACTAAATCAATGATCATGACATGTTTTTGGAACCCGGAGTGCCCGGTAGGAAATCCACGCGTGCACGGGTAAAACATGCAAAGTCCGCACAGGAAGGTTAGATCCCATGACCTCAGAACTGTGCTGCACATGCGCAAACCACTGTGCTGTCGTGCTGCCCATCAGGATGTATCAATTGAAAGATCTTTGTCGTATGAATCCTGATAGTTTCTCATTTGAAATATAATGATATAAATCAATTCGGCTCCTCAAAATGAGTGGAGCTGCAAAGAAATATATTGATAAAGAGTGTTGGCGGGGGGTTTTAAAATACATTAGTCTTTATTAAAGAGTAATTATTCCTGAGGAAGGAGAAAGGGATTTTTTGAAAAATAGGTGAGTGAAACTAAGGTAAGTAAAAACCACGTCAGTCAATTGGCTTGAAAAGAATCCCTCAGGTAAAAAAAACCACTCTTTCCCTACCACTTAAACTGTAATTGATTGATATCCTAATTGTATTGTAACCCTTTTTGTTAAATCTGGAGAAGTTCGCCATCTCCTTAATTTCACTTTCTGCCAATCAGATGGGAGTCAATATCAGCTCTAAGTGGCATTAAAAGCTTTCCTTTGACACAAAGTGTCATAATGCAGATCCAAACACCCTTTTACCAAACTGTTAGCGGTACAGGACCATCCTTTTTCCCAAAAAAAAGCCCGTTTGGCAGAGTACATTGCATGCAGGTACAAAAACATTTGGGGGACCCACTGAGCCGTTTTAATTGTTAAGGGATATGGCCCACTTATTGTATTTCTAGTGCCAAATCCAGACATTTGCCATTTTCCATATTAGTAAGATATTGCATTAATTCATATTGATTATATTGTTGATATAACTGGGTAATTTTAGATACAAAGTAATTATGGGACAGATATTTGGAAACACAAGGTGTGACTACTGTATTAAGCTCTTTATTTTCATTTTTGCAGTTCGTAAGTAGTTGTTATTCCGACTGCACCAAATAATATTAAATCCACGCCTTATTGCTCATATGATGAGAATACATTTTTAATGTGTAGTACAAGCAAGTACTGTGCACAAATGCTTTTATGCGAATGTACATTTTGTGTTTGTCGGTTTTAATTTTACTTGTGGTCATTTTTTATTTATTTTCTTTTGCTAGGACTTAAAATATTAGACAAGGATGATTTTATTTATTAAATAAAATACCTTAAATAAAGTGCAAGACTTAAAGAGACAGTGTGTAATATTTAGTGCCTCCTGGTGGTACAAAAAACTTAAAAATAGGCAAACATACGTGATCTATTATACAAATGGTAATTATTACTATTGTATATTCATAGGTCAAGAAATTCGTGATTATTTTCCATAGCGGAATTCATACCTAGTAGACGGCACCACGTTTGTCTGGCATGTTGCTGCTCATTTGCTCATTTGTCACTGGTTTTCGTTAACATTAAACATTACAGTGCCATCCTTTGGTCAAATATTACACAATGTACCCTTAAAGACATGTACATGTGCCTTTATTATGTCACAAAAGCAAAGGAAATACTGTCATCCCCACAACTTTATTTTTGGACAAAAATATGAAAGCCACAACTGATACAATGCGCATGTACAATGTGATACTCCAAATTTTGGACGCAAAGGGTTCCGTGACCCAAATGTAGAAAAATATTACTTTATTAAACAATCTGGAAACAAGTTTAAATGCGGAGGTTTGTGTTGAGCAATTTGGCTTCCTCGTACATTATCTAACATATTATCGTTGCCCCGAAAAGAACAGTTTTCCTTTGGTGTCCTCATACGCATGGCTTATTTTACCCCCAAAAAAACAAAAATGTTTTTTCTTTTGTTTAACAAACTGTTCAATAAAAAAAAAACTTTTAAAATTCTAAATACCGCAGGAAGGAGCAGGGGCGGTGTCGGGAGTAAAAACAATAGCGAATCTATAGGTCTGCTCCCGACTCCCCCCGCCATTAACCTCGATAAACCACGGTTATAATGCACTAAAGAAAAGTTCCTGGAACATCTCTCAACCAATTAATGGCTATGTAAGAACAGCTGAACATTTGTCACAATTCATTATTGTCTTGTTTCCCCCAACCAAACTGTTCAGACAAGAGGATTGGAGAGGGGGTGGGGGGTGGGGGTGTTGTACCATCAATTTATTAGCGTAAAATAAATTTAATCTTTGTGTTCTGCACAGTGAAACAACTAACAACGCCATCTGCAAGGATTTACCATCCTTTTTCCATAAATTAAACACAATAGATATGTCTGCTTTGTATTGAGACAAATGGGGAAGAAGGTTTGCCGGTTGGAATGCTTTCATCGATTTGACTTGGGTCTGCCTTTTATTGAACTGCACTGTGACAGAGCACTCAGTTGACATGATTCAATAACACAGGAAAGTCTTAAAAATGAGGACGGCGGATGGGTGGTTAGCGCGCAGCGGAGGTTCAGGGTTCAATTCCAGCTACCGCTTGCATGTCAGGTTAATTGGCTGTTCCAAATTGCCCCTAGGTGTGATGAGCCCTGCGACTGGTTGGCAACCAGTACAGGGTGTCCCCTGCCCACTGCCCAAAGATGAGTGGTGTGGGCTCCAGCACTCCCGCGACCCTAGTGAGGATAAGCAGTGCAGATAATGGATGGATGGAAATCATCTAAATGAACTGTTATTTTAATTATCTACCGGGAAAAAGTGTTCAATGTAGGCTTGGAGAATAAGATCATCAGAAAAAGTTGAAGGAATATTTCGCTAACAATTAAAACGTATCTAAAAAATATTGCCCCATTGGCAGATCATTTTCCTTAATTTTGGTAAGATTTTTTATATTATACTTTATTTAACCTATTTTTTAGCAAGACAAAACATATTTAAAATGAACTAACGTGAATTAGATATGGGAGATAGTTCTGATAGTTTTTAACTTTCGTGAGTCTGTTATTGACCCTGTTCATTTTTTTAATACATACTGTATATCTTGGAAGAAATTGTAAATACAAATTGTATGTATTCTAATGGGTAATCGTGTTCAAAATATAGAATTAAATAGAATAAATGTTACCAGACTTTCCTCCCATATTTGACATAGAACCTGTTCAGTTACTTTTTTTAACCTTGTAAAAAATCTTAAAATGCAAGAATGAAAGTCCGATACGTTTGCTTGTTATGGACTTTTTGGACTAGTTTACAGGCTTGAGGCGTCGTTGATGCCATTCACTTTCCAGACAGATTTCAACATGTTTTTCTTTTTTATTGATGTTTACGATGTTTGTGTACTGTGACTCAATGCTAAATCTATTCCACCCTGGTCATCCTGGAAGGGGGTTACCACTTGTGAGGCCCCTTCTCAAGGTTTCTTTTTTCCTCACACTGAGGTTTTGAGTTTTTCCTTGCCCGCATGTTGATTTAAGATCAGGCGATGGTGTAATTGTAACCCTGTGCAGTCCTTTGAGACATTTTTGTGTTTAAGGGCTATACAAATAAATGTGACTTGACTTGACTAATTTTAAAGACAAATCTAATGTCATCTATTGGGAGAAAATGCTCAAAATTCTGCCAATGGAACCAATTTTTACATTCAGAATTCAATATTGACCATGTCCAGTTAATTTTATACGTTTATTAATATTTTGCAGATTTAAGATTTTGAGTAAGTCGGAAATATATTTGTAGGTCTGAACAATATGTGTGTAAATATTTGTGAGACAAATCTCTCCCCATGAAAGTGATGTGGGTAAAATGACTGTATTATGTAGCTTACATTTTCAGTTGCAGAAAGTTCTTCCCATTACAATTTACCACTAAGAAATGCAACCTTTATTTAATGCATGGCCTATTATAAATGTCCATATGTAATCCCTGCACTAATACACATTTCATAATGACCCATTTAGGAGTAACATGTTTTTGTTAGGGGGCGATGACACTTCATAGGACAATGCCATACAAACTAATGATAGCTGCCTTTAATCACGAGGGAAGAAATTGAATGGCAAAGTGAAGCCACCAGAGAGCAGTGTTGGCGTCATTTTTAAGCAGACGTTTTGCAAAACATTACAACAATTTCAAGCATTTACAAGCACTTCACCCAAAACGCAAGCACTTTTCAATACTTGAAAGCACAACATTAAAAGCCAAGCATTTTCAAGGATTTCAGGAACCGGTACGAAACCTGCAATGTAGTTGGTTCCAACGCAAACATTTTACACTTTTTTTTTACATTTTTTTCTAAAAATATTTTTTAATAAGTATTGAAAAGGTAAAAAGAGTCTAAAGGGGCCATGACTCATCATCAAGTGAATCTGTATTAGTCTAAAATTGACTGTTCATTAATTGAGGTTTGTTGGCCACGGTAGATCTGGAAAACAGGACTTCGGCTTCTGAGAACAACAGTGATTTTGGCTCTTGATGATTTCATATTTTAGGGTGTAAACACATCAAATTAAATTAGTCTTGTCATGCTTTTGTTGACTTAGAAAATGTCATGCAAACTTAATATTAAGAAAGTAGCATACGACCACAATGAATGACAGGCATCCATCACTGCGCAACGAATGCCAAAACCAACTAAAATGTTCCCTCTTAGAGACAAAAGAGAAGGCCGGAGGCAATGATTGTGTTTGCGCACCAGGTTGATATTTTCTGACACAGCCGCTGAACTGTCGAGGTGCCAGCTTCAAAGAGAAAACCTCACACCGCGTCGTGCTTCCAGGGCCCTTTGCGCGTTGGAAGGATCACGCATGCTTGGCTTTTTTCCAAGGCTGTTAATCTCTGCATTGTTTTTTAAAAGCCAGCAAGTAACCTAAGCTCTTCTCAGTTCTATAACGGTGTAGACAAAAAATAAATAAAAAAAGTCGTGCAAAAAAAACAACAAAAAAAACGGGTGTGACTGGCACTCTGACGACGCAAACTGTCTCAGTGGGCTTTCCTTTTGATGTTTAATTAAACAACAAAATCAAGTTTTGACATTTGTTGTGCAGTGTTTTGAACACTATGCAAATTTCAGTAAGAATATACACACACACCAAGTAGGGGCACAATGTGCTTGGAGAAAAATGATATAGAAAATGGTAAAATAATATGACAAAACTATGGGTGGAGATGTTTGAAGAAACAATCCATGTCACTACTGTTTCATTTATGCAAAGCGCAGGCGAGCAAGGCATGATAATGAGAGAAACCGCCTGCTGATGATTGACTTTGGTATTCAGCTATGCTCCAATGCAGAGCAGGATGCATGAGCATCTGAATGGAGTGGTTTTGACCAGTGTGCCGCGAGACCTTGTCTGGTATGCTGTCCAATTCTATCTAATTAGTGTCATTTCGTCATTACATTTCAATATGAGAGGAGTGCAAATGTCCATATTGCTGGTTCAATCTTGAACAACATGGGTCTGTTGCCGCGATACCCTTTTTTGCTTTTTCTTTTGGCAGATTAGAAAATACTGTACTCGTAATCGCTATCCAACAATATGGTAGTCGATATTTTGAACGGTGTAATGATCGGAAAAGACGTGACATAAACAAATTGAGGGATAGAGGAAAACCACACTGCTGAAAATGGCGTCAGGTGCAGCCAAAGGCGTCGACACCAATTTCCCAATGCAGTTGGTGTCAGGTGTGCGTAGGGATTAAAACTATTTTTGGGATAGCAACAAGACAAAAAAAAAACACGCACAATGTTGACTGGATCAGGTCACATCATAAAGATCTAGGTAATGATAAGACAAAGTTCAGATTAAAAGGATAGTGTCAAAAAACTTCATTCATGAAGAAACGATATTGAATTCAAATATAAACAGAAAAAAAAACAAACGTACAAACGTGCAATTTAAAAAAATACTCATAGACCAAGAAATTTGTATTTATTTTACATGACCTGCTGCTCACGCAGAGGTAGCTGACATGATAGTCTGCCAACTTGCTCCTCTGAGTACCCCAAAGAAAACCAAAAACCTTGTGAAAGTCTTGGCAAAAAATGAGAAGAAAAAATTGTGTTGTTTGGTCACCTTTAGTCTTCATGGCACTTGTTTTCAGTTGAAATTACACAAAGTCACTGTGTGGTATGGAGCATCCACAGCGTTTTGCCGAAAGATTGCCCCTCCTGGACATCTGAAACTCTGATGAATCAATTTCATCTGTGCTTTATGTAGTGCATATAGCATATTTAAAAATTAAGTTTAAAAGTTGAACAATACAGCATCATCTCGTGGTCAAATATTTGCAGTGTCCCTTCAAGCAAGTAGTGGTAGATTCAGCACTTAAATTAGTAATTCTCAAAGTCAGTCACAGAAGAAAAACAGCCAACCGGTTAATAAATTGCCAAGGACACTGCAGAGTTAAACATAAAAAACAATTTCTCTGCCAATGACAAGTTTGTGCCATTCCACGCGAGACAGGGTCTTTTCTCGAATGGGGTTCTGGTTGACCCATTCTGCAAAAAATTCCGGAAACAAGAGAGGCAAAATCAAGACTGTGCTAAATTGTTCTTGAAACCCTTTCTGAAAATACCAATGGATCGTAATCGACTTTGGTGGTCTTCCAAATTCACCTGCAGATTTCAGTCAATAATTTTTAAAAACAAGTTTGTTTGGATGATTTTAAACCCAGGGCCAGGTGTGTAGAAAAAAATAAAAACAGGACAGATTTCTCCAACCTCATGAATTATATCAGTGCAGTAAGAGAGAAACAAAGAGACAGCAAGAAGAGCCGTCGTACGAGACCCCTCCTGTTTGATCCGCTTGGTGCAAAGGGAAAAGCTCCGCTCCCCGGCATCCATCTGATGAGGTAGCCTAATGGCTGACCCACCTGCGGCCTGACAGCCGGGGAAACACAGCTGGGATGGACAAAGACAGACAGACGGACAGACACACTGAAACACTGTAAAAAGAAAGAACAGCTTTCCTTTAAGGTAACAAGACAAAGACAGATTGAGACACGGGTTCCGCCAATGAAACATGCATGTGAGATGGAAGGATGAGTTCTGGAGATGAACAAGTGAGGTGAAGGCACAGTATTGAATCCCCACCTCCCTGAAGCCCTTTAACATGTCAGTTATTAAACTTTAAGAGATAACAAAGACAATCCCGTCCTCTTCACTTGTGTCTACTCACCACAGGGTCCGGCGTGCTTGACGGCGATGAAGGTCTTGCTCAGGCACTCGGCTTTGCGCCGCATGCAGTCGTTGATGTACGTGTGTCCGTCTTTGCCGCAAACGGGTTTGTATGTGCCGTCGCATTCGATTGGGTCGCATGAACAGCGAGCACTCAGCTGCTCCAGCAGACATACGGCGTTGAAACGACATTCTTCCTTGCATTCTTCTGCAAAACCAAAACATGATAAATGAGTAAGTCCAAATATTTGCGGGGGTAAATGATCACAATTGTATTACATTTAATGGTGGGGTTCATTTTTTCATGTGTCCTTAAAAATTTGAATGTTAAATACTGTCTCTGTTATGTACATGTGAACAATGTCCAACTGAGTTCAAAGAACCCTTATACCTTTATTTCCCACTGCGCCTACAGTATATGCTTTTATTGTATTTTTTCAGAGCTGTTCATGTTATAAGACATTAGGTCCTTGGAATGAGGGCTGGGGGAAATGCTGGAGAGTGACGTTATGCTTGTCCCTGCATTTTTTTCCAATTTGTAAGTGTAGCATGAAATCGGTCAAAAAAGGAAAAGGCCTGCTTCTGGAGTCCAAACGGGTTTATGTATATATATATATATATATATATATATATATATATATATATATATATAATTTTATTATTATTATTTTTTAGGCCTGCGAAGCTCTGAATCCGCGAACGTCAAAGCGCGAAGTAGCGAGGTCCCACTGTAGTTATTCTAATCATCATCATTGTTTTTATCAATAATATTATTACTGGCACGGGCCGAGAGAATATTTTCACACATCACACTAGTCATTGGGACAGAAAAGGTTGAGGACCACTGTTCTGCCTGAACTATGGTACTGTCCCCTTCATTTCCTGGGTTTACTGGAACACCGAACCCATGGCTGCCTCTTGGATGACGATTGTGGCTTCTGGTATTCTAGCAACTGTTGCCTCGTTACCTGACTTTCCGTGTACCAGACCCTGCCCGAATAAAACACCACCATTTATTGTATTCATCCGTGTTTCTGCACTGTGCTTCCGCACCACCAGGAGTAGGTTCTTGAGACTCAGAAATATTTATATTAATCAGAACTTAATTAAAATATGTTCACTGACTTGTTCTTGACGAGCCGTGAATTTGAATAAAGACTGACTAAGTAAGTACACATGGATTACATGCTATTAAATGTGTGAATTGTATTTCTTATTTTACATTTTACATATGGAGTATTGATTAGAATGCAATGGGCTGCATTTAAAACATTTTTATAAAGACATTTCTCCCCTCCCTTGACTCTAAACATTGCTTTTTATTTATAGCCAGGATGGCCAAACTAAAGCCCGTGATCCACATACTGTCACGGTTGCCATGGCGCCCAATTGGCCCGCCCATGTGGCATCTGTCTGTCCCGTCCTGTCCGGTATCGACACCATCTCTCCGATATCTGCTCAGGCAATGGGTGTCAATCTCGTCGGTCTCTGGCTTCCTGTCTTTCCACGCCAGATCGCTGCCTAACGTGCATGACTCACCATGTCCCGTAAAATAAAAGCTTGCTTGAGAACGTCATGCATTTGGGTCCTGATCCTGTTCCGGTTCTTGACACATACAGCTTGCCAGGCTTTTTAATCTGGTTTTCCCAATAAAATGGTAAAAAGAGAATAGCAATGTATTTGGTAAATACGTATGACTAATAAAAAAATGTTGTTTTGGTGCCAATCTTGTTCCCAGTTTTCCGTGGAGTTTTTATTTCATTTTACAAATCATGTAGTATTTTATTTATCAATGTATTTATCAAATCCTGTGCAAAGAAAAAAAAACACCCCACGAATGCATTTTGAGTAATTTAATGCATTACATCAAATTCAGTACTTAAAAGAGGGCTTTACTACATTACTTTTCTATCATTCTGGATGTTTCAAAACCAATTTTATTAAAATAAATGATTTATGAAAAAATATAAAATGAAATATAACACATAACTTTAGATGTCTGCATGTATTTTTATTCATAATTGCATGAGAAAAATTGGATAGGCCTACATTAACTTTTCCCTGATTTCTATCTGCCAATACAATCATTTTTTTCTTCCTGGTCGCTCTGCCAAATGTACTAATTGAATGCGGCCTGCAGCTCAAAATTTTGCCTACAATTGATCTACAGCATGTAAACTGCAAAAACCCTGGTTAAATAATTGCTTTATTTAACGAAAATTGTGTTTTTCACACATAATTACATTTTCAACAATATTTTCTTACGTTACAATTTGTTTTGCTTTTTCCTAATAAGAAAAAACACACCTGACCTTTACAGACTAAAATAGGACAGTTATAAAATAAGATTTTTTTTTCTTATTATTCTTTATTTTTTGTTTTTGTTCTTATTGAAATAGGAAAATAATCAAATGAGTAAAACAATTTGCCTTCTGCCCTTAGAGATCATGTTGCCCACTTGACATGTTACTTCATAAAATATACCCAAAATGCTAGGCTTAATTTTTATATGTCGTATTTTAATGGGGGAAAAAAATGAAAACAAAAGTTTACATGACTACATTTATTTGCTAGTGAACCAAAATTTCTTCTTCTTCCTATTATTATTATTGCTAAATGATGGTGACTGTAGGTCCACAATGTTTCCTATTATGTGCCCTGTTGCATGTTAATTATAAAAGTAAGTGTTTGATTGGGAAAAGAATGAATTTACATGGTACTTTGTTACTTTGATTCAAATTTTTTATTCAAAAACGATTATAATAATCATTTGGATATGTTTTGTCCTGCATTACAAAACATTTTGTGAAAAGAATGTTTTAATCTGTCAGTAAACTTAACATGAATTATTTTTTTTTAATTTCTGATTGGACACTACATTTGATTGTTTAGGAGTTTTTATAGCAGTAATTCACTGTAAAATCTCAGTCGTAGACTCAGTTTAACATGAACTGTAACTCTGCAGCCCCACTTTAACAACAATGTAAATTATAAAAGTTTAATTTTACAGTCAAGTGAAAGTCTAAACGATCCCGGTCATTAATTTACGACTTGATAAGCAGAAATTCATTTGGAAAATAAGAAAAAGGACAACCGGTTGTATTAAATAGCAAATATGGTCGTGAAGTGAGAAAATCCAATTTGAGGCCTCAAAATGATTTCATTGCCGATCGCTGGATCAAATTAGTAGAGCGATCCAATTCACTTGCTCGTGTTCTTTAAAAGCAGGTCATGACAAACTTAATTACATTGCCGCTTAGTCTGAAGGAATGGACGAAGAGGATGCACACTAACATGTTGAAATGGTGATTTTGATTAGTTGACATTGTGTAATTTTCATCGGGATATGATTTTGTGGATTAGCTATTTAAAGTGAATTGTTCTTTAGTTTGGAATTGACATAGCATAAAGGTCTAATAATTGATTCTGAAGATCCACAGTCTGTCCACGCCGCTTTGCTAAATCTGCACCGCTGTTCCTATGCTTGGCTCTGATGAAAACACAGCGGAAAAAACGTTCCTCTTCAGAGGGCTAGCAGGCAAACAGTACAAGCTGACAGCTATTTGCTATGACTTCCTCCTCTAGTGTTAGTCAAACTGATCATCTGCCAGAAGGCTGTGTCAGGGGGAGGAAGCTAATGTTGTAATCACTGGTTTTTATCTGGTTTGACTTCAGGACCCAACATTCCACCCAAATGACAAGTTGCGTCCCAGAAAAAAAAAAAAAAATTCTCAAATGTCCGACCATCATTATTAGCACAGCTTATCCTCAGTAAGGTCACGACGGTGCTGGCGCCCATTACAGCCATATCTTCAGTTAGTGGGCAGGGGACACCCTGAAATGGTAGCCAGCCAGTTGCAGGGCACGTTGAAACAGACAACTCACCCATTTACACCTAGGGACAATTTGGACCAGCCAGTTTACCTGGCATGCATGTTTTTGGAATGTAGGAGGAATCCGGAGCGCCCAGAGGAAACCCACGCAAGCCCTGGGAAAACATGCTAACACATGAAGGCAGGTAGCTGATTTGCACCGGCAGTAGCTCAGGAGGTAGAGCGCTCGTCTTGGGATCAAGGGATCCCAGTTCGAATCCCGGCTCCTCCGTGTTACATGTCGAAGTGTCCTTGGGTAAGACACTGAACCCCTACTACCCCCAATAAGCAGGTTAGCGCCTTACATGGCTGCAAGGCCGCTATTGGGAAATGTGGAGCACATTGTAAAGCGCTTTGAGAAGTCATTGACTTGAAAAGCGCTATATAAAATGCAGATCATTTCATTTCAGATCAACTGTACTGCAGAGGCATTAACCACTCAGCTGCCGAGCGGCTTTCTTCTCAAATATATCCAATGAAATAATTGTGTGGAGTAAAGCAGAGATAGTAGCACATATTTATCCTTTTATATATATATATATACTGGACTGTCTCAGAAAATTTGAATATTGTGATAAAGTTCTTTATTTTCTGTAATGCAATTAAAAAAACAAAAATGTCATACATTCTGGATTCATTACACATCAACTGAACTATTTCAAGCCTTTTATTATTTGAATATTGCTGATTTTGGCTTACAGCTGAAAAAAACTCAAAAATCCCATCTCAAAATATTAGAATACTTCCTCAGACCAAGTAAAAAAAATAATTTTATAACAGCAAAACTAAATCAAACATTTGAAAATGTCCATTGATGCACTCAGTACTTGGTTGGGAATCCTTTTGCACGGATTACTGCATCAATCCGGCGTGGCATGGAGGCAATCAGCCTGTGGCATTGCTGAGGTGTTATTGATGCCCAGGATGCTTCGATAGCGGCCTTCAGCTCATTTGCATTTGTAGGTCTGGTGTCTTTCATCTTCTTCTTAACTATACCCCACAAATTCTCGATGGGGTTCAGGTCAGGGGAATTAGCAGGCCAATCAAGGACAGTGATGCCATGGTCAGTGCACCAGTTACTGGTGGTTTTGGCACTGTGAGCAGGTGCCAGATCATGCTGGAAAATGAAATACTCATCTCCATAGAGCTTTTCAGCAGATGGAAGCATGTAGTGCTCTAAAATCTCTTGGTACACAGTTGCATTTACTCTGGACTTGATGAAACACAGTGGACCAACACCAGCAGCTGACATGGCTCCCCAAACCATTGCTGACTGTGGGAACTTCACACTGGATTTCAAGCAACTTGGATTTTGCTCTTCTCCAGCCTTTCTCCAGACTCTGGCGCCTTGACTTCCAAATGAAATGCAAAACTTGCTTTCGTCTGAAAAGAGGACTTTGGACCACTCTGCAACTGTCCAGTGCTTCTTCTCCATAGCCCAAGTCAGACGCTTCTTCCGTTGTCTTGAGTTCAGAAGTGGCTTGACCATGGGAATACGGCTATTGTAGCCCATTTCCCGGACACGTCTGTGAACTGTGGCTTTTGATACCTGGACTCCAGCTTCAGCCCACTGTCTTTGAAGCTCCCCCAAATTCTAGAAGCGGCTCTTCTTCACAATTTTGTTAAGGCTGCGGTCATCTCTCTTGGTTGTGCAGCGTTTACGGCCACATTTTTCCCTTCCAACAGACTTTTTGTGGATATGCTTTGAAACTGCACTCTGTGAACAGCCTGCTCTTTGAGAAATTTCTTTTTGTGTCTTACCCTCCTGATGGAGGGTATCAATGATGGTCCTCTGGACAGCAGACGGATCAGCAGTCTTCCCCATACTTGTGATTTAGTTTACTGAACCAAGCTGAGTGTTTTTAAGGCTCAGGAAACTCTCGCAAGGTGTTTCAAGTTAATTAGATGATTCAGGTGATTAGTTGAATAGCCTACTTGTATACTTTTTCATACTATTCTAATATTTTGAGATAGGATTTTTGAGTTTTCTTAAGCTGTAAGCCAAATTCAGCAATATTCAAATAATAAAAGGCTTGAAATAGTTCAGTTGATGTGTAATGAATCCAGAATGTATGACATTTTTGTTTTTTTAATTGCATTACAGAAAATAAAGAACTTTATCACAATATTCTAATTTTCTGAGACAGTCCAGTATATATATATATATATATATATATATATATATATATATATATATATATATATATATATATATATATATATATATATATAAGTGACCCCCTAAAACTGCTTTAAAATAGCCACATACTAAAAGTATGTACCTAAAAACCGATAATTACTTATTGATATAGTTAAGAAAGTTTCATTGATTTCGGTATGATGAACCCCTCCTAGATGGCAGAAGTGGCTTTGATCAGATATTTGTCCACCCACTCAGTCCTGTTGCTTCCTGTATTCAGCAATTGAGAGTGTGTGGGTGGCCCCCGAGTGACCGAAATTGTGTGATCACATCACCGAAAACATTGGGTGCTGACAAGTTCTTGCAAAGTTCATGCATTGTTCAGTGTTCTTCCGATAAGATGTTATTTTGCAAGCAAAGTGTCCTCGTGTTTATGGTAAGCATTCTTTAAATAAGTTGTAAAAGTGAAAGTTCTTGGAAACGAGTTGTTTCCATGAACCAGGCAATGTTCAACTGTTGTTTACTGAACAATGGTAAGGGCTGGGAAAACAAACTTTTTTCAAATTAAAGATGAAGGTTGAAGCTTTCCTTTGATATGTCCTATGCCTATATAGCTACAGAACTACATTTTCTGTAGACCTTAAAAAAAGGGTCAAAATGGCAAAGATTGGCTGGCACCGGCACTTCCCGTTTAAGAGAAACGTATGGCATTGAATGAGATCATCTATTTATCCCAGTGTGTCATATTTGGTTTACAGCTATGCCTTTCATATTTTCGGTTTTGATACCAAATCTTCATTTAAATGCATGCTTACTAAGGACTGAAGGCTTCTTCTAGAGGTGAGGTTCTAATATTATACAAAAATAGATCTGTACAAGGTGGATCAAATGGAGGAGGTAAAAACGTTCAAGGTTAAGTGGGGGCTTACCCAGTCCTCTGCAGCGTCCCCCGTGAATCTTCCAGAGTTTCACGCCTTTCTGCAGGCCCGTGGCTCTCATGGCACACTCGCTGGGGTAGCTTTCACCGTCGCTGGCACATAACGGCTCGCTTGCCGGAGGGCACGACTCGGGCAGGCCAAAGACAAGCGGCTGGCGGGTGAGGGCCTCCACGCGGCACATCGTGTTGAAGCTGTTCTCGTTGTTTTTGCAAGGGTCTGTGAGGAGACACACATGCCAGTGTATGAACAGAACTGTACAACTTAGCAAGAGAAAAACACAGTATTCGTACATGCAAAAAAATGAAGAGGGAAACTTATTATTACATAATTAACATTTTACATTGACAACTGCAACAAATATAATCTTACTCCATTTAAAGCTGGAATGTCAAACTCAGTTTGGCTCTTGGGCCGGATCCAGACTTTCTGTTCTGAGGCGGGCCGGATCAGTAAAAGAATGTCAACTACAAACTTTAAGCTTTAATTTTCAGTATCATGCATTATTTTTCAGCCTACATTCGTAAAGTTACCCAATGGATCTTTTCCAAACACAACACATTCATACATAGACAATGGGGGGAAAATATTTTCATGTTTGGCATTGAATGTGTTAACTGGTTTTACACTTGAACCAACTCACGATGCTATACAAATTCAACACTTCCCCTTAAGCAGCCAAAGTTGCCATTTAGTTCTGATTAAAAGAAAATCATAACTTTTGATAGAAGTTACTGCTTATTTTTTGGAAATTTATGGCGAACCAGATGAAATTATCCAAAACACTTGCCCACAGACTGATTGACATTACTGATTTATAGTATGCTTTTTCTCATTTTAAGATATTTTATTTTGAGTTCTGGGGAAAACACCAACTTTACGTAAAAAGCAAATCTCCTATGTATCATTTGGTAGATCATCTAGCTTGTTAAGTTTTGTTTTGGGTAGAATTTTTTTAGTCAACTGATAAATATCTCCCTTCTTCTAGAAAATACAAGTTTTCTCATTTTAAGAATGATTTTTCTTTTCTTTTAATAAGATTAATTAAATTCACAATCACGACATAAGTAAAATTGTACCGAAAATGAGTAGACATAGCTTGTTTTGTGCAGTATTAAAATTTCATCATCATATTTCTTCCGTTGCAGAGCATAACAATACATCTTGCTATAGTGGCAGAAAATGTGATCATTCATTAATTCATTAATTCATTCATTTTCTGCACTGCTTGTCCTCAGTAAGGTCACGGGAAAAATGTGAGCATTTTAAATTTATTTTTTCCTATTTTAGGATATTTTATCTTGTTTTTATTGTGAAATTAGCAAATGTATTCATAAATCAGCCAATTTTTCCCATGTAGCAAATTGTCTTATTTGAGGTCTTTTCTTCTCTAATCTTGTCAAAAATATTTCATAAATTAAGAAAAATGATCTGCCATCACTTAGATAAGATCATTTTGCTTATTTTTGAGAATGACTTTTCTAATTTGATTTGAGGCCTGATATAACATATTCTAAATACAATAACTGAACAATATAAAAATTATATACAGGTAATGCCCATATTGAAACGCATAGATGACAGAAAAGCGGAAATTAGAAGTAAAAATGTGGGGAATTGTAGAAAAACTCATTCTTTACTCTTGTTCCACAGTTACACACCTTATATTACTCTTGTCCTAGCAACTTAGAGCACTTCTGTGTGAGCTTTTGATCGTAAAGGAGACAAGAACTGCGATAAAGAAGCAGTTTGTTTGATTCGCTCCCCAACAGTGTTCTTTTTTTTCTGGCTGGCTATTCTGTTTGGCCTTATCAGCCTTGGATCATAATAGGATTGGTTCGTGGATGAGCAAGAGGACGCTTTTACGCATCAAAACAAGACTCCGGGCTTTATCCTGCTCGACACATTTTCAGAATGAAGCTGGTCAAAGGATTTATGATACAGCATAACATTAAAACGCACCGGGCCGTAAATCGTACAACGAATATTACGTGATTCAATTATTTCTATAGGCAAGAGCATTGTAGACTGGTAAACTAAATGTAGTCACTTAGCCTTTCATCTATTGGGGTCAATTACTCTAAATCGGACATTGTGTATTATTCAGCGCTTTTCACTGGCTAAAAAAAAAAAACAACAAAAAAACTTTCATTCGTTCCAAAAAAAAACCCAACAATACTGAATTGAATTCCAGGAAAAAAAAATACATGGACTATCGGTGATAAATGCATATTTTTCAATACCTGGAAGTTACAGAATTTGAATATATTTTACATAACATAAGGCTCACATAAAGGGAGCTGACATGATTGTCCGCCGAATTGCTGCTAAGAGTAACCCCAAAACCCAATTTTTTTGCAAGGATGCATGAATACATCTAAAAAAAAGGGTGGTTTGGTAACTCTGAGTCTTCGTAGTTTGTATTCTTCCTTGTGTTTAGTAGCACTCATTCCTGGTTGCACTACATCGGGGGTCAACAACAGGCAGCTCTGGAGACGCATGGAGCTCTTTGGAGCTCAATAGTGGCTCTCTTGTGCTTTTTTAGAAATGTTTGATACTGGAAAATTATACAGTTTATGTAAAAGAACAGATATGACACAAACTTTTTCAAGTTTTTCCAATGAAAATTCATATAAATGCATGCCTTCTAAGGACTGAACGCCTTCCTTA
The DNA here is from genome assembly GCF_059441175.1 of Urocampus carinirostris. Taxonomy (NCBI): domain Eukaryota; kingdom Metazoa; phylum Chordata; class Actinopteri; order Syngnathiformes; family Syngnathidae; genus Urocampus; species Urocampus carinirostris. The sequence goes on along the minus strand of NC_142351.1, from coordinate 33,674,665 downwards.
TTATGGCCTTACTATGGCTTATTTAAGGCTTTTAATTCTTTGCTGCTCCAAACATTTTTTTTTTGTTCAATGCGGCTCTTTCAAAATTTTGGGTGGCCAAACAATATACTACCCAATACAGTGACATCTAATGGTCAAATATTACACAGTGTCCCTTTTGGGTAAAAACAACAACAACAAAGCATTTGCACAAACGCGCGGTAAATACATCGAGAAAAAATAGTGATATATACTGTATCTAGATGGACAGCACGGCGGCACAGTAGTTAGCGCGTGTGCGGCACAGTTCTGAGGTCACGAGATCGAACCTCCTGTGTAGAGATTGCATGTTCTCCCCGTGCTTGCGTGGGTTTTCTCCGGGCACTCCAGTTTCCTCCCACACTCCAAAGACTTGCATGTTAGGTGAATTGGCCGGTCCAGTTTGTCCCTAGGTGTGAATGAGCGAGTGAATTGTCTGACCCTGTGAATCCTGCGACTGGCTGGGAACCATTTCAGGGTGTCCCCTGCCCACTGCCTGAAGATAGCTGGGATGGGCTAATGTCGTGACCCTGGGTATGAGTTTTAGTGGTTAATGGGGCCTGTCTGCAACAGCTTTGTCCCCCTGGCCATTAGACTGTTAAATGGTCAATCACACACACAGTAAGCCTACACAGCTTCTAATCTTTACATCTGTTTGTTTTGTTTTCGTGCACTACTGGCAGTTCTCTTATACCTAGTCACTCCTTTGCACATCTGTTCTCCTCTGCACTATCGTGTTATTGTTATTGTATAGTGACTTGTTTACCTGACTGCCCATTTTGCACATCTGGTTAGCTGCTCCTCTTGCACTCTTTGCACTACTGTACAATACTATACATAGCTATAATTATTTAGCATATTATTAGTACTTCAATACTCTTACTCAGTACAACATTTATTTATATCTGTACATTTAAGGAAACTGTGCGGGTCAGATGTATCGACATTTCGTTCTATATACACGTGTACAAGAATGACAATAAAGTATGTCTGAATCTGAATCTGTTGTACCCCTACTTTTAAGTACAACCTGGTAATAAATTAGTAATAACTTACTAACACAATATTAACATCATGCGATGTTGTTATTTTAGAAATGATTATCAAAATGGTAGCCCTTTGCCCAAAACGGTCACACAAAGTAGATTTCAGTTTAGAAAAGTTTGGAGAAAAACTGAAAATGATAACTGGTTGCCAGATAAGTTTTCTATGGGTAGTTGTCTGAAGGGCAAGAGGATGGAGCGGTCCAGCTTTTCAAAGTTGGAGGATAACTGACATGTAGCAAAATACTGCAGTTTTAGACGGATGTCAAGGTGAGTGGAACGCGGGCATCTCCACGCCAGCTGAGCCACTACTTGGGAGCAACACCATTACCTCCTATTAAAGTGAGAAAAACAGCTTCCAGGAACCCTGCTTTTTCTAGTTGAGCAAGGAGAGGAATCACAAAAAGAATAGCCTGCTTGCTGCAGAAATCAGAGGTGCGGATAAATCCGGGAAGCGCCGCTCCCCATAGGCCGACTCGGCCCGGATTTATGCGACCAACCTTCTGTTTGAGGACCCGCGTATCCGTCTCTGGTTGCCCACCATCAGACTCTGCCTCTGAGAGGGAAACGGCTGCGCTCTTTTTCCATCTGGTTTCCAACAACAAAAGCGGGGAGGAAAAAAAAAAAGATTGCCTTGGGAGTAAACAACCAATGCGAGATGAAAACGAGTATGCGTGGTAGGGAGGGTTGAGGGGGAGAGGGTTGGTGTGGGGAGGCCGGGCAGTGCTGAAAAGACAAGTGCTACTTAGTAGAACAACAGTTTCCACTACAATACTGTTCTAAAGAGGCAAAAACAGAATACAAAATGAGAAGTACAGGCAGCACATTGAGTAATTTGCCAGAGGCTGATAATAAAGTCAGGAAAAAAAACAGCAAAGGGTTTCTGCTTTAAAACTGAACATCTGATTAATACTTTGGAGCTTGTCAAAAAGGAAAACAGTATACCCCTTAGTCTTTCAACTCATATTTATTTTCGCATAACCCTTAATCACAAGACGTGTTGAAGGCCTGTAGAGACTATATACAAGTATTACACCATCCCCTGACCCTCAGCATCTTGTTTGTTATAATAGGAGTTGGGTTTATTGTGCGTAAAGCTACTTCAATTTGGGTACACTTCGTTCTTTTCTTTTTCCAAACAAGACAAATGGTTTTCTTGATATTCAAAAAAAGAAAAAAACTATAATGCGTCACTATTTGATTTCTGATTACGTCCACTAATGTTTAATTGAATCAACGCATAAGAAGCGCAAGTTGGCCAATTTATCTTTTTTTGGTATTGTCACTTGCCACTAGTTGTGTAACCTAATTATTTTCAAAACAAAAGAACAAAATACACTCAGCTTACTTTACTCATTGGAATATTTCCAAAGCTATTTGTTGCCTTAGTGAAACTGTCACGGTTGCCATGGTGCCCAATAGGCCCCCGCCCGTATGGCGCCAGCTGCGGCTCATTGACAGATTGGCTTTCCGTCTTTTTAAGCCCAGTGCACTCATTTTTCCTTTGTCAGTCCCTCAACGAACCCCTGCCCCGAGACGTGGGTTTTGACTCGGTCCTGTTTTCCTGTCGGTATTCCCTGTCCAGTATTGTTCCCGTTTATTCTTGTCCTGTTTAATATCGGTTTCCAGGTTTGTTCCCGTCTAGTTTGTCCTGTTTCTTTTCGATATCCTGTTTCATTATCTATCCTGTCTGTCCCTTCCTGTCCGGTATCGACCCCATCTGTCCGATATCAACCCGGGCAATTGGTATCGATCTCGTCGACCTGTCCTATAATTTCACGCCAGACTGCTGCCTAACGTGCATAACTCCCCATTTCCCGTGAAATAAAAGGCTTGTGTGAGTAACGTCACGCGTTTGGGTCCTGATCCATTTCTGGTTTTTGACAGAAACATCCAGTGTAAAAAAAAAAAAAAAATAGTTACTGAAAAAAGTGGCAAATTTGCAAATATATTGTCACATATGTGTACTTAATGGGTTCATATTTAAAACAAATCCTTCAAAATGCAATGAAGCATATTTGTAATGTTTTTGGAAAGTATAATCATCATTGATCAAAAACCTATATCTCGATATAAACTCAAAATGGTTTCAAGTGGTTTCAATTGTCACCGTTGCTGATTATCGATTTATTATGGAGTTGCTGCTAAAAGTTACTGGCCTACTTTTAATAGTACGATTGTTTAAGATGCACCTACAGCTTAGGCTAGTCACCAAGCACTATTTTAGAATTTTTCGTCCGACACTCTTTTAATCATAGTTTTCTAGTGTAAGTGTTTATTGTGTGTTTATCATGAAGTGCAACGTCTAACCTCATTAAAAACAATGTCAATGATAATAAAGAAAGTTGCCTCCCACCTGAAGTCATCTATAAATTCAAGCTGTGCTAAAATGAATGGACGGTCGTCGAAAACTAAAGTCAAGACTAAAAACTTTACTGACTGAGGTCACAAAAGATATATTAAACTACAAACCACAAGTTTCCCCCTTCAAGGTATCTCCCTTGGGTCTAAAAGACTCTCAGTCTTCCCTGGAAAGCCTTGATTGACTTCTGAAAGGAATCTTCAAGGATCTTCCACAACTCTCCTGTGACCTTGATGTTGTCCATGTTTTAAAATGGGTGTCCCAGATCATACCCTTGAGCTTATTTTTTGTTTAACTCATCTCATCTCATTAGCTGCACCGCTTATCCTCAGTAGGGTCGCGGGGGTGCCGGAGCCCTTCCCAGCAATCAGTGGGCAGGGGACACCCTGAACTGGTTGCCAGCCAATCGCAGGGCACACAGGGACAGACAACTCGCTCATTCACACCTAGGGACAGTTTAGACCGGCCAATCCACCTGAAATGAATGTCTTTGGAATGTGGGAGGAAACCCACGCAAGCACGGGGAGAACATACAAACTCCGCACATGAAGTCCGGTAGCTGGATTTGAACCCACACAGAAGGTTCCCAAGACCTTACAAATGTGGTGCACACGCGCTAACCACTGCACCGCCGTGCTGCCCTCATTTTTTGTTATTAGTTTTAATTTTGATTGAAAAGGAAAAGCCAAAACAAACTACATGAAATCATTTCTTTTTTACATTTACACAATTTGCATAACTATGACAAACAAAAATATTTAACTTGTGCTGCTAACTACTAGCTCACTATGCTTAGGAAGCGCAACTTTATTGTAAACATTCACGAACAAAAGACCGCCGTGTAAGGCGAAGGCTAACTTGCTGGCCCTGTTTTTGACGATAAGTAGCATCCAGGCAAAATAGCAGAAAAACTAATTTTGGTTATACGTGACATTAATTAACTTATTTGAGATGAATATCCTTTTGAATCGAACTAAACATGCTGCACCAAAAATTTAATCCTACAACATTTATACACTTCTAATTCAATATATTTTACTAATATTGAAGAAGGGCTTAAAAATTCCACTCACGAAAACATTAGCAATAGGATCGCAATTTTTACCTAGGAGGTAATTATTTCAAACTTCAGATGTTTATGGAGTCAAATATGTAACTTTGTCAGAGCATTATTTGTGTTGAAACGCAAAACATTTTTGGATGGAATTTCCTCTTTTCCTAGGGTGTGTCATGGATGCCATGGCGCCCAATTGGTCCCCGCCGTGTCGCGTCAGGTTCCGTCACAGTTGCCACAGCGCCCAATTGGCCCCACCCATGGACACCAGCTGAAACGCGTTGACAGATTGCACCCTGACTTCTTAAACGCTGTCTTGTGAGTCGCCTGGGGTCGGAGCGTCTGCGAAACTGTTGTGATACGTCAAGCCCTTTGAAACCCTGTTTTTGCCTGTGTTTTTGTTCTTGTTTTGCCAAACCTGTGAATCCCCGTTTTCCCTGTGTTTTTTGCTCTTGTTTTGCCAAGCCCTGTGAATCCCTGTTTTGCCCGTTTTTTTTGCCCTTGTTTTGCCAAGCCCAGTGAATCTCTGTTTTTGCCTGTGTTTTCCTACTGTTTTGTTATCACCCTGATTTGTTTTGATTTTGACCACTACCTCGTTCCAATCAATCTACTTCCGCGACCAACGATCCGCGGATCGAGTGTGCGCTCATTCCTCTTCTCCCCAAAGAATTGTGAGTAACGTTATGCGATTGGGTTCTGCTTCCTGTTTTACTGTTCTGGGTCCTGACACATTGGAACGTGAGAATGAAAAACCCAAAGAGTAAGACTGAGTCCAGATCCAGACTGAAATCCTAACATGATGGTATGAACAGCCCAAAATATATATATATATATATACATATATATCATAGTTTTTAGTAAATGTCCTGCAATGATGAGTCCAACAGTGCCATCTGCTGGTATGGGTGGGGTTTGGTTTTGGCTTCTGACATGTGACCGGGAGGCGGGCTTTGATGGCAGTCTTACCAGAGAGAACTGCAATGGTAAGAATCATTTTTTGGTGCTCCACAAAAGAAGTTAATTTTAAACGTTATAACCCCAGCTGACAAATCTCTCAACATGCACAGTAATGTGATTGATATTGTCAAGCTGTTTAGGTTTATTTTCGTTTTGTTTCTGTTTTACTAAATATTAATTCCCCTTGTAGAGATCAAAGAGATCAAAGCCAGCAGAAAAGCTAATGTTGTGACTCATCCATTTGCAGGTAAATTGTACCCATTTTAGTACTCATTATTGTTTTTATTTCTATTTTCTCATATACATTAAAAAAGGATGATGTTGGTTAAAATTCAGACTAAAAAAAACATGTTGAATTCATTGTAAACGTTAAAAATCCACTATACGATCTCTTGTTAAAAGTATCTTGTTAATATGTAAAAATGTATTGTGACATTCTAAAATGTATTTTATGTAAAGTGAAAAGAAAGCTCTTTGATATGCTTTGTTGGCAGTCTTACCAGAGAGAACTGCAATGAGATCAAAGAGATCAAAGCCAGCAGAAAAGCTAATGTTGTGACTCATCCATTTGCAGAAACTGTAATAATAAAAACCTCATCATCCAGTCCAGCGTGAATGTGGATCTTTGGTGGGACACATACACCGCGGTTACATAGGCATCATTGGAAATTTGTGCAATATAATTATTTGGATGATCAAATGAAAATAATTATTCAAAAGACCACCAGTAATGCACAATAATTCCCTAATCTTACCGCAAGGTCTCCAATAATGCACCCTGTTGACATAATCGAAAATTAACAGGTTTTGATAATCAAATGAAGAAGGAATCTTGTGCTAAATGCTACAAAAAAAATTAAAAGGACAGTGTGTAACATTTAGTGCCTCCTAGCTAGGAAAAAAACATTCATTCAGTAAAAAAGACAACAACATTGATTTGAATTATAGACAAAAATACTTAAAATATCATCGCATTGTTAATTTGTATTAAAAATATCATAGGACGAGCAATCTGTATTACTTTTAGATGGTGGAATCCCTACTTATGGTTGCTGCCATGTTTTTTTTAGAAAATTACTGCTACAATGTGCTCTGTGGCACCGGTTTTCGTTCCCATTAGAAAATCCAGTGCCATCAAGTGGTCAAATATTACACACCGGGGATTCAATCTTACCGCATGGTCCCTGATGTTGCACCCTGATGTTCTTGTGGTGCTTGCAGGCGTACTGATGCAGCTCGCACTGGTTGCGATAGTCCTTCCCGTCACTGCCACACACGGTGTGTTGTGGTTTTCCCTCGCAGCCCAGCGGGCACATGCATTTTGCAGACAAACCGTCAGTAGACTGGACACAAGTGCTACCATAGCTGCAGGTCACATCAGTGCAAGGGTCTTTGAGAACTGAAAGAATATGAAGACATAAAAACTGTTTTAGTTCAAAATTGTTGCGTAGTTGAAGGCACATGCTGCATAATAATAGCAGGTTTGATAGCATACAGTCCATTCTGTTTAAATGGCGGCTCGTGCACTTTGGATAGCACATTGCAGTCATTCTGAATGTCAAGAAGCACTTGACATCTCCCGGAGGGTACGTACCATGACTCCCGTTTTTTTGGTCTGATTTAGGAGCTTTGAATTCCAAACAGGGCCAGCGAGCTTTAATCTCCCTCCATACACAATATACGGTTCCCCAAATAAGTGTAAGAAAAGTGAGAAAGCCATTCTCCCCGAGGACTATGTTCTCAGTGTAATAAAACAGTGCTTCGTTTGTCACTGTGTGACTCGTTGATTGAAACTTCTACATTTGCCTCTGCTTGCCGCCATCTACAGTGGCTGTTCCAGAAGTTCCAACGTTCTGAGAGAACACAATCGTCATTCTGCTATGTCATTATGATTGCACATAAGTGATGCGGAAGAGATGAGAGGTGAAACGCCCCAACTATTCTCACTTCAAAGCAATCACAAAAAGGCTGTTTGAAATTCTCTTTGTTGAAAACAATTGCTGAAATTATGTGGTGCATCCACACAGCCATATATTAGGTAGAAAAAAACACTCTCTTCACTTCTATGGGAGTCCTCCGCAAAGCATTGAATAAAATCTGCTAACCAGCCATTGAAGTGGAGGTTCTATTAGCGTCTGGTAAGCCTCCTTCAACCAGAGGGCGCCAACTGGTTTTGCAACTTGGCAAACTGTGCCTAATCATCCTATTCTTATATATATATATATATATATATATATATATATATATATATATATATATATATAAATATATATGTTATTTTTATTTCCACCTCCATGTCAGGTTATTATCTGTTTTGGGTTTCTTTGTTCCTTTACTCCCTGCAATTTCCAGTTCCAGGTTTAGTTTTTGTCTCTGGTTTCATGTCTGTGCATTGTGTCATGTGCTTTGGGCCCACTTGTATGATTGGTATTTTGGTTCTGGTTTTTGGTAATAAATATCGTGCATGTTTTGAGACCCCGTGGTTTCAGTTCCTTTCTCCTCCACATGGGTCCATCATCCTCTAAAAACTTAACGAAGCCAAGAATAGTTCAGATACGGATAACCAGTATTTATACCCTCCAGTAATTGGATATTTATCTAAACTCCTTTAGAAATAATATATGCTGGTGTGTGTGTGTGTGTGTGTGTGTGTGTGTCTGTGGGTTTACCTAGGTGGTAATTATTTCAAACTTCAGATGTTTATGAAGTCGAATATATAACTTGAATTTAAACGACAAACCACAAGTTCTCCCCTGTGAGTGAATTGTAGACTCGAAAACAGCTGAACCAATTTTTGTGAAAATTTACACAGTTGTACTTTAGGTCTCCGCAATTAGCTAGGTTTTGTGTCAAGGCAGCCAACATGATACCATCATAATCGATAAACATCTGCTTTGTGGGGTCTCCAATGCCCTCTGGCCGCCATATCGGGTACTGCAGCTTCTGACCACCAACCACAGTCCAATACAATCTTCTATCGGCCCAGAAATGCAGGCGATTTTGATTTTGAATAATAAACACATAATTAGACGCCTGGTAGACTCTGTCGTGTTCGTATGCCCCTCCTCCCATACTGTAAAAAATAATGTAATTTAGGTCATATTTTCAGTCCTGCTTTTAAAAAAAAGTTCTTTTTGAAAACGTGATCCCCTGCTTCATGCCTCCAGACTAAACTGACACCACTTTTTTTTTTAATAAGTGCCGTAGATGTGAACTGAGATACTTTATGGATGTGTAAGAAGAAAGGACTGCTATGAAGACTGCTCTTAATCAAAGCATATCCCCACATTTTTCCCCACTCTCTATCTCCTTATACTCAAGACACATTTTCTTCCCTTTTATTTTTCTGCTCCTGTCAAGTCCTTTAGAGGTTCGGAGAGCACTAAGATTTGCTAACGAATCCATCCCCCCATTTTTTTCCCTGTATGTAATCCCCAGTATCTCAAAAGAAACTCCAGGCCTAATTTAAACCATTCAAAAGCAATGTTCAAATCATGCATTAAATTACAGCTCTGACTTTGGAAGAGTGATGGAGATCAAAGTCATTGAGAGCTTTCAGCGGTAACAATCTAATTGGGTCGGAACAATGAAGCGCTGATGAACGTCAGGTCTTTAGTTGGAACCCAGATACTAGCAGAGCTCGAAGGTCAACCCTGATCCTTCATTAGTTTTCTGTTCTCAGATTTGGAAACCACAGTCATAGCTTTTCATACGAGCTTAATTTGTCCCAGGATTGCGCTCGTAGCTCGGATTGCTCTGTCAGAACCAGAACAGAAACAGGACCCAATCATGTGACGTTCTCACACAAGCTTTTTATTTTACGGGTAATGGGGAGCCATGCACGTTAGGAAGCCGGTCTGGCGTGGAAGGACAGGAAGCCAGAGACCGACGAGACCGATTCCAATTGCCCGAGTTGATATCAGAAGATGGGGTCGATACCGGACAGGAAGGGGACAACAGGATTGACAACAAATCAGGATATCCGTCACGGTTGCCATGGCGCCCAATTGGTCCCAGCCGGGTGGCGCCGGGTCCTTTCGCGGTAGCGACGGCGCCCAATTGGCCCCGCCCATGGACACCGGCTGAGACGCATTGACTGATTGCTCCTTGGGAGTACTTAAACGCGGTCCTTTGAGCCGTTAGTTGTCTGAGCGTCTGTGATACTTCTGTGATACTTCTGCAAGACTCCTGTTAAACTCTGTAAAATACCTAGTTCTGTGAATTTGCCTGTGTTTGATCCTGTTTTATTTTTGACCTGATTTGTTTGATTTTGACCACTCTTTTGTTTGGAATTCACTCCTCTTCCGCGACCATCGAGCCCTGGATCGAGTGTGCATGCATTCCTCCTTTCCCTAATAAATTGTGAGTATGTTACGCTATTGGGTTCTAAATCCTTTTTCCTGCCCTGGTCCGTGACAATATCAATAGTTAACAGGAGAAACTAGACGTGAACGAAAACTGGAGAAAAAAAAGAACAGGACCAAAATAGACCTAAACAAAACTGGAACCCTAAATTAAACAGGACAAAAATAAATGGGAACAATACCGAACTGAAGATATCAACAGGAAAACAGGACCAAGTCAGAACCCACGTCTTGTGGGGCAGAAGTTCGTTTGACGGGCTGACAATGTAGCAAGAGAGCGCTGAGCTTTATATAAGCAGAAAGACAATCTCTCAACGAGCCGCAGCTGGCACCACACGGGCGGGGCCAATTGGGCACCATAGCAACCGTGACACACACGGGCGGGGCCAATTGGGCACCACGGCAACCGTGACACACACGGGCGTGGCCAATTGGGCGCCATGGCAACCTTGACATGCTCGTTTAACGAGCGCATTTTCCCGACATGCAATACATGAAAACATTGGTCTGTTCCCCGTCCTCCCAAAAGCATCCACGTGAACTCTAAACAGCTATAATACTCAAGCATAAGCCCATTATGCATCATTCTTACTTATTTAAAACCAAAACTGAAATAGAAAACCAACGGCTATTTCATGGGTATTTAAAGGGACAGTATATAATATTGAGTGCCTCCTACTAGTACGTGAAACCACTCAAACATCAATTTGAATAATAGGCAAAAATCGACTATCATACAAACTTAATTTTCATAAATATTCATAGGTCAAGAAATGTTTGTTTCTTTTATATTGCGGAATCCATACCAGTAGTGGCCGACATGTTTGTCTGGCATCTTGTGCTCACTTGGCACTGGTGTTCAGTCGCATTAGACTATACAGTGGCATCTGTTGGTCAAATATAACACAGTGTGTATATATTTTTTGCGACACCTAGTGTATATGAACTGTGAAATATAATAAAACAATAATGACAAATAAAAAATAATCTCTAAAATGAGCAACATTTTCTTCCAATTGGATCAAATTGTTCCTCAATATTATTATTATTTTTTTATACATTTTTAATTAATTGTGTGTTAATTAATGTTTTAATTATCAGGATATTGCATACATAATTGCAACTCTGATTATATATTTGCAGCTATTTTAGAGGATGACTTTGATTAATCTCTATAAATAAGTGTCACAGTTTCTCTTTTTTACAAATCAAATTAACAATTTTCAAATTTAGCTGTAATCTAATGCCATGATTGCAAGCATTTACACACAATTATGTCAGTAATTTTATCACCAGTGGGTGAAATCAGCTCAATCAGAGCCCACATTTTCAGTCAGCGGTGGCCATGGTGATTATGTGTGCTGAGACAACTGTGTTGTTAAAAAGCGGAAAAGAAATAGTTGATTGTAGCAATCCTGTGTTGATGATCTAACCACATTTTTTTTAACCTTTACGATTCACACTGGCTAACTTGACATGATAACATGGTGTATATTTGCCAGTTTCTTACAGTTTGATTTGCAGTTGGCTTCATCTTACTCTTGTGCCTGTTAACTCATTCAATGCCATAATGTATAAATATGTTTTCAGAAGCATGTGCCAAAATGCAATGAATTTATATATGTTTGTTTTATTTTAAAAACGATTCTAAAGGGTTTGGTGCAACTCATCGGTACAAATCAAACCTTCAGGAATGATTTCAAGGAAGCCCTTTCCTTTCTCGCGTTGCTTCCTGTATCCAGCGATTGATAGTGTGTAGGCGGCTCCGGCTGGCCAGTATGTGTAATAAAGAAATGTGGAGTGAGAAGCCAAGACATTGATAAGTACAGACAGTTACCGCTTTAACTGAGCTTTTTTTTTTCTAAAAAAAAAAAGGTAAGACAAAGTCCACCTCATCATTGTCTGGTCAGAGAGGGATGATGTCTGCAGGAACCGATAACCATGGTGACTTAAATTGTGTGATCACATCACCGGAAAAATCGGGCATTTAATGTTGTTCGTGCATTTCTCATGCATAACTTCTGTGTTCTTGCAATAAAATGTTATTTTGAAATCTAAAAGCTTTGGCGCTGCTAATCAATCCTCTGGAAATGATTTAAGTACAATAAATCACCACTAAATGGCAGGAGTGTGTTTGATCAGATCTATGTCCACACATCGAGGAGCCACCACAGCCTAGTCTTGCTTTCTGTATCCAGCGATTGAGATTTTGTGGGCGGCCCCTGTTTGACCGAAATTGAAAAAGGTTTTCTTGGAAACAAGTATTTTGAAGAAACTTATCAATGTTAAACTGTTTGTTCAACAATAGTAAAAACGAGACAAATACCTATTTTTCTAGTGAAAGATGAGGGTCCAAGCTTTCTTTCGATATGTTCTATGCCTACAAAACTACAAAACAATTTTTTTGTAGGCCTTTAATAAAGAGTACAATGAAAATAAATGCTTTCTCTTCCCATTTGAGGGAAACGTTTTGCATTGAATGAAAAGGATTGCTGCATGAATACCAAACTCATCACAATACCATCATAAAATCTTGAGGTAATGGCGTGTCATCAAATCTTTATGTGGCAGCCTAATGATGAGGAGGAAATTGTTTCCAAATCCGAACAAATAGGGCCAGTCTTCTGGAACAGATTACGACCCACCTTGGAGATTGTGTTAAGATGAGGCCTGTTACTGCTGCTTTATGGCTTCCGTGAACATGTTTTGATCAAAACATCTTAAAGGAACTACGGGTTGCAAACCGTATTCTGGATAAGGGGAGGAAATACACTTCAAAGCTCTTTGCAGCAATTTCGCGCAGGACTTAGTTACTTCTGGGGAAACCCGTGGCTGGAAGAAGGGTTTTGCAATACGGGGGTGATTAGTGTGATCCTCTCCCACCTATCCAAATCGCGTCCATCCGAAGCCAGGTGAGTTGTGGCGGGTAGCAAGGGGCTCAGCTCGGCTCTTTGAACCATTGTTTGCTACTGCAAGTTTATAAATGCTTCATTGAGGACAGGAAGTTATCAGCAGCACTCTGGTAAGAGCTGGGCCCCTGTTGAGATGGCATTAACAACAGAAAACTTGTGTGTGTCTGGGTTCTTTGGGTGGGCGAATAGATCCCAATACTGATAGTATCCATACTGAGCTTGTACTTGGATCGATACTATTGTCTTAAGATATATACTGTCTTCCCATTTTAAGTATTACCGTAATAATGTTGTCACTGTGTTGTAAAATTATACATACATTATAACTTTTAAATTTCATCCAGTTGTGGTTATTTTTTATCAGCACAACTCATTTAATTTTCAAAATATTGTGCAATAAATGATACCATATTTTCCAGACTATAAGGAGCTCAGGGATTCCTTGACTGCCAGGATCATTAACAGATGGTTTCCATGGTTACGAGTAACAAAAAAGCTTATAAATCTGAATCGGATACAGCACGTTCATCATCTAACGGTGTACATCGTCATCCCGCTCTTCAGAGATGAGCCAGACCTCTGCAGTGACTGGCAGCGTTTGTGTGACAATACTGATACTAGGTTATGTGATTATAGGAGTGATTACAAAGACGCACCTTTAAAAATACTCTCTTGTGAAATAATCTCATTATTTATTATATACATATGTATATACAGTGCATCCGGAAAGTATTCACAGCGCTTCACTTTTTCCACATTTTGTTATGTTACAGCCTCATTCCAAATTGTATTAATTTAATCTCTTATCTCAAAATTCTACACAAAATACTCCATTATGACAATTTGAAAAAAATTTTCTTTTACTTTTTTTGACTTTATTAAAAATAGAAAACGAAGGAATCACATTTACATAAGTATTCACAGCCTTTGCCATGAAGCTCAAAATTGAGCTTTTTCCACTGATCATCCTTGAGATCTTTCTACAGCTTATTTGGAGTGCACCTGCAGTAAATTCAGTTGATTGGACATGATTTGGAAAGGCACACACCTGTCTATATAAGGTCCCATAGTTGAGTGTGCATGTCAGAGCACAAACACCAAGCATGAAGTCAAAAGAACTGTCTGTAGACCTGCGAGACAGGATTGTCTTGAGGCACAAATCTGGGGAAGGATACAGAAAAAAATCTGCTGCTTTGAAGGTCCCAATGAGCACAGTGGCCTCCATTATTCGTAAATTGAAGACATTTGGAACCACCAGGACTCTTCCTAGAGCTTGCCGGCCTTCTAGTCAGGGAGGTGACCAAGAACCCGATGGTCACTCTGTCAGAGCTCCAGTGTTCCTCTGTGGAGAGAGGAGACCCTTCCAGAAGGACAACCATCTCTGCAGCAATCCACCAATCAGGCCTGTATGGTAGAGTGGCCAGACAAAAGCCATTCCTGAGTAAAAGGAATATGGAAGCCCGTCTGGAATTTGCCAAAAAGCACCTGAATGACTCTCAGACCATGAGAAACAAAATTCTCTGGTCTGATGAGACAAAGATTGAACTCTTTGGTGTGAATGCCAGGCGCCATGTTTGGAGGAAACCAGGCACCGCTCATCACCAGGCCAATACCATCCCTACAGTGAAGCATGGTAGTGGCAGCATTATGCTGTGGGGATGATTTTCTGCAGCAGGAACTGGCAGACTAGTCAGGATAGAAGGAAAAATGAATGCAGCAATATATAGAGATATCCTGGATGAAAACCTGCTCCAGAGCGCTCTTGACCTCAGGCTGGGGCGAAGGTTCATTTTTCAGCAGGACAACGACCCAAAGCACACAGCTAAGATCTCAAAAAATTGGCTTCAGAACCACTCCGTAAATGTCCAGGAGTGGTCCAGCCAGAGTCCAGACTTGAATCCGATCGAACATCTCTGGAGAGATCTGAAAATGGCTGTGCACAAACGTCTCCCATCCAACCTGATTGAGCTTGAGACTTATTGCAAAGAAGAATGGGCAAAACTGCCTAAAGATAGGTGTGCTAAACTTGTGAGATCATATTCAAAAAGACTTGAGGCTGTATTTGCTGCCAAAGGTGGATCAACAAAGTATTAAGCAAAGGCTGTGAATACTTATGTAAATGTGATTTCTTAGTTTTCTATTTTTAATAAATTCAAAAAAGTAAAAAAAAATAAAAAATTCACATTGTCATAATGGAGTATTTTGTGTAGAATTTAGAGTTTAGAGATTAAATTAATACAATTTGGAATGAGGCTGCAACATATCAAAATGTGGAAAAAGTGAAGCGCTGTGAATACTTTCCGGATGCACTGTATATATTGTTTTGTTTTGCTCCCTTGACTTTTACTCTGAATAAGTTGCAATGAAAATATTATAATTTATGTCTTTCTATTTTTAAAGTTTTGCGTTCCAGTTAATAACTAAGAAAATACAAATTTTTTAGGCTGATTTTATCATAATCGTAAACTAACTCAAGGGGCCATTAGCTTGGATAGGATCAATACCAAAAGTCCCAGTACCGCGCACCCCTTCTGTGTTGAAAGCATGTGACATGCAATTTAAAGATGTACAAATTTGAGTTGGCCATCCCCCAAAAATATTCTTGTGCACACAGGCTGCCCGTGATGATGATGTGGGTGCAGGGGGTTGAAGGGAGGAGGTGGGGGAGACTGGAGCTAATCAAATGCAATGATGCAATGTGGGAGAACTTGGCAGTGTGAGTTGTAATCAAGAACCCCCGACCTCCAAACAGCATGAGAAGAAGAGGAGAGGAAATGACAACAGACGTGACAGTGACATGAAAGCGAGTGAAGCGTTTGAGAAACACAGCGGGAAAGGAAAAGGACAAGTCAATAAGATTTGGGGGAAGAATAGTTGCACACCTTGCAAATGTATTGATTACAAAATGATAGATTTATAGTTTCAATTCAGGATGATGAAATATAAACTAGTACCCGGTGGCAATTAAAAAAAATACAACAGTAGTTTCCTATTTGAATTTCAAAAACAAGTCATAAGTTAAATATTTTCTGGAATATTACATCCTGCTCACAGGAAACAATATTGATTTCAAAAACATAACATAAAATATTTACATGTTGAAGAAGAAAAACCTCTTTTCCCCTCCGCATGTCTGTTTACATCCAAGTTGTGAAACTTGGTAAAACAACAGCTGGAGCTGAGATGAATGAAATTGAATTCAATTGAATTGTCTTTATTGTCAGTTAAATTAACGTTGTAAATCATTGTATGCAATGAGATTTAACATGGCACTCCAACATGCAATACAGATTTCAAAGAGAAAAAAGATAAACAGACTATCACAATAAAAGGGAGAAAAAACATAATGCTTGGAGACTGGCCCAAGTTGTCATAATAGTGCAGTATTCACAAATTAGAAAGAGTAGTGCATCATAACAATGGAGCAATGAGAAGAAGAGTAATAACATTTATCAGCAAAAAAAAAAAGAAAATAGGTCAGAAAGTATTCATTTTTACAGTTTTGTGCAAGGGTATATATTTGCACAGTTGCATTTTACAGAAACAAAAAAGAGAAAAACCAAAAAAAGCCTCTAAATATGTTATTCACAAATTTGTGCGCTCGTTTAGGGGGGTGATGGCCCTGGGGAAGAAGCTGTCTCTGAGCCTGTTTGTGCTTGTTTTAAGGACTTGTAGCCATAGCCCAAAGGCTGGTGGCCGGGGTGGGAAGTGTTTTTCATAATGTTGATGGCTCTGCTACAGTATTACAAGCCGTCAATGTCCTCTAGACTGGGCAGAGAGCAACCAATGATCTTTTGGGCACTGTTGATTAATCTCTGTGTTTTTCCTGTCTGCTGTCCTGCTCCCAGCATATCCCACGGTGATGCTGTATGCCAGAGTGCTCTCCATTGTGGCTTTGCTGTGCTTAAATAAACTTATTATTTTATTATTTTTTTTATCTTTCTTTGGGTTTGTGTTGGCATTTTTGTTGGTGTATTTGAATGTTTTGATTGTACTTGACGCAGAGGCCTTTTCTTACTTTCACGATACACTAACTAATTCTCCTACCTAGTGCATACCTGCCAACTTTTGAAAGTGAGAAAGCCTAGTCGCTAGGGGTCAGGTCAGGTGAGGTGGTGTTGTTCATCTTAGAAATTCTCCATTTCACTTAACTGACTTCAGCACATATTTAAGCAATAAACAAACTAAATTTTTATTCGCTGAATGGCAGTTTCGTTCTCCCACAAGTATATTTTTAGTGATCTTAGAATCAGGAAACATTCTCCTGAATAGCGGTCCCATGTGGTCAGCCATACCGATTGGAACACCATGTTCAATGATCGCTTCAGTAAATAACACTTCAGCATGTATGACGTCCAAAGAATCGGTTGGGGTGACAAAAAAGTGAAGATTTTGCCGCTGGACTTACTGTCATTTGAATTTTATTTGTGTTTTTTCGTTTTCACTTGGTCTTTAACATCGCTAATACCTCCATGACCCACAGAAAAGTCTTGTCTACACCGTGTGCAGTTGGCGTAATTTTCACCTTTTCTCGATGTGATAATTACTCCAGGGAAAGCTTTGGAATATTCTTCACGAAAGCACTGTAATTTTCGTTTCGGTTTCACAATTTTCTGCACTTCTCCGGTAGACTCCATGACCTCTATTCCCGCTGCCAATTATGGTGCTACAATTGAGCTAAAAATAAACCTCGCGCAGTGATATATCAGCACTGCCAGACGACTTGCGGTGCTGATAAAGCTGTTGTTTGAAATGGTACTTTGTCTCCATCTTGCGGTGGAATGTTTTTACGATTTTATTTTTTTTAAAGGGAAAACCGTAGTTTATGTGACCCCAACCGTAACACCGTAGTGGGTTAAAGAAAACCGTACTCATTACGGCAAAACCGGAGTACTTGGCAGGTATGCTAGTGTGTTCCACCCTAAACAGCTTTTCTAAAAGTAAGATAAAACCAGATAGGCACAGCGTTAAAATACATAATAGGTTTTTTTTTAACTAAGAGGGGCATTGTTAACACATACTTAATAGAGAAAAGATTTAAGTTCCAACTTTTTTAGGGAGACCTGAAATGATACACCCCATCTTTAAATTGAACACTTAGAAAAAATCTTGCTCACAATGATACATTTTGAATTATTTGTCCTGAGGTTGATTAGATGCCTCAAAGCACATACATGAACGGACAACCATCATTTCTAAATGGATTATAAGGTTTGTTTCCATTTGTTACTAGAAATGTTATGATGTAATAGTCAATGTTTAATTAATATTATCATTCAAAGGTATAAAGCTTTAATTCATGCGATTTATCGTAATCCATAAACGTAATCCTTGCCAAGTCCTGAAGAAAAAAAAAGACATATTTATTTGTTTAACAACTAAAATGTATGATGTAAATACTCAAATCCACCAGTGTAATTCAAATTAAATAAAGAATGAAATTGTTATATAATTGGTATTCTAGTGGACATCTGCTGCTATGACAACAGTAAGACCAGTTTTGATCCAGCAAATCTAATTAAACTTAAATAATTTGACTGACATAAAAGGGAAAATGAAATTATGTCAACGTTAGGATAAAGCAAGCAAATTAAATTCTGAGGCAGAAGGTAAAAAATGTGGTGGGAGGATGTAGAGCAATCTGAGTGCTAAGAGGAGTGAAAGGTGCAGAATTGAGATAAGGGAAAAGGGTCAGTGTGGCATTGGAGCGGACACATTCTGAAGATATTAACGAGATTGGTATAAAAAAAAATACAGACGTTGAAAACACAGAACTGAGAGCAGGTTAAATGAGGTCAAAAGGTCTCATCTTTAACCTGTCTCCAATAGAGTATGATTGCCCATGTTAGATGCTGTCCTTAAAATGTGTGATTGAACTGACACCCTTTTATTAGTATTGTTATTATTATTACTCTCTTGCTGCCCTGCCCTTGAGAATGTAAAGTTGACCTTTTTGCAAAGCCGAAAAGAAAGGATGTGATTATGATTTGGCTACGAAACCAACAACACATTATGGCTTCAACAGCTTAGTGCAGCATTCTGACTCAATTCTGAGATACAATACCATTAAGAGTGACCCTTTCAAAATGGCAGCTGTTAAAATAACAACATGTCTAAGACCCTACATCCCACAGAGAGCCATTAGCTTGTGCAGAGTGTTAAATCATATGTGTTTTCTTGAAAAAAATATGAACAGTAAGTACTATAATCATTATTAAGCTTTTTTCCATGAGTTAATGTTTAGTTTGTGTGTTATCAAAACTTTATATATAACTTGCATTTCAGAATACAGAGGGCACGTGATTAAAAGCTCCCTGCTCAAAATTAAAAGTAAAACTTTTGTTTTCGTACAAGCCACACAGGATTTGAAGCCATAGACTTGAAATGCTATTAAAACAAACGAACTCACATCCATTTCTTACATATGGCTTAAGGGCTGAAGTTTACACATTCTCGTTTTAGTGGCATGTAACGGATAAACTGGGACGTAAATATAGGGTATATCCATCCACCATCTGCACCGCTTATCCTCAGTAGGGTCACGGGGGGGCTGGAGCCCATCCCAGCTATCTTCGGGCAGTGGGCAGCGGACACCCTGAACTGGTTGCCAGCCAGTCGCAGGGCACACAGAGACAGACAACTCACTCCCTCATTCACACCTAGGGAAAATTTGTACCGACCAATTAACCTGCCATGCATGTTTTTGGAATGTGGGAGGAAACCAGAGTGCCTCCGCACAGGAGGTTCGATCTCATGACCTCAGAATTGTGCCATTCACGCGCTAACCACTGCGCCACCGTGCTGCCCATATACGGTACATAATCTCATCTCATCAGCTGCACCGCTTATCCTCAGTAGGGTCGCGTAGGTGCTGGAGCCCATCCCAGCAATCATCGGGCAGTGGGCAGGGGACACCCTGAACTGGTTGCCAGCCAATCGCAGGGCACACGGGGACAGACAACTCACTCGCTCAGTCACACCTAGGGACAATTTGGACCGGCCAATTCACCTGAAATGCATGTCTTTGGAATGTGGGAGGAAACCGGAGTGCCCGGAGGAAACCCACGCAAGCACGGGGAGAACATACAAACTCCGCACAGTAAGGCCGGGAGCTGGATTTGAACCCACGCAGGAGGTTCCCACGACCTCAGAACTGTGCCGCACACGCGCTAACCACTGCGCCGCCGTGCTGCCCTTACGGTATATAATATATAAAAAAATATTACATAATGATAATATGTATAAAATGGTAAAAAATAAGTACTACACATAAAAATGTGTTGATTTGGTGCCACTCTTGTTTCCACTTTCCCCAACTTTTAATTAGCCGGCTATTTTTTCTTTACTGTTTTTCTAATGTATTTATTTTATTTATCAAGGTATTCATCAAATTTAATGGAAAAAACTATGTGCTACCTTTATTTAGTTTTTGATGTTTTCAATACTGTACATAATTATCATATTCAAAGCTTTAAATTTATATAATTTATTACCTAAATTTAATCCTGAGTTTTTCCAAACCAACTTGGTTAAATGGTTTATTAATGGATAAAAATAAATAAATAGAACATTTTAATTCATAAATGCATATTGTCGCTGTTAGTCTAAAAAACTTGTATTTTGTCATTTTTTGTTTTTGTCTAAATGGAATGCTCAGAAAATGCAAAATATATTTATAAAATGCCACTAAATATAAATCAGCCTACATTATCATTTTCCCTCATGTATTTCCAAGGTATCGAATTTGGGACTTTATCGTAAGATACAAATAACAAAATAAAAATCCACCAAACGCTCCCCCCCTCCCTTCCTATCCTTCTAGCCTTTCTGCCAATTGTTCTAACCAAATGGGGCCGGGAACTGTCTCTGCACTAAAAGTTACTACAAACTTATGTGAACAAATAGTGTTTGGATATATATACAAAGTATACAAATTTCATGTTTCATCTGTGCGCGTGTTCCCACATTCATGTGAGTGTGACTATAAGGCTAGTTGCGATTAGGAATATCAAGCAAAACCATACCTTGGGGAAACGAGAGCAGGGAAATTGAGTTATATACCATGACCTGGCGCCCTTCTTGTGTTTGTGTGAGCGTGCATAAATGAGTTAAATAATCCCCCATGAGAAATTTGATTAGTCTGTGTTTGTGTATATCTGTGCATGCACGTTCCTGCTTATGACAGCAGCTGCAAGGAGTGAGAAGATGTTATCATTGAGAGGGAAAAAAAAGGAGGAGGATGGGGGGGAAGAATGGAGATAAAACAGCTCAGCGCTAATCTGCATGGGTAATTTCTGCTATCATGTTTTTTTCCCCCAGTTTTGTGCAGTTTCAGGTCACAGGGTAAAGACTGACCTTTTGAAGACCTTTCATGATATTAGGAAATGCCTTTTGTTAACTGACATCATAACACAACATAAAAGCGTTTTATTACCTTACTAATACCTTTTATTTATCTAAACTATAATGTGACATTTGGCGTTGAGAGTTCCGTTACATTTTGGGGATTTTCATAAATTTGTTGAATCCTGTTGTATTTGTTTTTAAAAAAATCTATATGTTAAACTATTTTGAAATCAACCCAGGTAATCGAATAAATCACGTTCGTGTTTTTCAAACTAGTGTGTCGCAAGAAATTGCCAATTTTCTTAGCTGTAAAAAACAAATGCCACTGTTCAGTATCTTTGCTTTTTTTCAGTGCTCATCTAAATAACTGTAACATTCACCCAAACTTGTAGGTGGCAACCATTTATTTCCTCTTTTTTTCATTTTATAAACTAATTATTACAAGTTATCAGCTCATGAGGTATTACAGGCAAATATATTTAGCAACTCTTTTTTGTTTACTAAGCTATTTAACGTTGCCCTTCGAAAAAATAACAAAATTAAACAGATAAAGTGAGTAGTCATAATAATAATTATTAAAAAGTTGAATAATCAATATCTTCTTTTACAAAAAAACAGAAAGAATTAAGGAATAGTAAACTATTTTTGCTCCATTCACAGATTATTTTTGCTGTTTTTAGGTTTGTATTTTTATTTTTTTGGACAAAAACAAGATAAGAAATAATAAAACACGAAAAAAGTTTAAAGATCTATCTATCTATCTATCTATCTATCTATCTATCTATCTATCTACCCTGGTCATATCCCTTGAGAGGGGTGACCGACAGCAAGACAAACACACACACACAAAAAAAAAAAAAAAAAAGAAAGAGTAGCAAAAAAAAAAAAAATCAAACACACATTTTATGGACCATGCCCAACCCAAATGCCCAAACACCCAAACAAGTTGGGCACCTCTGCACCCAAGTTGGTCATGCTTTCGTCCCTCCAGATGAAACAGGACACAAGAAAGCGGCCATGTCACTCAAGTCAGAGTGACACAACACATTTCTGTTCAACAGCAGGGCCCGACAGCTTTCACTGGTTTACCCCTGCCGCATCATACGGGTGCCCTGCCCATCCCTTAGAAAAGGTACAAACATCTCACTATCCTTTTACAATACCAATTTAAGATTAAAAACAACAGAAACTGGTTCCGGGAATCAATGTCTAAACCTTTTTGACGGCCAGTGTGCCTCGAGAATTGGAAACGGTGTACCTTGGCTCAAAAAGGTTGAGAAACACTGCAATATGTTAAATCATGTGGACCTGGGTGCTCTGTAAAACTCCAAACTGCTCATTAAACAAAATCTTTTTTAAGTCGCTTTGTCGACACTCACATACAGTAACCGGAGCAATTTGGCAATAATTTATTCTTGCAATTTGACGTCCGTAAATGTAATCACCCTTTGCTGTTCTAAGAGATGACCCTATGACTGTTTTTGTTATTTGCATCATGAATCACACTAAAGTGCCAAAGCGCAAACAAATGTAAAGTCTGTTTCCTTCAAAAGGTAATGATCAATTCTCTTAACCAGAAATTCCTCAATGAATAGAATAATGCCGGACTCAGGGACAGCAAAAGATAAAAGATAAAAGAATGAAGGAAAATACATGGCTGTAGTGTATGAATGAGGTTAAAATAACATGCATTTCTGCCATTGAGCAGAAGGTGTTACAAAACCAATATCACAAGTCAGAGCAGAAAATGGAGAGGAAAAATACAAGATGCGAACCTGAGAAATAATCTTGTTTGGAGGTTCACTAACCTTTGCACTCTTCTCTGTACCCAGTTAAGACAGTTAGAGGATAAATCTGCACTTTTTACAGCCCAGTTAAAAAATACCACAAAAAAAGAACAAAACCTAAAACAAGAAAAGCAAGCGAGTGACAACAGCTTGATTTAAGGCTCTTCACTTTACAAGTGCCAAAGGAAGACTTTTTTGTTTCTCCTTGGGAGCATTTCCAGTCTTTGAGGAAGCTATTGAATACATCCCCCTGCTTGTTTGTTTGTCTGCAGGTAGAGGACATTGTGCCATTCTTTAATATTCTATCTGCATGCTCTCTATAGGGTGGGATTGGTAGAATATGAAAATCACAATCTTTAGGCTGCATCAAAGGCAGTGTACTAAACCTAACTTAAACAAATGGCTAGGTGTTGAAGATTGGTTTTGCTACCAGTCCAAATATAAATTGCGGGTAAATGCAGTTGCAGTCAATCTACCAAATAATAACAACATTTTTCACAGCAAAATTTACATTTTCCAGAAATACAGTACAGAAATGAAGCCTCATTGGTAACATTACAGTATATGCTCCTTTTGTGTAAGGATGATTACAAGGCATTGCCCCCTTCCCCAAAATTGATTTGATAATTGGTTATACTTGAGCCACTCGGTAATATCCAATTAGCCAACAATACTTGTTAGATGGATTTTAAGTACTCTATTTCCATTCCTTGTTGTAATATTTTGATTTTCTGAAGTAGTATGCAGTGTCAAAACTTGGTTGAGTCTCCTTTCTAACTTTCCCCAAAGTTGCAAACAAGAGCTCAGCCAATATATTGTTGAAAATGACTTGGGATTTATGGCCTTGTGAACTTTAGTGAGCACAATTTTTGAGTGTTTTTTGTATCGATTTGTATTTTTCAGTATATTGTTGAGAATGACCTGGGATTTATGGGATTGTGAACTTTAGTGAGTACAGTTTTTGAGTGTGTTTTTTGTATGGATTTGTATTTTTCATTCCTGCGTCTGGGTTTTTAAAGTCCGCCAAAAGAATGTCTTTTTTCGAAACAATGTCTTACTTTTCAGGACTCAACATCTGTATAAAGACGAAGAAAATATGTTGTGTACATATTTTGATGGTCTGTACACCTTTTGCAAGCCATCACCTATATTAGTAATGACTGTACATACAAAGTAGACATGTTTACCAGAGTTGTGCAAGGTAATTGTAAAGTAAATGAAACTATACACGACATAAAAGAATGAATTTTGTATGTTTACGTTTCTATGATCTTTTAGGAATATATCACGTATTAGAATATATGTAAAAAAAAGTTTTCCGGTTATTGCTACTGGTCTCTAGAAGCAGGAGTTTATTACCGGTATCAGTAGAACAGTTATAGTGCATATTTAACTTTCTTAGTCCTCCAGAAGATCATGTGACACCAAACAGTGCTATATCACAATAAAATGTGCTACATCTACTGCGTAAGAGTACATTGATGGTCATTTGGAAACTATTGTTTTACAATTCTCGCTGCTGTCAACTTGCCCACTATAATCTTTTATTATCACCGCATGCTATAGTCTGGATTTGATAAACAATGGATGCTGTCCATAGTTCTCATTGTGCTGCTAGCAAAGGTAGCAGATGAATCAGCAGGCAAAGGAGCTTTATGTCTTTCTCCATTCACTATGTGGACGTACAGTAAGTGAGCTTCTTCTCCTGAGATGCATTGTTACTGCTCAGGTGTTGAGTGGAAGACATAAACACAGACACATAACAATCACAGAGCGAGTTACAGTCCAATACACCCACATGCACACTTGCATTCTGCCCTGCCTGCTGTGCTTACACAAAGCAAAAGTAAGAATGAAAATCCATGTTCCGCTACAGTGGATGCACAAGATGAGTTCCAACAATTTCCAGTTTTTCCCTGGGAGGGGGCGCATAGGCCTATACAGGCCGAGAGGGAGAATACTATTAACTTATGGTTGTTGTTTTCCCAAAAGTAACGTGAGCCCATTTTTAGGATGCCACAGGGTTCTTACACCCTTTTTTAAGGCCAAAACTCAAGCACTTTCTCAGGACTTTCAAAGCCGCTTTTCCAATTTCTCCAGTACCATTAAAAGAAGAAATCCAGAGTATCATGTATTTCGCAGAGCCACAAATGTATTTGCGGTTTACATGTGTTTTTTTAATCTTGTGTTTGCATTTATCATGACGTATGAGTCTTAGATTTGAGTAAATCTCCAAAATATTTGTTGGGTAAAAATTACAGTAAATTACAGTAATGCGTAGCTTACATTTTCAGAAGCAGGAAGATTTTAAATTACAATTTACCACTGGGAAACACTGATAAGAAATGTTTGCACTAACACACATTTCATAGTGCCCTGTTTGGAGGTAGCATGTACTTGTCCTCTTGGGCGTGACTCGTAAAGGGTGATCAGGCTTCATAGGAAAACACCATACAAATTGAAGTCAGCTGCCGTTATTCACGAGGGAAGGAGAAATGCAATGGCAGAACAAAGCCACCATAAAGCAGTGTCAGCAACCATTTCAAGCATTTACAAGCAATTAAAGGTTAAGCTCTTTTCAAACCTTGACAATACATCATTATTCAAGCTGAATTCCAGAATTTTCAAGGATTTCAAACAACCGTACTGACCCTGATGCCATTAATTCCAGCAAAACAATATTAAAAAAATGAATTAAATAATTCTGAAAAAGGCAGTCAACTTTCAATATATTAACATTTTAATATTCAATCATATGGACAGTAAACCCCCACCCCCAAATATACAGCATCGGTCGGGGGCATTTCATTTTTGATGTTTTAATCGATTATTTTCCCATGTGCCATTTTTTTTCTTTTTTTCTCACTGCCATTCCCCATTTATTGCAGTTATCAGGCATTCACTCTGAAAAAGGCCTTTCCTTTTCATTTGTATCACATCTTAGGTCATTTATCGTTTTACAGCTTGACCAACACAAAATGTATCCATTAAAACGGGAATGAAGATAATGAAAAAGCTGGCCCGGGGCCATTAATATAAATATTACACAGCAACAAAAGCCCTCAACATGTGGCCTGCGGGAAAGGACTAACATTATAACATTGATACACTAAATGTCTGTTTTGCTGGCCTCTTTGGTGAGATGCTACTCAGTGAATGTGGTCATTTGTCCACTATTCATCTAAACGCTAGAGTTGTTGTTTGTAACACACAAAAGCCTTGCGAAGGGCGACAGATGGCCTAAAGCTGAAATGTAAGAGAGAAAAAAATCATAATAAACGATCAATAAAATAATATGCTATATAACATTACAAAGCAGACTGAATGATAAAGCATAGTACTGAAAAACAAAGCTACACCTTAGGTGTTGACATTCTGTGGTTTGTGACGCCCTTCAAGACTCCTTGTGATTATGGGCAATACACATAAACATGACCTGATTTGATTATAAAGATAAATAAAGTTAAGTTTAACTTACTTTTGAAAGAGTTAGGCGTCTTCCTTCTCCGTGGTAAAAAGTGGATAAAAAAAACAAAACGATCCTACCCTTTTCTCAACCACATCAACCTTTCTTATTCCACTTTCATTTCGAATGAAACATCTTGCCTCTTCTTTACACCTTACAATAGCCATATTGAATGGATGGACGAGATATTAAACCGTAAAAATGACTAAGTTCCTAGCATGCTAGAGATACAGTGCAGTGTGTTTAAACACGAACTAGGAAGTAGAAAGCAGATTTTTTCTTCGGGGTGGATGCTGGGTGACCTCTCACAGCGCCACGTGGCGGAAAGAAGTACTGCAGTTCTGTCCTCTACTCGGCAAAAGGTGCACACGATAAAAAAATCTAACTTACAGCAATGTCCGGATATTTTTCGACATCCCGAAAAAAATGTTTGTCTACGGTTTTGCGTAAGTCGAATGGTCGAAAGGAGGGGAGCGTCTGTATTTTGTTTAGTTGATCCTGTCATTGTTATTTCTTTCAGTTTTATTCAAAACGAAAAGATCATTTGTATTTGCTTGAAATTTGTTAATGAAAAAAAAGCATCATTTTAAAGCTTCCGATTTATAGGTGAATTGAAAAATAGAAGACAAATATTTCAGGGGTGACTTTATTTTTCGATGAATCAAATAGCCAGGATGGATATCAAGCTCCTGCAGAGCTTATTTAAATCACCTTTAGTGGAAGAAGGCATCCTCCAAAACATGCTGGACAGTCTCCCCCTAAAGATCGGATTTGCTTACCCCTTGGGTAAAACAAAACAGTTGGATAACGACTGCAACGTTGGACAAACCTTAAAGAGAAATCAATGTTTGTGAACTAACAATAATTTGCAAATGTTTGCCCATCAATAAGATTGGCAAGGTGTGAGCATTAAAGATGATTTTAACAAGTGATTTCTGCATCCTGCATTTTATCAATTACCGTATTTTCCGCACTATAAGGCGCACCGGGTTATAGGGCGCACCCCGAAAAAATAGTTTTTGGTCCTATTTTTGACATACATAAGACGCACCGGATTATAAGGCGCTAGAATGGGAACGTCGACAAAACAGTCAGATAGTTCACTCAAACTTATTACCCCCTTAACATTCCCAAAGCTTGCAAAGACGCAAATACGTGTCGAGAACACGTGCGGATGCGGTGTCCGTACGATGTCACTCAAATGCATCGTTCCATCATTCGGAAGGTTAAAGTCTTGGGATTCAAGAAATTCCAACCATTCCTTAGTTTCTATTTTCTTTTTCGCTCGCAACTTTACTGTGCATATGACAATAAACACTTGGAATTGAGTTTAATTTAAAAATAGACACTCCATTCCATCCATTATCTGAACCGCTCACAGAAACATCGAGTTCAGTCTGAAACAAGATACAGGGACAATATAAAACCCGGAGTAGCTCACCGAAGTAGTTGTGTTCATAATAATGTGCAGCCAATGTCCTCTTATATCCGTGAGGGTAGTAAATCCAGGAGAATAAAATATTTACAATTCATCTTTTTCGGCCAATTGCAGGCTTTGTTTTGCCGTTTAAGCCAATGCCAGCCTGTACATGATAAAAAGGATCCGCCCCTTGACCTCCGAATAACTTTAGCCAATAGTGATCGATTCAACTGATGATTGACACATCTTTTTCGGCCAATTGCAGGCTTTGTTTTGCCGTTCAAGCCAATGCCAGCCTGTAAATGATAAAAAGGATCCGCCCCTTGACCTCCGAATAATTTAAGCCAATAGTGATCGATTCAAATGATGATTGACACATTGGTTAGCCAATGAAACGCCGGTAAATAAATCCCAGCATACACCGCGTACTACTTGGCGTTCGGGGGAAAATCTAGTCGGCGGGTGCAAGTTAGTTGGAAAACTTTGCGATTTAATATTGATCCATAAATAAGGCGCACTGTATTATAAGGCGCTTGGTCAGCTTTTGAAAAAAATAAAGGCTTTTAGGTGCGCCTTATAGTGCGGAAAATACGGTAGTCAACAAATACAAATTCAACTTTTTTTTACCGTGAATCATTTTGCTAAAAAACAAGCCATGATTTGAAATTCGCTGTTCAATGCACAATCAAATTAAATATTAAAAAAAAAGTAAAAAAAGGTTTTCACTGTTTTCCAAAACAGAAGTGGATCTTATAAAAAAGCTTGTCGAAATTACATTTAAGGGGCCGGTCACACAGACATTTGTGGCTGAATCACGGCCAGAAATTTCTGCCTGTGAGGCGGACGCTATTGGACGCTTTGAGATCGCCATACAGACGAGATACAGCGGTGCTTAACACGCAGTCGGAAATGCGCTGCTCAATTCTTCAGAGCGCGGGTACACAGCCTTTCACGAGCGTATCGAGGCTGAACCACGGCCAGAAATTTCTGGACGTGAATAATAATAATAATAATAATAATAATTTCCTTTGTATTGTCATTCTTTGTAACAATGTACACAGAACGAAATGTCGATACATCTGACCCGTTGTAGCGAGTCGATGCAGCCGCAGCCAGAGGGCGCCGCCATTATACCAATTAGGTATGTCTCGGTCGAGGCGCGAACCAGCGACCTCCCAGTCTCAAAGCGGGCACACTACCATCTAGGCTACTGAGCTGGTGAAGCAGACACTGTTGGGCGCTCTTGGACGTTTTGAGACTGCCATATAGACGAGATACAGCAGTGCTTTACTCAAGGTCGGAAATTCACACGCGGTTGGCCGCGCGAAAAAGTTTTGAGCTGCTCAAAAGTTTTGAGCTGCTCAATAGTTTGAGCACGTGTTAAACCGCGTGCCGCACACGTGGTCAACACGAGGTAATGACGCGGAAATGACGCGGAACGACGTGCTCTGGCCGCGGCCAGGGCGTGGTTACACATGGGTAGGACGGGAAATTTCAGCGGGTAATCGTGGGTGGAGCATGGTAATAGCATGTTCTGCGCCTGTATCGCGGTGTTATTACGTGAAATTAGCCTTTCTCCGCATATATACAGCGCGATTTGCCGAGCACACGTCAGTTGTGCTCGGGACGTCAAGGGGGTGAACATGGATCCCCGTCAGCGTAGTGACCTCGTCTTAATCCATTTTTATTTCTTGACATTTCTTTTCAAGATAATAAAATAAAAATGATGCCATAGCTTGAAATCTTGATCTTCACGGGACTGTGTCTTGAGTGGTTATGATTTCTACAGCCCGGTGTTATCCGAGAAATGCATCCCTGCCGAGATTTGCATCCCCTCGCTACTACAACCACTTTTACCTCGTTTTATCTCACTTTTAGGGAATGTAATGGCGAACATATAACCAAAACCACTTCGTCTTGCATTTGTTGGGAATGTAATACAACTTAAACCATTCCGTCTTTGTTTTTGTTGTGAACGTAATCGAACGGTAAATCCTCCCCCCCTCGCGTGAACGCGCATTCTGCTGCGCTTCCAACAAAAGCGATCGTATTCTATATAAAACGCTTATTAAAACAATAAAGCGAGCTAATTATAACAATTGGGAGATCCTAGTCTATATAACGCTTTATTTAAACAATAAAGTGCGATCGTATTCTACAAAATGCGTTTGTTAACGCGGATGAAAAAGTCAAAAGCGATCGCAGCAGAATGCGCGTTCACGCGAGGGGGTGGGGGGTGGGGGTGTTGCGTAGGAGTCGGATTTGGGCACAACACCGGTTTGGGAGCTTTTATACCCGTGGTCCACACGAGAAAATGACAAAGAAATGACGCGACGAGGAAGCGGAACAGTTGCCGGCGTCTGTTTTGCGGGCATACCACCGATGAACAGCGGGTTGGCCAATTTTGCGCATTTTCCATCGCGGGCAACCACGGGCAAAAAAAACCCGCACAATTTTAGCCGTGATTCAGCCGCAAACGGCTGTGTCACCGGCCCCTAAAAAAATACACAAATGTTAGAACTGATATAATGACAAACCCACAATATCTAATGTTTACTGTTGAGACGTAATTCTTTGACACAACTACATCAAAATCGTAAGTTTTTAATGAACTAATTAATCACAATATTAAATAGATTGTGTTTATAAAATCGTAAGTTATCAGTTTAAGCCAAACACAGCTGCTTACAAATGGGAAAGTTGTTTATGTGAGGGGGAAAAATGCAGATGTTTTTTCGTGAAGGCAACCGTTTTCAAACCAATCGATGTGGCCATTCTCAAATAATCCAATGCTTCAATTGCAGTGCCTTCAAAATCTGTAAAGAGTTATGAATGGTAAATTCAATATTTAATTAACTGTATTATACTTTCCAAATTATTATCATGGGTTGTCCTGCATACAATTCTGATGAAAAGGTATATGGATTCCATTTTCAAATAAGTCTGTGACATAACATAACCAAAATAAAATTCCTGTACTTTCCAGTTGCACTGTCCAGCTCAGTCTGCCCAATGTGCATACTTTCTCTTCTGATCCACGCTGACCAGAAACTCTTTAATCTCTGGTAGATCGACCTAGGTAGACCTGTCATTGCGGCTTGAATTTAGAAAGTGAATAAGAGATGCTTGGCTTCACATCACACATATCACTTGTTTTACTCGCACACACTGATACACAATGACAAACAGCTACAGTATGTATGTTGTTGTATCTATGCCATTTGATCAGCAAACAAAGCAGGGCTTCTGCCATAAAACTTGGTGGTTAGAGACAGGGACACTGATTGACAGTGGCAAATACTAAATAAATAATTATGACAATTTACCAAGTATTTTTTGTTGCTTAGAAGAATGGCTTACAATGATGTCATAATTTCAGAGAAACACACAATATGGTGTGGGAGTGGCGTGGTTGTCAATGGAAGATAGTTTGTTATGCCATGCCCCAACCAATATCCCTGTCCCTTCTCCTCATTCCTGGGCCAGCCTTAAACCTCGACCAGCACAGGTGGGGAGATTTCCCATCAGCTTTCAGACATGGTGGAAACCTTCAAACGCTGCTGGAGGCGAGCGACCGGTGCTGGAACGTTGTCCACTGGGTTTTGTAGAAGCTAATACATGTTATACTCACATTTGAATTTAGAAATTTAGAAAACTGTTCTTGACTGGTTGCCTACGTCTCCTGTTAACTCTACGCTCCTCTCATTCGTTTCCAGACTCCCTCGCACTAAAAGTCGGTGTCTCCAGCTCCACGCTCACCCAACCCCCTTGTCGGATTCAACAAGACGTCCTTCTGATTCTGGTCCCCCACACTCACTCGCTTCAATAATATTAATAAATCCTGTCATGTAACACTGAAGTCTGTGATTCTGTTCCTTGGGTACCTGGCACATTTAGCTACTTGTATCGGTCAGCCTAAAAGAGTTGAAATGGTGCTAGACCAATAATATTTACCAATACACTAGTTGGAGGATGAGCAAAGTAACCTTAAAGCACTCAAAACTTGAATTGAGACTAAATCAAGTCAATCGCTTTCTTTTCCATGAGGTTATCTAGGGTATTTAACTTAATTTGACTTTAAAACACATTATATGCACAGGTCAAACACAAAATGTAAAATATAATTCACTGTTAGCTAAATTACCTTCTCAGAAGACTAACTTTATTTACATTTTCCTGTATTATGTTGTATTAATGATTTCAAAAAACATTGTTTTCCTTTTCAATGAAACTAATAAGACACACTTCTTATTTCTGATGGATGGATCGGAGAGGCATAAGAAAATATGAATTAATTTCAAAGACATAAAGGGACCTCGGACTGTTAAGAGAATCATTAACCGGCTAATGGTCATTTAATAAGACAATCTTGTAGGGACAGCCAATTAAATCTTACTATAAAAAAAATATATGTATATGTTTATTTATTTATTTACTCATAAATGTTATTTTTTCTCCTGGAATTCTACAGGTGACGTGAAGCCAACTGAAAGAAATATGTGTGACTTGGAGGAAAACATTTTCGGAATTATTGATAGACAACCACTCAACATAATTGATTCTACTGTTTGCATTCTGAGGCAAAAAAAACGTTTCTAAACGGAAGGTAATGTCACAAGTCAAGTCTTACCTCACTGGAGAAAGTAATTTAACCAAATAACTAATTTTATATGTAATAAATGCAACATTACCCAGAATTACTCAAGAATTCACCTGTCCAATTTGATCTTAAGCTATTGTTTTAAGTGCACGTTAAGAATATTAATACAAAAGATTTTTTTCCATTTTAACAACATTGCAAAAATTCACTCTTTGCTGTCCCAGTCTGATCTTACCTCTCGTTTCGATTAAGGCTATGTAATACTCGGTCTCTCCCAATATCTAGCATGTATTTGCCCCCTCATAGCTTTCCGATTTAATTTCCCCCTATGTTCCTGCTCGGAGACTTTGCTCGGGTCTACGAATGATTACAAGAGCCAAGAAAAAATCTGCAAGTTTGAGCGCGTTCTCTATTCAGGCCCCAATCCTGTGGAATAACTCTGCCTCTGAGATAAAATCTGCAATTATATTCAATAGCTTATGAGTGACGTTGATGTTATCCTCTTGTCTTCTTGTCCTTGAGGGAGAAGGATGAGCCGGGTTGTTGCACAGTGCATGCATTTCGAGCCGTCGTACTGGCACTTGGACCTGATGTACGCTATCATCTCGAACCTGCTGCATCGGTCAAGATTTTGAAGAGAAAGCTGTCAACTGGAATTTCTGTTATTTTCTATCTTTTATATTGATGCTGTCTGTATTGTCTTTTGATGCCCTTGCAACATCTATTGCAGCCTGGTCATCCTAGAATAGGGATTCCTCATTTGCAGCCCCTTTTCAATGTTTCTTTATTTTCCTAATGCTGAGGTTTTTTAATGTGTATCCTTGCCATCAGTAAAGGTATTAGATCAGGAGATGGTGTAATGGTAGTCTGTGCAGCTCTTTGAGACCTCTCGTGAATAAAAGATAAACATGACTTGAGATCATATAAAGTGAGTTGTTAAGGTAACCTGCCATACAACTTACAACCGGATAAAAACAAAGTTGCGAGAAAAACAAGTATATACCCCCAGCTAAGTGCCCTCTACACAACAACTGTGAGGGGATTGCATTTTTAGGTGCCAATTGTATTCCCCACGGTCTAATTGTGACCTTTTAAAAACAATTATTTTCATCCCTAAGTGAAATTCAGCAAGACAAACACAGTCATTGCCATCATTAGGATTGTTGTGCTTATTTATGTGGTTTTGGCATCGACCACATGTTGTGATTGCCTGCAGTAATTGCACTGCTTCTGCTGCGAGGTGGACACAAGCAGGTTTGGCTTCTTTTTATTACTGTTTTTCCTCCCTCAGTCATTTTTTGCCTCTTCCGTCCTTATCCACAGCAAATGTATTAGCACACACCTATTTCAGTTATTGCTACCCTCCCTCTTCAGCTACTCTTTTTGCCACTTTATCCCCACATTTTCTCCCTGCCTACGGTGAGCACTCACCAAGCCTGTTATTGGTTGCAGAAGCCAAGCTGCAATGCAATAACATTTGGAATAACCACACTGGCTACGATACCTGAGGCCGACCCATTTTTTAATAGAAGTCTCGGTATGTGAGGATTAATGTGGTATTCAGGCAAAATATAGCTGTATCGAAACAACATGGGACATAATTGAGATGTTTGTTTGGTTGCCTTAGAAAGAAGAGTGACTTTAAAATGTTTGCTTTGTGATATTAGATCATTAGATGAGTTTATTAGAATGGCAAAAAACACTCTGAAAGAGTCTAGGAGTTTGGAGGAGATCTAATATTTTAAATCCCAGTATAAATCTGTTGTCATCAAAGTCTTCAGGTATGACAGTCATTCAATGTGTCAATGATGAGACTGGGATTTCAACAGTTGACGACAAACATTCAAATAGATCAAGTGTGGTAGTCTATCATTTGAGGATATTTATTCTGCATTCAGAACAGAGTAGACCTACATCAGTGATAACTATGGTATAGGCAAATGAGCAAAACTTCAGACTCTTATTAGGCAGGGATGTCAAACTCAGTTTGGCATTGAATGTGTTAACCGGTTCATTTTTATCAGTAGAGTGATTACAGTTTTAGACCATACAAAATAACCTAGAGCAGTGTTTTTCAACCTTTTTTGATCCAGGGCACGTTTTTTTTACATTTTTACAAATTTTGCGGCACACCAATAACAAAAATGTTTAAAAAATGACACTGATCAGTATGTTTAATTACAATATAATTTATAATACCCCCAGTTTTTACAGCACAGACACCTGACAATGACATAATATTTGAAGAAAATGATTAATAAATGTGTTATTAAATTTTAAATTTCAAAAAGTGACATTGGATAATTTCTCACGGCACAGCTGACGATCTCTCACGGCACACTAGTGTGCCACGGGACAGTTGTTGAAATTCACTGACCTAGAGATTCACTTCTTTTTTGACATACTCGGAAATTTATGGTGGGCCTGATAAAAACATCTAACGGGTCTGATCCAGCCTCCGGCCCAAATGTTTTACATACCTGCATTAAGAGATAACTAGGACTGACCTGCTGAGGAAATGCGCTTTAAGCTTCTTTTTTATTATATATTGAATTAATATGACGACCACTATAATGACTAGTGTTACTGGTAAAGACAGTAACCCAAGTTGTTAGAAACAGCTTTCCTTATGATTCATGATCTATGGCTTTGTAGTCACCATAATGACCAACATAAAGGAATAATTCTTTTAATTTTGTCTGATGGACCAGTCAGATTATCCGTTTGTATAAATAGTAATCATTAGGTAACTCAGTTTACATGGTGTTCAGGAATAACTTGATTGGAAGGGGCGCAGGACTCGAGATACCATTGGTTCTTTTACTTTTTATCCGAAAAAAAAAAAGTGTAGTTTTTTTTCTTCCGCCCTACAGAAGTGTTTTTTAGTGCTATGTCTAATGTGTTTACAAGTTGTGCTTGTGCTTTGCTTGCCAAAGGTATGAACTTACACTGCATTATCTACAACCCTGAGACAACGTATAAATACGACTGTGGCATTTTCAGCATAGAAAACAAAACTTAAATGTCAAATAGGAATCAAAAAATTCAC
Source organism: Urocampus carinirostris (assembly GCF_059441175.1). Taxonomy (NCBI): domain Eukaryota; kingdom Metazoa; phylum Chordata; class Actinopteri; order Syngnathiformes; family Syngnathidae; genus Urocampus; species Urocampus carinirostris. The sequence goes on along the minus strand of NC_142351.1, from coordinate 33,639,287 downwards.
ATGTGGCCTGTTGAGCAACTTGGCAAGAGTTGACAAGTATAATTTGTGTACTGTAAAACAAAGAGGAATTGTGGAACCATGAGAAAGAAAAAAGGTGTAGAAAAAAAGTGGGCATTATAGTAAAGCTTTGGATGAACTGAATTACATAAGAGAGAATAAAAGAAAATTCAGCTGATGAAAGGGGTAGTTCAGACCATTATCTGAGACATTACAATCCAAATGATAGAACATTTGGGTTTCTGAACGTGGTAACCTGACTTTACAAAACCTGTATATTGCCAATAATGTTATCTTATTCAACTACTGTATTTGCTGCCATTTTTAGTGTCTGCACAACTAAAAAGGCAGTCAAGCACCGGTTCATGAATGTGCATTTGAATGGTTGAATGTGAGTCATTTTAAAGCACACTTCAGTGTGGTAAAATAGGTACTATATACATAAGGTCAATTTACATTCTATTCAAACCTAGTACAATACTTGATTTCAGGGAATAACTGTTCTCTTTTCTTCTGCAACCCAGTATCACCTAATGCACTGGTTCTCATCTGGTCTGACTGCAAGACCCACGGATCCACTCTAATGACAAGAAAGACATTTCACTTCTCAATTGTAGCCAATGAAAGGATTGTTCAGTGTGAAGCAGAGATAGTAGATTAGTGTATATTTATTATGTTTTCAAAAAACAAAATGATTAGCCGTATAAACTCGAATATACATCACGCCCTATAACTACTTTAAAATAGCCACATACAAAAATAAATTCAAAATATGAATAAATTGGGTACCTAAACATCAATTATTATTTAAATATGTAGCTAATATAGCTTATTTTACTTTAAAAAGCTAAAAATATAGCATTTTTAAACCATTTACTGTACCCTCCAGCACCGCTACAATGGCAGACATTTGTACGACATTTATATCTTTTGCTTCGACTCGATCCTTGTGATCACTGTTTTCCACTTTTCCGTTCCCTCATCACTTACTTTCTTGGGACCCATAATTATGGGCAGAAAAAATAAATAAAATCACAGAAAAATTAGATGTGGTCCTTGTCAAATGTACCGATTGACTGAACAGAAATAAGAGATTGAGCAAGGCATTGCCCTCGACTGTTGATAAGTGTAGATGGCCCTCCATTTTTTCTTCTTCTTAACATTATTTTGCCAAGGAGAAGGCCCACGACCCACTGAAAATGGGTCTGCGACTGATTCTAGGGTTCTGACCCACCAGTTCAGAAACACTGACCTTGTGTAATTGCTTATGTCTACACAATTAGTATCCCCACAACATTACATCCATTAAGTAATTGATTTTGCTTGTACTTACAGCACGGACCCTTACGCAGCACCTTGATGCGTCGCTGGGTGTGGCATTGTGCTTTTTCAAGCTCACACTCGTTGGTGTAGGTGGACGAATCGGAACCGCACACCGGAGCGACCAGGGATGGACATTCGCCCCTCTTGCACACGCACTCTCCGTTAGAGGGGTCGTTCGGATCTCGCTCACACACGGCGCCAAATCCGCACAACTTTCCTCGGCAGCCTGAACAGGAAGAATAAATGATAAATAAAACAGAATTTGACTTGCCTTTATTGTCATTGATGACAACCTGGTGCAGTGTATACACTACAAAATACTTTGGAGAATATCGGAAATGCATATAGTACATTACTACATGAGGGTACTGTATTTGTGCAAAGATTGATTAATCGAAAAACATCGCTGACCAAAATCGCAAAACATTCTATACAACAGTAATCAAACCCAGGTCGGAGCAGTGAGAGTTTTTTTTTCCGGTTTGAACAAATTTATTGACACTAATAACAAAAAACAGTGTGAGGTTTGAACAACCCCTCTTGACAATCTCAACAGCAATCAAGCACATTCACAACATTATATTTCAATATGACGTTTAACAGCAAACACAATGTGAGGTTTGAACAACCCTTCTCGAAAATCTTAACAGCAATCAAGCATATTTACAATTTCGTTATATAACATCTTTGTTAGTGTCAATAGATCCGTCCAGGCCACTAGACCACTAGTAACACAGTTAACATTTGAAATGGCATTAGATTTTATCTCATTATCTCACTATTTTTACTCACGATGCCAGAAATGAATGTCAGACGATGGAAAAAACTGAAAAACGGACTGAAAGATCAAAATAAACATTAAGTCCAATTCATCATCGGATAAACCAAAGAGTTATTTCCCTTGTCGCGATGTTTGCATTTATTTATATCTTTCGGGACAACTTTCTGTTTTCTCCATCCGCTAACAATTGTTTGTGGTGTGATAATTAGATACATTTGAATGTCTTTTGGTATGTCATCTTTATTAATAGTGGTCTATTTGTATGTTGGTTTTGGTGCTCCCTCTGTCGCAAGATGTGTTCAATTCCCGTTACATACAATGTTTTGTGATAGTGGTAATAAGTTTCGACTGATTAATTAATTTACTGATATATACTGTAAGTGTATAAAAGGTAGATCTTACTATAGTTTAATTCAATTCGCCTTATATCCAGTGCGCCTTATACAGTATATGAGAAATACATGTCCCCAAAAATATTTTGGGGGGTGCGCTTTTGGGAAATGCAGCTTATAGTGTGAAAATGAAAGTACACGTAACACAAGAATTCAAATATGCCAATATTTGCAGGGTAGTTCTTAAAGACTTGCCTAAGTTGTAAGGGTATCAGAAAATTAAGAGTCAAGAAATAAACATGAAATAATCATTTTATATCAAATATACACAGCCAATATATAAACTTTTTCAAAGTACGGTGTGCTCGTTTAGGGTGGTGATGGCCCTGGAGTCTGAGTCTGTTCCCCTTTGTTTAGAAGGGACCTGCAGCGTCTGCCAGACACAGACACTCAATTATTATTCAACTTTTCGTATTGTTCAAATTTTGTTCATGTTAATATAATGCCTGAATGAGGTTGGTGAAGAGCAAAAGACAGAAGTAATAAGGGTTTAAAAAAACACAAAAGAACGCATATTCATATCAATGTGATGATTCTCAACTCTAAAAAGAATGGGGCCATTTCAAATTTGTCCTTCACATTAAGACAGGAAATAAAAGTGACACACTGCTGCAAGAATAAATTGAACAGGCAGAAAATAATATGTGCATACGCTTGTCCGTGTCTCTACTTCGTGTGGACATAAAACATCAAGTTAGAACCTAATTGACCCGTGTTGTGGCAGCTCCAGCTGGTGCCGTGCTGCACTCACTTTGAGGGCCGCTTGCGGGCCAGCTGGCAGTACGTCCCAGCGAAATACAAAAAAATGAAAACACTCTCCAAGGTACCTAACCTGATCATAACTCAGTGGACAAATTCACACTTGTGAGAGTTTGTAAAGCTGCATGTGCTGATGAGAAACACGTCCCATTAACAGTCACTTGCACACGCATAGACACTTCTTATCGCTGGCTAGCAGGCCGAGACTTTAAGCAGTCCAGCATGTCCGCATAGTTTGGACTGCGGGTTTTCGCTGAAGTAGATCGACAATGTGATACACACAAAATACACACAATGTTTGTGCAACCTGTCCAACATAACCTCAAGGCATCTCATTCTATCCAGAGAGAGAGAAATCCACACAGTAGTGTGTGTGCATGTGCCTGAGAGAGAAACATGCCCACTAATCCCAGTGGGAGAATGCCTGACAGCTACCTGAGCTCAGACTCTTTTGTGCCTTGGGAAAATAGGTCTGCGAGCACATGCAGCCAAGCCCATTCGTGTCCAAGTACGTGCTTGCGTGTACGGGTTTCACTCACACACTCACGCAGACCAAAGGTGATAAAACGACTTGCAAACAAATGACTCTGAACTATGCCGTCAACGATAGGTCAACATGGTTGACAAAAACCAATAAAAAATATTATTGGCCTTGCTTTTCCATTGTCGCCAGATATGTTTTTACGACAGGATGAGCCATCTCTACATGTGGAGTTCATAAACATTTCTTCATTGCAAACTTTAAGCACGTTTTAAGCACTTCCAAAGCCATTTTTTAAATTTCTTTAGTACCAACCCCTATTTTGATCTTCACCTATCCCCTTGGGTGTGACACGTAGGGAGCAATGACGCTTCACATGATAATTCCAAACGGACTAATACCAGCTGCTGTCCTGTAGCGTCAGGTGTCATTATTAAGCAGATTTGATTTCTTTTTTTCTTCATTTATGTGTGGTGTATTAAGTCAAACTGCGGGGAAACACAGACATGATTTCAAGCATTTCAAGTCAAGTCACATTTATTTGTATTGCCCTTAATCACAAAATGTCTCAAAGGACTACACAGGTTACAATGACACCATTCCCTGAGCTTAATTTCACCCAAAATTCAAGTACTTATCAAACATTAAAAACACAAAATGAAAATATCAAGCAAGGATTTCAAGCACTCGTTCAAACCCTGTACATGAATAATATCTCTGCTGAGAGTTGCCCATGCGCAATAGCGTCTCTGTCTGGAACGTTAACATGAACTTATGGAAATGGTGGCATCAACATAAACTACATACACCAGAACTTCTAAAGTTTGGAAGCATTTTAGCCTGGATAAAAAGACTACTTGCAAAGTTTGCAAAGCAGACTTTGTGGATGATGGAGGTAGGTCAAAGAGAACAGTCGTACAGTTGAACGAAACAAAGTTTGACTCGCCTGGGTAAGATTCAAGTAACGTTCAAGGTATTTGGATTTGATGGCGTGCATTTTACATTTTATACGTGTATATTTCGCTATAGAAGAGAGCTTGCGTGTTATGCTAGACTGTGCTTGAAATTAAATCCATGCAGTCTGAAGAACAAACATCAGTTGTAAAAACCCTGTTGATGTCAAACTATTGAAATTCATGAAGTACTTTTGTTACAGACTTTGTGATTGACCATGTGATGTTCTTCACAAAATAGACTTCATATTTGTTTTAATTATTGTTCTACTGCTTCCAATGAGCTTGTTCTTGGTTTACAGGGGAAAAATATTGACTAGGGTTAAAATGATCACAAATTGCATGTCCCTAAAAAATGTACAGTTTTTTGGTCTTTACTGACCAAGCAGACTGCCTAATTGGTGATCGATCCATCCCAGCCATCTTTGGACAGTGGGCAGAGGAACATCCCTAACTGGCTGCCAGCTCTGTCAGGGCTTGGTTTTGAAATGTTTTAATTAAGTTTTGTACAAATACAGAGTATGTTCTAGAAAAGATGTGTTTAATAATTTAATAATAATATTGACAAATAACTAAGCAATCTGTTGGAAATGTCAAGGCCAGCAACCATGACCAATTTTTATGATTGGATGTGATACAGTAATCTGAAAACATTTCTTGTTGTGTGTCTTGGCTTCTCAGCTTTTGCATGTGTGTATTAGACCTACACGACTCATTGCTATTATTGTATTACTGTATTTATTTGTGTATAACGCACATTTTTTTCACCTAAAAAAGAACTCAGAATTTGAGTGCACGTTATATACAAGGTTTTATGGTAGTATATTACCGCATTTGTGTTATGATTGATCATTCAAAAAATATTGCTGACCATAATCACATAACACGGGATGCAACAGGAATCGAATCCGGTTCCAGAGTGCTGAATCCTAAACACTAGATCACCAGTAATCCAGATAGCATATTAAAAGGCATTCTTTTTTATATTACTATTACATGATTTTTAATCACAGTACCAGAGATTGAGAATTGATAAAACATGAAGTAGTATTGAGAGACATCAAAAAAACTGTTACTACAGCTCAAAATGAAAGCTCCTTGCAAAAACCAGGCTCATCCTTCTCTCTCAAGGACAAGAAGACTACAGTATGAAGGCAAAATCACTCATAAGCTATAGGTTAAGAACAGTAACACTTCCACTGAGGTTGCAGATTGCATCTCAGAGAGTTTTCCACAGGACAGAGTCACGAATGGAGAACGGTATCGAACCTGCTGATCTCGTCTTGGTTCATGGAATGACGAATAGACCAGCATTTCCTGAGTGAAGACTCCGAACAGGAACATAGGGGGCAATTAAATCAGAAAGATATGAGGAGAGCAAGTCTATGCAACATTTTGAATGATACCAGAAAACCTTATAATCCCATCTTGAACTGACAGGGAGCCAGTGCAGGTCAGCTAAGATCGAGGTAATTTGATCGAACTTTCTTGTCCTAGTTAAAAGCCTTGTTGAAGCAGTTTGCACTAGCTGCGAACTTCTGATGCTAGACTCCGGGAGACCTGGAAGAACGAAGTGATATAAACACAATTGTGCATTATACTGAGATCCGATCTGCAACCTCGGTGGAAATGTTTAAATCTAGGCTTAAAACTCACTTCTACTCTATAGCATACGAGTAACCTAATCTTATATGTAATAACTTGTGAAGCCCTTAGAGACTAATTGTGATTAAGGGCTATACAAATAAAAATGACTTGACTTGACTTGACTTGACTACAGGTATACATATGAAAGATTGTTTCATTTTAATTTTGTTTTGTTATTATATATTTCTCTTTTTTTTTAACCCCCAAAAAAATGATTTCCCCCATTATGAAGTGCTGTGTGTTTCCACTTGTTGGCAACTCATCTCTTGTGAACCTCTGTATTTTCTGCCCACAATTATTTTCACTCAGGCGAGCGCATCAAGGCGACGGCCAGCGGTGGGCGGTATGTTTAGAGTTTCTGTCAGCCATAAGCATAGGTTTAACACTTACCTATGACAACACTTTCACTGTGCATTTTCGCTGAAACGGCAACTTGCATTAATGGCAGGCGTGAAGGACTCTAGCATTAGCAGTGAGAATCAAGGACAATAGCAAAGGCAGCTAACCTCCTGGAAAATAGGATAGGAGTAAATTCATAGAAAACTATTGGAAGCTAGGCTTAGAGGGAATTCATACAAAGTAGATTACTCAATTGTGGCAACATTTTGGCTAATTGATGTCTATCTAAAAAAGAGGTAGCTTGGCTACCGCTGGGTGATTCTGTATTTTTCAGACGGCCCTGGGTTGGAATTTGTACATATTTACACAAATCCGTATTGGCAAACATTTTTTGTTGATGTACCAGATTTTATTAAATGCTAGAGTTGCAAATGCTAACTTAAAGGCTATGTGCACAGGTGTTAGCATTGTCTAAAATGTATACAAAGATTCACCTTCAGAGGTGCTGATTTGTTGGCAATATTTTGTTGATCTAAAATTGAATCCCAGGGCTCATTATCAAGAAAAAGCTATTTAAATACTATAAATATTTGACATTGACTTTAAATCAGACATGTAAAACTCAGTTCAACTCAAGGGACCAGATCCACACTTAATGATCTCTGGTCAGTAAAAAAATGTCAATGCCAAATACTTAGCCTTGTTTTTCCAGTGTTATACATTATAATTCAGCCTTTGTTTGAAGCCTGACTTACAAATTATAATTATAGATGACAAAGGATCTCTTCTCATTCAAAAACATTCTAAAAATATAATTATTGTTTGGCATTGAATGTTTCAACAATGTGTTTATTTCATCCATTGAGTAAATGCAACTTTACATCAGAATCAACTCACCACAAACTTAAACAAACTCATGTGAGAGCTATGAATCAAATCATGTTTGCCTCAATTGACATACTGATTTGAAATAAATAAAAAAAGAAATACCAAATAAAAGTCACACCACAGTGGGTCCCCGATAACCTAAGTAGCTAAGGGATCTGTGAACTGTTACAAAATGACAAATTGGGATATAATCTGCTCACCAACAACTTGGGTAGAAGGAAGGCAAATAAAACAAAGGTTGTAACAATTATCCTAGTAAAAATCTTCTTTTACATAGCTAACATGCCAACTGGAGAGTTTAAAACCATATATTTTCTGCAATGTTTTTCTCTGAAACCTGACTGTAGCCTCGAGCTAAGCCGCGTAAAGGCAGACTGACATTGAAGCAGCAGGCATGGTCAAAGCAAATGCACAGTATCAGGTGAATGCAATGCACACTTGGGTTCTCCTTTCCTGGGGAAATACGTATATTTGATGATGGTGTTTACTAAAGATTTTTTTACTAAAGATTTACAAAGCACACGTCCTAGTTAGCAGCAACACCCCAGCAAAAGCATTAAAAAGTCTGTAGACAATAAATGAGGAATGTGTTCACTCATCTTCAGTTTAAATGAAAGGTGATATTGGGAATGTGGGAAAAATGTGAACAAACTGTTTCAAAAAATCCATGAATAAGAGATCATGTTACAAACCTTCATTCAATTATGCTGTACCACATATGAATTGAAGTCTAAGCTTGTCCCAGCTAAATTTGGGCAAGAAAAAAAATAAACAAGACTTACGTTGAGCAGTACTTAACAAACCCAAAATAAAATGAAAACAATAAACTATTTGGCTAGGAATGATTTTCTGGCCAATAACAAACCGCAAAGAATAAAGCTGTTTTTTTTCATTAGCTTAGTATGTGCAATTGTTGTTTTTGTTTTGTTGTTGTTTGTTTATATGATCCATTTGTGGATGTGATTACCCATGTTTTCTTTTTGATTTCATCTTTTTTAATTTTGTCTTTTCCCATAATTTTTCTTAGCCTTGAAGTTTTTCTTTTGATGATGCATTGGAAATTTTTTGTTTCATGTTTTGGTTTTGTGATTTTTTGTCAGCCCTTCAATTTTCTTGTTTTTATCTGTGCTTTCTATTTTTGTTTGTAAATTCCTTTTTTGTCAATTTTGTGAGCATTTCACTTTTTCTCATTGTTTGTGTTTGCCTTTTTTGATTTACTTTTTCTGCTTGTGTATTTGCTTTAATTTCTTGTTTTTGTTATCATGCCCTGCACATAACGCATCTTGTCTCGAAAGAGCAAATACAGTTGAAAGTCACTGTATTAAATATCTACGGACACCAAGATTAGAGCAAGTAGTGTAAATGTGTCAAAAAGGCTTGCCAAAATATGCTAATGTTCCACGCAAAATGTTGATGATCATAAAAGGAAGCCCGGTTGGTTGCTTATTATTAAGTAAAATAGGTCTGTTAGGTTTGTGTCAAAAATATATTTTCCTATTGATAATCTGAATGGGCAGCAAGGCGGCGCAATGGTTAGCGTGTGTGCGGCACATTTCTGAGGTCATGAGATCGACCTAAATGACAAAATACTGGATAGCTTTAGCTTTATTCAATACAATGTATGATCTTAGCAGCATTTAAAAAAATCTGCCTTTACCAAAGTGCCATTCCTGGTTATCTATGTTTACTTAGCACCTTAGTAGTAGAGTTTATTATCTAATTCGGTCTTTTCTCCTGAAAAAGAAAAGAACAAGTGTAAAAAGTTAAAATGTATAACAAAAATAATAATCATCTTGTTTCCTTTGTTGGGTATTCAGTATCATGAGGCATTTAATCTTGTGCGGTAAATGTGTAATGCCAATTACCATTTTTATATATTTTTGCAGATTTTTACTATAGATTAACAACATTAAAGGAAAATTGGCAGAGAAGTAAAAATATAATGTAGAAAATGAATCACAATAACATGATCAACATGAATGTTTTTTTATTTCATTCAGATTTTTATTTTATTTGGGATATGATGTGATTAAACATACACCTACCAAAACTTTTGCTGATCATGGATAAATTACTATCTGGTCAGACACTTACATATCTTTCATCTTGTCTTCTCCACCAGATGATAACTTAAAGTTGTCTCCTTGAGACTTAACTTCACTGTAACGCATACACACAGAATCCTGCTTGTCACTCTTTATGATCCGACAATTATTCCTCGTGATGTCACCCACATTATACATGCCACCACAAAGGAGAGTATGTTTGAAAAAATAATTTTAGGGCCAAAGGAAAACCCTTACACTCAAAATTGTGATTATGCTTGATGGTTGTTGAGATTGTCGTGTTTGTTTTGCTGCTGTTGGTGTCGGTGGATTTGTTCAGAACAAAATAAAAATCGACTTTGGCCTGGACGGATCTATTGACACTAACAAAGATGTTATACAACGAAATTGTGAATACGCTTGATTGCTATTAAGATTTTCGAGAGGGGTTGTTCAAACCTCACATTGTGTTTGCTGTTAAACGTCATATTGAAATATAATATTGTGAATGTGCTTGATTGCTGTTGAGATTGTCAAGATTGTTTTCTGTTATTAGTGTCAATAAATTTGTTCAAACCATTGGGTTTTTTTGTTCCAGGTCCAGCAGATATTATGGAAACAATATGTTGCCAGTGTCGAGAAAAAATGTTCAAACCTCACATTGTTTATTTGCTGTTAATAGTGTCAATAAAATTGTTCAAACCAAAAAAAATGTTGCCAGTGGTTTAACTAACTACTCCCCTGGGGTGTTGATCATTTGATAAAAATACATCTTAAATGCTTTCTACATTCAAAAAAATGTTTCAAGTAGAAAGGTCCAATCACGGCTGGTATAAACTGATTGCTGCTAAACGTTCATGTGAACAGGTTCAACAAGAATCACTATTCAAATAGTATACATAATTTATAAAAGTTATTCAGCAATTTCTACTTCTACAGCAAATCCACTTGATTAATGGTAGGGAGTTCCCAAAGTTTAACAGCTTTGTCCACTCAACCAGTGCAAATCACAAGGATTTCAATTTAGAGTAACTCGCAAGATGATTGGAGCATGCCCTCATTGCACTCAATGACCAATTATTAATCAGAGACAAAAAAAGTGAGGCGAGCCTGGATTTTTTTTTTTTTTTTTTTTTACTGTAGTTAGCTGCAATATGAGGTGTTATTCACGGATCAGTAAAATGGACACCTAACAATGCTGAAAGAAGGGTCCATAACAAGTTTCTGTGTTCTCCTGGTGGATGTTATTTTGCAAACACATTCAGTTCCATAAAAAAAGTATCCGCACCCTTCCAGATTTCTGTGGAGATCGGAAACAAAGGTTTAAACAAAGGTTTCAGATCAGAAAACTAATATCAATATCACACAGAGAGAGCACAAAAAATACCAAATGCAGTTTTGTTGATTCCATTTATTAAGGCACAAAAAAATCGAAACCTATCTGGCCCAATGCGAAAAAGGAAATGCCCTCTGAACCTAAAATTTTCGACTCATCAGGCCACAGAATATTTCTCCAAACGTCCTGAGGATAATCAAGATGTTTTTTGGCAAATATGAGATGACTCTGTGTTCTTCTGTGACAGCTGTGGTTTTTGCCTGGGAAACCACCCATGGATGCAATTTTGGGCCAGTGTCTTTCCTTTAGTGGAGTTATGAACACTGACCTTAACTGAGGCCAGCGAGGCCTGTAGTTCCTTGGATGTCTTTTGACGTTCTTTTGTAACCTCCTGGATGAGCTGTTGTCCCACTTTTGGCGTAATTTTTGTTGGTCGACCAGGAAGGTTTGCCACTGTTCCCAGTGTTCTAATGGCTCTGACCGTGGTTTGCTGGAGCCCTACATCCTTGGAAATGGCTTAGTGACCTTTTATGGAATGATCAATTTCTACACTTTTTTCAAATTGATTTTCGAATTTCTTTGGTATGTGGCAGTTAAATTGTGTTCTTGAGATTTGTATTCTCTTTCACTTCATCTAACAGATTCAATATAAGTGATTTCTTGATTCAACACAGGGTGTGGCAATCAATTTTGGGTGTGGCCTGTGGAATTTAACCCAGCTTTCCCAAAACTGTGGTTACACACAGTTACTTCGACAAGGGAGAGCAATTCCTTTTTCACAAAGGGCCAGACAGGTTGAGATTTGTTTGTGCGTAAGAAAATGGAGTCAACATTTCAAAACTGCATTTTTTATTTCCTTGGGTTGTCTCTGTGTGATATCAAAATTGGTTTAATGATCCGAAACCCATGTGAGAGATAAATACGCAAAAAACAAGAATTCAAGAATGGGGCAAATTAATTTCCAATGTATTGCATGCAAGAGGGTACTCGAATGATCGAAATATATGCAAAGTTGCATGAAATGTACTTTTCAATTTTCATTTTCTTTAGATTTTCATATGTGTTTGACAAGCGTGTACCAGTGACGACAGCATCTGCTGTAAAGGATGTTGACTGCACGGCTGCACCAAGCGAGGTTTACCCTTTGCTCTCCATTGATTAATAATACAAACTCTTTCCGTTTCCAGTGTAAATACAAGCTTTGCAATTCTTTGTCCAAAGGTCTTCCAGTACAAAAATGAATGTGCGTATGCATGTTTGCTCTTCCATGCACTCACACAGTGTAAGGTAAGCTCCCTTGAGCCCTGCAGCATGACAAGCTTCACTCTCACACAGACACCCCCCCCCCCTCCCCCTCCCGTTCTATTGGACGCTGAGGAAGAAAATCTCATTGCAGAGAAAGACAGCATGTCCAGTTTGTACCTGTTAGAGCAAACAAGTTTTCCGGCTAGCGCTTCATCCTTGTTGAAGCTCATCCATTATACATGATGGCTTGACGGCGCCTTAAGTAGCGACAGAGTGGGACTTGAAAGGAAAGAAGGGGATGGTACGGTTGTGATTGAAACACGACAGCAGGAAAGATGTCGTGTGATTTAACATAAAAATAGCAAGCCCTGATTTAGTAAGACTCTAATTTTACCATTCCTGCTTCATATAACACTAATAAGCATTGTTTTATTTTAGTGTGGAAACTTATTTGCACTTTATTACACAATTATAAGTTTGCAGCAATGAAGTGTGTTCACACTGACATTTTAGACGAAATAATAGGTTGCAGCTCACTTGTGCTACTTGTGGCTAAAATTGAAATCAGTGCAATCCCTTTGCACTGGTTGGAACTCAAATAAAGTCTGAAGCATAATGGCCTAAGTCTTGCAGTAAGGACTACCCAAGTCAAACTGCTTGAGTGTCAATCCACAGATTAATAATTTATTTTAAATCCAGGGATGGTCAGAAGATGCTCAGTATGTCACATTCTTTTGAAATGTAACATTTTGGCCCTCATCCCTCGCCCTGCTGCTTGTTCTTCACCAAATATTAACAAACACGGCAGCTTTAATAAACTGTTTCGTTCATTGGTTTTCTCCACACGATGATTAAGCGACCATCTACTCCAATTTAAGGCATACATTTCATGCCTTCCTGTAGTGCAGGGGTGTCAGAGTCAATTGGAGGGGGCCAAGAATAAAAACTGGTTACAAGTGGAGGGAGAGACTGATCAAATGTTTAAGATTTTTAGAATGAGGCCTCTAGTCGAGGGAATCTAATTAAACCTACTGAAAAGCTACCAAATATACTCCAATATGATCTGATGAATAAAGCAATATTTTCTTATGGCTCTGTCAGTTATTTTTAATTTTCTACAGGGACAAAAGGCGAATGTCCTTGATATGAAAATCCCCCTTAAATGAACATTAAATGAAATAAGGCGGTATAATCCAGGCACCATTAATAGCTAATAAGTAACATTTTAGCTAAAGTGGGCTAAAATTACTTCAAGAAAAAAAAAATTGCATTTTTCTATCATTCACTAAATACAGTTGTATGCAAAAGTTTGGGCACCCCTGATCATTTTCAAAATTATCCTTTATAAATTATTGGTTGTTCGGATAAGCAATTTCAGTTAAATCAATCAAATAGCAGACAAACACAGTGATATCTGAGAAGTGAAATGATATTTACAGGATTTACAGAAAATGTGCAATCATTGCTTAAACAAAAAAAGGCAGGTGCATAAATCTGGGCAACCCAACAGAAAAATTACATCAATATTTAGTAGCTCCTCCTTTTGCAGAAATAACAGCCTCTAAACCTTTCCTATTGCATCCAATGACGGTCTGGATTCTGGTTGAAGGTATTTTTGACCATTCTTCTTTACAAAACATCTCCACTTCAGTCAGGTTTGGTGGTTTTCGAGCATGGACAGCCCGCTTTAAATCACACCACAGACTTTCAATAATATTCAGGTCTGGGGACTGAGATGGCCATTCCAGAACATTATACTTGTTCCTCTGCATGAATGCCTTAGTAGAATTTGAGCAGTGTTTGGGGTTGTTGTCTTGTTAAAGTATCCAGCCCCGGCGCAACTTCAGCTTTGTCACTAATTCTAGAACATAGTTTGCAAGAATCTGCTGATAATAACTGGAATCCATGCAACCTTCAACTTTAATAAGATTGCCAGTACTTGCACTGGCCACACAGCCCTACAGCATGATGGAACCACCACCAAATTTTACTGTAGGTAGCAAGTGTTTGTCTTGGAATGTTGTGTTCTTCTTCCGCCATGCATACCGTCCCTTTTTAAGTCCAAATAACTCAATTTTGGTTTCATCAGTCCACAGCACCTTATTCCAAAACGAAGCTGCCTTGTCCAAATGGGCATTAGCATACCTCAAGCAACTCTGTTTGTGGCATGTGCGCAGAAAAGGCTTCTGCCCATTACTCTCCCATACAGCATCTCCTTGTGCAAGTAAAAATACTTGACTGTGTTAAAAGAGCATTTATGATTTACGTTCCACTGTGGCTTTATGTTTTTTCTTACATTTAACAGAGCTTTTTCGGGCAGAAACAAATTAGGTTCGAGGAATGGGGGTTGGCGGTATGGCTGGACAGTGATGTCATGCAAGTTTTTTTTCTTCATTACATATGTTACTAGAAAATGGTAAAGGTTTGTAGAACCATATTTCATGTATAGTGCAAACACCAAGCCAAATCCCAAGAAAGATGAAAAAGAAGAGTTCATTCGAGCGCATCTAGGAAATGCAACTACTTGCATGCGTATCATGAGCTAACAGAGGCTGCAATGATGACACAAGCCAGAAAATGGCGGCAGAGAGCAACAAAAGCCTAAATTCTAGACAGCTACTTTAACACGAGTTTGTTTACAAACAAATGTTGCCTTACTAAGTCGATTCATTAAGATCCATTGTGGATGTGTTGATTATGCCTTTGAGGTGAACACCTCATATTTGATAAGTGATCAAACTCAAAGTAGTAAGCTGACAAATCACAGGAGATCAGAGAATTAAATCACAGAGTGTTTCTGTGGGAAACGCAGCATCACATCCATGTCGCATGAGTGTAAAAAGATTACACTCCAGCACTCCTCAGATTTCTTCCCCTTACTGCCCAATAGATAAAGTTGCTCATTTTTTCCACAGCTGTAGTTAAGTAATATAGAGGAGCTCCTTTAATGACCCTCTTTGTTGGCCCTTCTATTCATAAGCAGCGTTCTTATTAGCAGCCGTGCTTGAAAACTTGAGGCACTGAGGATGGGGTTGCCATGACAACAGCCGATGATGCAATTAGAGTGACTTGCATCACACAGTAGGGATGTTCAAACTCTCTGCCGCGCATATAAGTGGTTTAGATCGCACAATCATCACTCAAGTTCAATTCCTAGTGCACCTTCACAGCAATGTACGCCTTTTATTTGCACTAATAATACATCACTACATGGTAAATTGCTTTGGCTCGCTACTCAGGTGTGAAATTTCAAAATGTAGTTCCAGGCACGGAGGTTTTTAATATATCGCAGGATAAACAATAAAAGGCTTAGCGCGGCGGAAGGTTCCATCAATTGCAAACCTGGAGCTTTTTGGAGCGTTTCTAAAAATGCTAATTCTTAACTAAAACACCGTCAAGGTGGTGTTTTGCTCCAATCGCTCATTTGTGAGGATTCCAACACATTATTGCGGCCAGAGCAGTGCCCCCTTTAAACTCTTGAAAACGTGTGGACGTATACTTTTGTACGTCCAAACAGAGGGGCCCTTCTTTGTGAGTTTGTTTTCTTAGCTAAGCTTGTGATTGTTATGTAATTAGCGTTATCACTGTGGTTAGCAGCACAGGATCTCCGCAGGGGACCGTTCTCTCTCCGTTCCTATTCACTCTATATACATCGGACTTTAAGTACAACTCTGAGTCCTGCCATGTGCAAAAGTTTGCCGACGACACTGCGATCGTGGGATGTATCAGAAACGGGCAGGAGGAGGAGTACAGGAAATTGATTCAGGACTTTGTCCGATGGAGCGACGCAAACCACCTGCACCTAAACACCACCAAGACCAGAGAGATGGTGGTGGACTTCAGGAGAACCAGAACTCACCCGGTTCCTGTAACCATCAAGGGAGAATGTGTAGAATTTGTCCAGACCTACAAATACCTGGGTGTGCAGCTGGACAACAAACTGGACTGGACTGCCAACACAGAAGCTCTATGTAGGAAAGGGCAAAGCCGACTTTACTTCCTCAGAAGGCTGGCCTCCTTCAACATCTGCAAAAAGCTCCTGAAAATATTCTACGAGACAGTAGTGGCAAGCGCCCTCTTCTATGCGGCAGCGTGTTGGGGAGGCAGCGTCAAGAAGAAGGATGCCTCTCGTCTCAATAAACTGGCTAGGAAAGCGAGCTCTGTTGTGGGCAAAGAGCTGGACAGCCTAACAACAGTAGCTGAGAGACGAGCACTGAAAAAGCTGAGGTCAATCATGGACAATCCATCGCATCCACTACACAGCATTATCTCCAGACAGAAGAGCAGTTTCAGCGACAGACTGCTGTCACTGTCTTGTACTACGGACAGACTGAAGAGATCTTTTCTTCCTCATGCCATGAGGCTCTTTAACTCCACCCGGCAGAGTAAAGGCCCACATTAAACCACACCACCTACATTGGATATTACCGAATCTTACTGCAATATGTATTCTGTGTAGCACTATTTAGTTACTCTATATAACACGCTACAGTGAGCATTTGCACGTCACACTGGGTATTTGTATATTGTATTCTTTTGGCTTTATTATTGTACTGTTCTCAGCTCAGGGATGCTGCTGGAAATGTGAATTTCCCTTAGGGGATGAATAAAGTATCCATCTATCTATCTATCTATCTATCTATCTATCTATCTATCTATCTATCTATCTATCTATCTATCTATCTATCTATCAAGTAAAACTCATTTCTCTCTGTCCTCTCTCGCTCGGATTTATCTTTATTAGGTCATTCACTTCGAGTTCTATTTTCCTCCAAACAGCCTTTGTCACTTGTCTTGATTTTCCTGAAATTTTTCCTCCTATGACAACTCGTCCTCTTTCCTTTATGAGTACTCCATTCCCTTGGTGCCTTGCTAGTTTGTTGCCTTTTTTGTCACATTCCAAGCAGCCCTGTCACGGTGCTCTTATCCGTGTACCAAACCCCTGCCTGACACCCCCATACCACGAAATATCAATTGATGAACTTTTGGACTGTTGACTTCGCTGCTCAGACCCACTGGATCCCCGAAGATGTTGCCTGTCTATTTGGTAACGCTTGTTTACCTCTGATGCTCTGAGACTATTGCCTCCCTGCCTGCCTTTCCTTGTGATGAACACTGCCATAATATAGAACAACCGTTTGATTGAACTTACTGTAAGTCTATTTGAAAATGGTATTTGTTGACCTACCTTACTTCCCGGTGAGAGGTATATCAACATAAAGAAAATGTAAGAGAATGTATTGTCATTATGTCAGAGATATATAGTAGTGGTTTATCGCATTTATTATTGTGAAATATCATACAATCACAGTACATTTTCTCCTTTAAATTGGTCTTTTAAACACTTCACGAGACAATTACGAGGTTTTTTTGCTGGTAGTTATATTCATGAATTCTGTATTGCCTGAATAAAAGTATACAGACATTATATTTGGCACACTTGACTTAATGATAATTAAACATCCAACCATTTATTTTCAGGGTGTTGTTGAAAAATGAATTAAGAATGCTACTCTGTATTTTATATGGTATCTTAAGGCATGGTTAGGATTTAACTTTTAATATAGTCCATTACAAGAGTGGCAGTTTTTTACTGTTCAATTGAACGGTCGGCATTCGTATGGGTTCCATTTAAGCAATTTCCCCTGCGTACCTGACTACAACACCCACTTTCACAAATGAGCCATCTGGCTCGCCCTCATCTAAATTGCAGAATGAACACATTTCTCAACCAAACACTCTGAAAAAAAAACTTTTATTGTACAAGCATTAACTGAAGTCTGTAAGGATATTAAGGGGAATGGGATACAATCTTGTAGATGGAGGAGACAGAAGAGGGGTTGTTAACTAGCTTCATTAGAAGTATTATGAGAATATTGTATACGAGATTAGAGAAAGGTGGCTGAGAAAATGACTTTCCAAAAAAATGCGTCTCAATGTAATCAACCTTCAATAGCAAAACGCTGTTTAGGTTCACTCTGGCAGAGCATGCATCTCTGCTTCAATACCTCTAAGTTTTTTTCTGGAATACACACAAATCATGCTTGTTAGTATAGTGTGTACTATGAGTGACAAACTCTGATGTGTCATTTCCCCATGCAGCATTGTTTTCTATTGTTGATCCTTTCCTGGGATTCAGTCGTTGCTATTTCTAGATTCCCTTGGCTATGCTACTTCTTTTCTTTTAATTATGTCCCACTGGCAAAGGAGTGCAGCTGAACACATGAGACAAAGAAATAAGAAGAATACTAAAAGGTTGGGTATAATTGTATGTGGAACCATATTGTAAGAAATGGCCAAATGTTATTGTTCCAACTTGAGCAGTGAAACGGTAGAAATGACTCACTAAAATAAATGTAATCATGTCTATTAAAATAATTTACCAACAATCTCTAAAATTAAGATTATGTCATTACAATTAAAACATTTCCTGCAAACCATACTTTCTCAAACAGGTTATTGCTACATTAAAAACGACAAATTATTTATAACCTTGAAACCTAATCTAAAAAGAAAAAAATCAAGTAGTCAACTACCGTAAAATTCCGACAATAAGACGTGACTTTTTTCCCAAGGTTTCAACCCTGCGGCTTATGCAACCATGCGGCCAGATTATGCAATTTTTCTAACGGCCGCCAGGGGGGCCCGGGCAGTTGTCACAATCCAGAAATGGAGAAATGGAGCCAAATACCCTTTGTTTTATTCAGTTTTATTGAGAAAGAGAGCAGTGCTTGCTTCCACGATCCGATGATTGTCGGTCACGGGTAGCTGATGGCAAACTTGTTGTAGAAGGGTAGCGACGTCACTCGTGACTTGTTGGACCGCGCCCTCGGCCCATTGCAAGCGTTGCAAGGCAGGGGGAGTATCCGAGTTGCCTCGATCTCCGCTCAGAGAAACATTCGCTGGATCCATTTCAGGTCAGACCGTTCTGTCACAAGCCAGAAACGGAGACCCAATAGTGTTCGTTTTACTCAGTCTTATAGAGAAAGAAAGCAGTGCTTGCTTCCACGATCCGATGATCGTCGGTCACAGGTAGCTGATGGCAGGAACGCAGAAGTGGCACTTCCGTGTCGTGCGAGGGTAGTCGTAAGCAGCGGGAAAACAGGTCAATGGTCGATAGACCAGAAAAGAGGTCAGCAACAGGTATCAGGCAGGAAACAGGGCAAAACAGATCGATGGCCGGGACGGAGGAGCAAGGCAGAAACGGGTCCAGAAACAGGTCGGCAACAGATATCAGGCAGGAGAAAACAGGGCAGGGGAATGTCGGATAGTACAGAGCTTGCCTAGCTGAAAGCATAGGTTCGAAGAAAGGCCTGACAGCTTCCTCTTGGAAGACAGGGGTTTAAAAAGAGTCAGGGAGCCAATCAGCGACCAGGGCTGTTGGCGCCAACTGGGCAGTCACAGGTGCCCTGAATCAGCAATCCTGACAGCAGTAAAAGTAATAATGAGACGTGCAGAATATATGTGTCGAGGAAGATGCAAGATTAATGTCACTTCATGCTTAGCTCATGAATAAAACTAGCATGAACAGAACCTCATCATGGAAAAGGTTTCAATGGAAAGGGGAGCGCTAACTACCATATTGGGAATACTTTTACAAGTCTGTTTTTTGTAAACAGGAAATAAATAATAAAAAGCACCGTCCAACAAAGCAGAATTGTTTAATGCGGATTCCTATTTTTCTGTCGGTATTTATCTGTCAGTGTGTTTTGGAATAAATATTTTACACGGTTAGATTCTATGGATTGTCCTTGATGCAACAAAGCCAGACATCTAAATAAGATAAAGACGGCCAGGGGACGTAATGGTGGGTTACGCCGGCTTTATAGTTATTGGGTATGTGGTTTCAGACTCATTGTGATGAATATATTTTGAAATGGTCATCATATCTTGAATCCCAAAAGTTTAAGCTTTCCAATGTTCTGTGGCATGACGTATTTCAGAGACTGGTTACATTGTACAGACATGTATTTGTTTATCAAAAGTGCGGCGACCTGCCAAAAGCCGTTAAGGGGTTAAGGTACCGTATTTAATTAAAAACTCTTTCCGTGCACCATCTTTCTTAGTAAATATCTCCTGTTTCAATGTGGGAACATGCGGCCTATAGTCAGGTGCACCTTATATATGTACAAATAGTTTTTTCCTTTGAACTTGTACTGGGTACGGTTATAATCAGGTCCGCCATATAGTCCAAATTTTACGGCAAGTAAATGTCCGACAGCAACACCAATCTCTCTAATTTGTCTTTATAATTCAGTGTTTCAGTCCTTTAATTACTTAAGCACGACCACAACAAAATAAGGGAAAATGCATCAATTGCTCTTCTTTTTTATGATGCAGATAAAAATAGTAGAAAATTAAAGGTGGCTTGAAATGATGTACAGATGATTGAGATCATATCATACTAAATTGGACTGTTTTTTTTCATTCCATTTCATTTCACAGTTCTAATTCATAACGTGCATGATTTAACTCAAACAAAAAGGGGGATATTGGTGCCACACTGATGGCTTACCTCCATTGTTTTCCTGTTCTATCTTCTTTATTTCCACAGTGCCATCAATGCATGAAACACAACCCAATTTTGTCACATCCAATCTCCTGCTCCAAGTCGGCAGCATTTAGCCACCGAACTGATTTCTCTGGGTCTGCAATATGCATGAAGGAAGCCAGCACTGCTGCCGGCACACTGTTGGATTCAATTATTCAGCCAAGCTGGTATTATGAGAAGAAAGACCGTGGCTTTGTTCACATCACTGAGGGTGACATCACTTCGCAAAGACCTCTGATGGACTTTCTGGGGAAAATATTTTCTCAACTTTCGCTCCAGCTATTTTTTCTTAGCCTTTCCAATTACATGCAGGTAGTGTGAAGGAGTGCAAGGGACGCTTTTTAATGAGTAACGACCTGCTCAGAGACGTGCGGTGAATAGACACGAACAAAGATAATGATGCAGATGCATGCAGAAATCGGAACAAAATTCCAGAACGCAAACTGTTTTCCTACTTTTGGAACTTGGAGGAAGTTGCTACATGGTACAGACTGAATATTTTAACAACTTTGAATGTGTTACTGCAGGTAAATCCTGCCCAGTCCGAGCTTGGCAGAGGGAATCAATGCTATGAGAACTCTTCTGAAAAAAGTTAGAGAGGAATATAGCCCTACAAGCCAACTCACGTGTTGTGTATATCAGGGTTCTGTTTTCATCCTTTCAATTTTTTATTTATTTCCCTGGAATTTTGGAGGACGCCCAAATCAACAGCAGATGGTGGCAGGATGCATCTCACAGGCAACCAGAAGAGGGCTTAGATGGTGAGCCAGGAAGTATCCGCCTTCCTAGATGAGTAGCAAGCCTCGCCCATATGGTCCTCATCGCCAAGCCTCAGCACCACAAAGTAAGCTCAGACTCATTACCGCTCAATGCAGTGACGAGTGGAAACGAATCGATCTTGTGCATTAGTGCTACCGTATGGAAAAATAAAAATTAGGACAGGGTTGAATCTTGAGGGCTCTATTAGGAAAACATTTTGAGAACCAGAGGGTAATGGATATCATCTTGCACAAAACGAGTCTGCTTAGTCAAAGGATCCTGTAGGCTAAAATCCCATGTGATTTGCACAGAGGGTCAAGAGGCAACTTAGTGTGCTATTAGAGATGTGCCATGAACAATTACTCAATTTCACCTAATTGATGTGAAAATAATTATATTAACACTATAACAAAAAGACCGTCGTTCATTGCTCTACCTGACAGAATAGCTAGGAACATTTCCGAAATCAGTCATCCGAACACTTCACCCATCCACACCTACAGCTGTTGTAGCAATTTAGCTATTTTGAGTGAAACTTAAAACATTATGAACACTTGGCGCACATGTCATTAAAAACACATAGAGCAGATAAAAGATGTTTGCACGTCCTGGTAGATGGAAGAGAAATCAACAAACCAGTCTGCTTAAGAGAAAATATATACTTGAAAAAAAATGTACAGACACGTCTTGTCTGTGGAATACAACTGTTAGAAATAGAAGATTGTTACGGAATGCATCATTATTAATGATGTGGAGTGGGGCGAGGGGGGCATATCAAATGCATGGGGGGCACAACTATTATTACCCCACAAAATGTTTTGCTCATTAATGATGCACTTTAACCATTAGCACTTCCAGCAACGTCTTACTACAGGCTTCGTCATTTAAATCCATTGACAGCCGTCTCTCTTCCAGACACTTTTTCTCCTCCTATAATTGGTCAATATGTAATTTCCCATGAATTGGTATGTGCTGTTGAACTGAAATTTGTTGAGTATTTAAAAGTTTTTTTTTTCTACAATTTCTAAATATTTTATATTTTAATTTTTGTTTTGAGTGTTTTTCACGGATGTGTTTCATAGTTGGCATTGACTGTGTCGTTTATTCTTGCATTTCGTAGTTTTATTGTTGCACCGAAAAGTCAATATTTTTAATTTTCATTGTTTTGCCTTTTTTCAGAGTTGCTTGACTCTAAAATGTTTAATATTTTTCAAAAAAAGCTGAAATGAGTTAAAAAAATGGACTGGTGAGGAAAAAAAATACAACTATAACTGTGTAGGATAATATGTTTTTTGAAAATGATTAATTCATTTTGCACATAATGTTATGTTATTATTACCTTATTATTACCTGTGTTCTCTATAACTATTTGTTGTTTAATTTTTTCTTTTTTGTCCTTTTTTTGCCTTAGTTTCCCCTTCTTAAGTCAATTTTTGCACAACGTTACATAAATAAATAAATGAAAGAACTAGTATATAAATAGTAACATGGATTAAAACAACAAAAACAATCTGAAGAGCCGTTTGGCAGCCGAAAGAGCCAGTCTTTTTTTTCGTGAGCCAAGCCGATGGGGCCGACTGTCTAAAAGAGACGGAATTCCCATCACTAAAATAGATGCGTATGCAGTTCTACTACTGACAGTTTCTACACTGAGCTGACAGTGTGTGTTGTAGGACGCGGGAGTGTCCACGCGAGTGGAGTGTCCGCTGACATACACACTATTTTAAGAATGGGCTAGCATATGCATTGCTCAGATGCCCTCGGTGCTACATCCACTTTTACATCCACATCCCCATCGGTAACGCCCTTGGACAAACATGGGCATGGTCAACGACAGCCTGCATTTTCCAAGACTAGTGACATTACAATGACGGTATATTACATCAATTTCAACACTGCAATTTCCCCCTTATCGTTACGTCGCCAATATCCCATCAGAATTGTACCATAAACCAGTTTACAACTATGTTGTTAATGTGAACGACCAGATCTGGATGACCTGTGGCTGGCCCAGTTGAGGAGGCACATCCAATGAGGCCTATAATTCACCTCCCTTCTGTGCACCTCCTCATTCAATTGCTTTAGGTCTGTGATCAATAGCCCCAACCACCGCGGCTACAAATCACTTCATTTGGTGCGCCTCCTCCTCTCTTTCACCGGCTTCTCTTGGGGAAAATAAAAAGGGTATCGAGGGGATGAGCAGATGTGAAAAATTGACCTCTTCTTTAAACCCAGTTCAACTTTAGGAGTCCAAAGAGACCAATAGAGAGTGTTGTTGAAACTAACTAAGTGATTTTCATCGGCGCAAAACCTCACTGGTGAAACTGTCACTGTTTGCAAACTTTTATCTTTAGCAATCTGTCCATTAATAGCCCTGAAAGTTGAATGTGGCATAAAATTGTATTTTCCCCCCAAAAATCAGAAACTGACGTGGCTTGCAGACCTTGAGAGCCTCTAGCATCGCATCATTTAAACAAACACACCCGTTTGAAAGGGATAAAATGGAGAACGGGTGAAAATTTCAATTTATTGGCATAGCAGCACACGCACTGCTGGTTTTAAGCGTACTATCGGAGCAATATGAGACGGTACCGGCGGCCACAGTGGAATTAATTGAGGTTGACTCCAAAAATGGTCACACTAGTGTGCTTTTTATTAGCAATCTGGGAGTGCTTGTTGTCATATTTTTTCCACAAAACTGAGAGGAATATAGAACTTGGAGTTTTGTGTGTATCTATATATCGCACCAAACAGGAGACTGGCACATCCTTTGTCTTCATTTTCTCCCTTATGAGCACTTAGCTCGTCCTGACATGCAACATTTTGCCTGTGCTACGTTAACAAATGCAAGGGCTAACAAGCATAAGTAATCAAATATAACACATAAGAAATGATCCGAGGCAAGAAAAAATTCAGCTGCGCTGTCTCAGGAGGTTCAAAAAGAATAAGAAACTTGGCAACATTCCAATGTTAATAAAGCAGTTTTTATAGACATTGTCTGAAATATTATTAGCCAATAAAATTTAACATATTGGTTGTACACAGGTGGTGTAACACCGCACCGCCCTGTCCTGAAGTTGTTTGTAATATTTTGTTCCATCCGCCTTGCTAAGTTAGGTTGCTAACGCTGGTCAGACCAGATTGCTTGGATAGAAACCAATGGCAGACCAGAACGGATACATCCTAACAGAAGTTAAAAGGCCTCAAAACAGCATGAAGCCGGATGACAATACCATAAGACACCACGGCCGCACACCAGCTAAAATGTTTTGATTGAGAATATCCATTTGGCTTGTCCTTGTTCTGGTTTTGGGTGCGTGGAGAATTTCCAACATAGCTTGCAACATCAGACAATTGCTCGTCTCATTAATAATTACAATTCCCCTTATCAAGAGATATTTATTGATAGCATTTACTAGTGTATCCCAACAATATTAGCAATGTACAATGGCGTTGTCATTTGCTACTAGTGACAATCCGGATTAGAGCTGAAATCAACAAGTCAAAAACGATTTACCCACCCGGCAAATAAATAAAACAAAACAATATTTTCTTCCAAAAATTACTATACAGCTTACACAATTTGAGATGATCTTAAATGTATAAAATATTGTAAAAACGTCTAAGTTGACAGGTATGTTTCAACCAGTGCTTCTTTGTTCCACCATAAACAATACAATAAAATGTCAGCAAATAAAGTTATGCTTGAGTTAAAAAATCATTATGTAGTATTTAGTGCCTTTAGTGGTACAAAAAAAAACTTAATTTAGTAAAAAGAATACATCGATTTGTATAACAGGCAAAAATACATAGACAATCATACCAATGTTAATTTTTAGAAACATTCCTAGATTGAGAAATTTGCATTTGTTTTACATAACCGATGCCATACCGAGGAGTTGCCGCCATGTTTGTCTGTCATCTTGCTGCTACGCTGTGCTCATTTGCCATTGGTTTTCATTCACATTAGACTAAGCAGTGCAACCAAGTGGTCAAAAATTAGACAACGTACCTTTAAGTTCAGGTTTAGATAATTAAGAATAAACAGTTTTATTGAAGATTTAAAAGCACTTCTGAGGCAAAAAGCCAGCATAAATGTGTGTCTGTTTTATTTGTATATAAACAACAATAAATACAACAAATTACTAAAATCAGGTGTTTAAATTAATTCTATTTAACCTGCCTGGGATTGCACCAAAATGTATTTTCAATGAAGCCAATCAGAGAAGATTGTTTTTCAAAACTGTTGTTTGTATCAAAGCCAGAACAGATGATAGACCCAAACTCAAAAGTTTATTGGGATATTGAGAAAACAAACGCCAGCGATCCGGTGCTCGCTGGACGAGGGAAGCAAGCCGTTCACGGGATCGGAGTGTGATCGGAATGCGGAAGTAGATTTCCCGGGGCGGGAGATTGGCGCGTGGTCAAATGGGCAAAACGGGTCGTTAGCCGGAGGGAGAGATCAGAGAGTGGTCAGAGAACAAAACAGGTCGATAGCCAGAGACAAACGGGGAATCAGGAACAGACGAGTGGTATACGAATGAAAACGGAACCGACGAGAGCCAGGGTCAAAGTTCTTGCCTTGCGTATGCAGAGGTTCGCTGACGGACTGACAAGGAGTGACTGGAGTACTGGGTATAAATAGAGGGGGAACCAATCAGGCAACTAGCAGCAGCTGGCGCCAAACGAGCGGGCACAGGTGAGTGCAACGAGTAATCAAGACAGTTTGGTTACCATTGGCAACAAGTTATTGTTTTTTTTAAGTCCACACATAAATGTCCTTGCCATTAGGCATTGTCTTTGATTGTGTCTCTGTAACAGTCCTTGTTAATTATCTACTCCCAATATATCGGCTACCCTCAGGAATGCTCCAACACATGGCAGCTCGTCTGCTGTTCGAAAATAATTCTCCAAACACATTCTGCCACTCTTCTTTTGAGGGTTTTAAACCGAAGTTTGGAATCTTGGCCTCAAGTCTTTATTTTGACTAATATGGGTGTGTCACTTTAAAGTAATAAGCTGACTTGTTTTTTCAAGAATGTGAAA
The DNA here is from genome assembly GCF_059441175.1 of Urocampus carinirostris. Taxonomy (NCBI): domain Eukaryota; kingdom Metazoa; phylum Chordata; class Actinopteri; order Syngnathiformes; family Syngnathidae; genus Urocampus; species Urocampus carinirostris. The sequence continues at coordinate 33,612,745 of NC_142351.1, read as the reverse complement.
AAAGCAGAGAATAAAACTGAGGGTTAAAGAAAATTTGTTTTTTGATATTGGGTAGCTATGCACGATGACCGTAAATTCCAGACTATAAGCCTCTACTTTTTTCCCAAATGTTCAGCCCTGCGGCTTATTCAGTGAAGCGGCTATTTTGTGGCACAGGAATTTAAAAGGTAAGATTAAGAACAGTTAAATATATGCATTAAGAAAGACTGCAATCTTTATGTTTTGGCATATATTTACTGTTAAATCAAGGCATGTTCCAAAACTGAGGAAGATGCTCTTGATGGCTATAGTTGTGGGAAGGAAGTTCAAGACAATTTGCCTGGAATTTCACATTTAAAAGGTGTTTTGTCTTCACAGGTTTGTTTGATACATTGCGAGCGTGATCCTATTAGCGTGTTGGTACCTTTCAAAGGCACGGTTTGGGATGAAAGTTATATTATTATTATTAAAGCTTTGAAAACTCCCTCGGTGTACCGTCTTTCTTCGTAAATATGTGTAACCATGTATAATATGTATTTGCAACTGTATATTTTTGTGATGTATTTATTTTAAAGATTTGTTCTGTTATGTGTTCTACGGACGAATCAAAAACAAGGGGCGGAGAAAACGCGGCCTGATGGAAAATGTGGTAAAGCTGAGTTACCGGTAGATCTGTCTGTTGTCGCAGCAGACAATAGTGGATATATATATTTTCCCACCCTTAACTTTGGAAATATACATTATGTTTCCTTGGATTACTTTCAACGGGACCCCGACTTTAGAAGTCTGCATCATACCTTAATTACGGGTATCGTTTGCTGTTAGTGATGTCAGCTGTGGTTCTGGTATTGCGTATATCCTATGAAGTTGGGCCTGGACGGATCTATTGACACTAACAAAGATGTTATACAACGAAATTGTGAATACGCTTGATTGCTATTAAGATTTTCGAGAAGGGTTGTTCAAACCTCACATTGTGTTTGCTGTTAAAAACGTCATATTGTAATATAATATTGTGAATGTGCTTAATTGCTGTCGAGATTGTCATGATTTTTTTCTGTTATTAGTGTCAATAAATTTGTTCAAACCAAAAAAGTTACAATTGAGGTATTTACATCATGACTTGAGTTAAATTGGCGACTGAGGTGCAAGATTTAATGCGTGCGCCTGCGGCTTGTACATGGGTGTGGCTTGTATGAGTACAAAAATGCCATTTCACTAAAAAAATGGTGGGCGCAGCTTATAGTCAAGTGCGCTCTATGGTCTGAAGTTCATGGTACTGTGTTTATTCCTACTAGAACAGAAACAGTCATACTTCGTTTTCAACAAAGGTTAAGTTCAATAAAGGGCCCGCGATAGTCAAAAACCTCAAGGTAGAAACTTAATTATTAATTAATTCATTACATTCTGTATTTTACATTGAAACCAAAGAACAAACCCCATTTACAGACATTTGTTTAACAAAAACATTACAATACTTGCTAAAGGTTATTTTTTCTTTTTAATAAATAATATCTGTCAAATTATAAATTTCAAAATTAAACTTGTTGCTATACTGTATTGAGGGGCAGAAATGATTTCTGGACACTACTTCAGATGATACTTTGTCGCTATCATTTGGACATTATGGAAATTTGTTTTTACCTCCCTTTAGCGTGTCGAGAAGTTCATATTTGTTGGTGATATAAAACATTTTCATCTGCCTTACTATGCTTTTGTCAGTACAGTGTGTTTTGTTGCTTTTAGAGAAACTTGAAAGATTTGCACGTGCCTAATGTAGAATCGGCTAGCCGATTTACATACGTGTACAACTTAGACCGCAACGTTATTGACCCAAAGGCAGACACAGGCAGAAAAGGGGCAGGGCGACTGTTCAGCCAATCAAAATGCAGAACACAATGCACAATTAAAATCTGCAAAGTAGCTAAATCACGAAAAGTAAACAGCGAGTGATTACTGTAACTCATAATGTCCTGCTTCTCCTGATTGATACTAATTTAAAGACTGTATTGTATATGTTTATGCGTGTGCGTGTATTGTATACCTAATGCTATCCAAGCAAATATCAAAAATAAAAAATATACACCAGTGCAAATCTTATTTTTCAGTTTTACGTCAAAATTGTACATTTTCCTACATAAAGAACATTTAGTAAATTAGAAAATGGGCAAAACTGTCTGCTAATGGATAAAGAATTCATTTTCTTGCAGTGTATGAAATAATAACACATACTGTACACAATTATTTAATTATTGTTATGTCCGTCCATATTTTTGTGTACATTTTCAACTCTATAACATAACATTTACAACACATCACTGGAAGGTAATGTCACTTGGAAGATCAAAAAGACTTTGTGCAAAAAATAGTGTTATATGGTCACTTTGAATCAGAAAGCTTCAGATACAGTGTCCAATAAAGAAACATCTCGTTGTCAAATATTACACAGTGCCTCTTTAAGGAGTGGTTCTAATTGAACAATCTTCGTCAGGGATGTCAAACTAAGTTTGGCTCGGTGGCTGAATCCGTACTTTCTATTCTAAGGCAGGCCAGATTTGTAAAAGAATGTCAACTTAAACTTTTAAGCTTACTGTAGTTTTTGAGTATTATGCTTTATCATTCAGCTTACTTTAGTAGACTACTACATAATATAATCATGGGATCTTTTCCAAACATAATACATTTTTTTACAAATATTAGCGGCCAGAAAGAACATATGGTTTGGATTTATTATATAAATGATAACTTTTGATAGAAATGACCTAGAAACTCAGAAATTTATGGCGGAACGATAACTGTAAAATATTTTTTGCCAACATCTGCTCAACAAATATCTGTGGCCTACAATACTACTTTGGCGAAAACCTAGCCATCACAACACTCACTTTCATCTTCAAAACATAAAGTCAATTGATAACAAAATATGTAAATTATATGGCCGATTTTACCTAGTTTTTAATCATAATTTCCAGTCCTTTAGCAGCTAAGCGTACCACCGTGAAACAGAAAGTGGCTCATTTAGCAGTTCCCTCCATCTTCCCATTCAGTGTGTTTTTGCTTTAGAGCTTATCTCTCATACCTTACGTTGAGCAATTTATACGGGAACTACTTTTAATGTGCGGAAAACGCTTGGAAACGAGACATCCGTTTAAAATACACGTCAGCAATGTCTCATCTATCGGCGGCTTTTTTGGCTGAATGATTCCGCACCTCTCCGTGTTCAACATATGGAGATGCAGATAAATGCTACTCATTGTCTCTACAGCTGCACACTCTTTGTCTATGGTCGTCTCCTGCTTGAAGGAAATCGAGTAGAAATGGAAAGTAATTGTGCTTTTTTTTTCCTACCATGGGATGTTACCAATGACGCATCCTTGAGGCTGATTAGGACACGGCCTCCTCATGTCAGGTTGAATTTGCTAACCCAAATACAGTAATCCCTCGCTCTATTGACATTTACTTTTCGCTGTTTCGATACTTCTAAGATTTTCATCATGCATTGTTTTCTGCAGCAAACACACAGCAAGAGTATCTGTTTGCGTGACTTTGATAGGCTGGTATATGCTGTCAGTCAAAGTGCAGGGCGGGCACACCAGTCAAAAGGGGCACCCAAGACAAACTGCAAAGCAAGACGGAGGCTACAGTACTTTAGCAGCTCGTTATATTGAACCAAAATGCATCAATGAAACTCAAAGAAAAGTCAGGACAATAAAATACTGATCACCAGCAGGTGCTCCTTGGATTATTTTCTGGTCCAGGAAGAGACTGGGGCAGCGTCGGTAGAAAAAGCAATAGTTGCACTGCAGGTTTAGCCTACAGCAGCTAGGCTCAATAACCATCTATTATCTGCACCGCTTACCCTAAGTAGGGTTGCCGGGGTGCTGGAGCCCATCCTAGCTTTCTTCGGGCAGTGGGTAGGGGGCACCCTGAACCGTTTGCCAGCCAGTCGCAGGTTACACAGAGACAGACTACTCACTCATTCACACATAGGGACAATTTGGACTGGCAAATTAACCTGCCCTGCATGTTTTTGGAATGTGGGATAAAACTAGAGTGCCCGGAGGAAACCCACGCGAGCACGGAGAGAACATGCAAACTCCACACAGGAAGGTTCAATGTCATGACCTCAGAACTATGCCGCACATGCGCGAACCACTGTGCTGCCGTGACGCTAGGCTACATAACAACTCGCACAAAAGCCATCTCATAAAACAGATGACCTGGAGCTACAACTCCCGGGAAATCATTACATTCTTGGCTCTTATATTTTACTCAAAATGAAGATCTGGGCCAAACCGAGTATCCTTACACTGAAAAGATAAGCCCTCTAGTTTTCTTGTAGTATTGTATCAATGAAATTAAGGACCATTTATTCAACTGCAATTCTCTGTTCTGTGTTTTTATTTGTAGATCTATGGTTATTTACTAACAGTCGTATATATTTAATTACTGATATCCAATAAACAATGTTTCTAATTTTCTTGTTATTACTTGATTTTTTGGAATACAACCCTCTACGAAAATAAGGGATTAGTGTATTGGTTGCTTCAACAAATTTAGCGGCCGAGTGGGACCCTTTGGACTCCAACTGAACCGTACTGTGAAACCATCATTTTGCAAACCCACGTTATGTTTCTGAGTCATAAAAAAATAGAATGTCAGTCTGCTTCTATGCGAACCTTTTGTTGGCTTCATACACAAAACGCTTTTTTGACACAATTTGAATTGCCGCCGCCTCTAAAGCTTTACCTTCCTCGTTCAAATTGCAAACACAGACTAATCAGTAGGATATGGCACATAACAAAAGGGCGTTGCAAATGTGGCCAAGCTACTTAGAAATGTAGCAAGACAACAGTGACAACATGCATTCACTATTATACAAATATATAACTGCTTCACTGATTTCTTCAATTCATACTTTCCATACATTCAGAGATAAAGGCAACAAAGAGTGCCAAATGTATCTTGAGAATGTATTCCAGGTTGAACCTGTATTACTGAGCACTGCTGTAATTTCTAACTCAATGATGAATGCAATCGGAATCTGTTCACAATGTCAGGTATTTTATGTAACCTAGCATCTAAAAGTAAATGTGCTCTCTTGCTCAATGAAGCAAGCATATAGAGTGATCTGTGTGACATACCGCAAAGGATCACATGATTAGGGATGCAACTAACAAATATTCTAATAATAGATGATTCTTTTTTTTTAATTACAGACGCTGCCCTACTTACGTAAATCCGGAAATTGTATGTTTAAGGTTTATATAAATTTGTTTAAGGCTTGTATAATTAACCTTTATGGTTTTGTACTAAAAAATAAACGTTTCATAAAATATTATGCTCGACTCAGATAAATAAAGTTAAGTGTAACTAAATTTTGGAAAGAGGTCCGGGTTAGAGAATGGCCGAAATAAAGCAATCCGACCATTTTCTCAACCGCATCAAGCTTTCTTATTCCACTTTCTTTTCAAATGAAAATGGCTCGCCTCGTCTTTACACCAACCTTATTGAATGGATGCACGAGATATCAAACAATAAAAATGTCAAAGTTCTGGGGATAGTATAGACATTGTGTGGATAGTAAAGACCATAATAATAATAATAATAAAAATAATAATAATATCTCTGTATTATTTGTAATTGCACCATCTTTTGCCTGGTAATCCTGAAAAGGGGATACCACATGTGCGGCCTCTTCTCAAGGTTTCTTCATTTTCCTCAAGTTGAGGTTTTTGAGTTTTTCCTTGCTCTCATGTTGTTTCCAGATCAGGGGACGGTCTAATATAGTCTGAAATAATAGTTTGTGCAATAACCTGTGCAGCCCTTTGAGAATCTTTGTGATTAAGGGCTATACAAATAAATAAAAACATAAATTTAAAAAGGCAGCACGGCGGCGCGGTGGTTAGCGCTTGTGCGGCACAGTTCATGTCATGGGAACCTGTCGTGGGTTCAAATCCAGCTCCAGACTTCCTGTGCGGAGTTTGTATGTTCTCCCCGTGCTTGCGTGAACCTGTCGTGGGTTCAAATCCAGCTCCAGACTTCCGGTGCGGAGTTTGTATGTTCTCCCGTGCTTGCGTGGGTTTCCTCCGGGCACTCCGGTTTCCTCCCACATTCCAAAAACATGCATTTCAGGTGAATTGGCCGGTCCGAATTGTCCCTAGGTGTGAATGAGCAAGTGAGTTGTCTGTCCCCGTGTGCCCTGCGATTGGCTGGCAACCAGTTCAGGGTGTCCCCTGCCCACTGCCCGATGATTGCTGGGATGGGCTCCAGCACCCCCGTGACCCTAATGAGGATAAGCGGTATGGCTAATGAGATGAGATGAGATAAATTTAAAAAATGACTTAAATATTGTTAACACACGAACTAGAGGAAGTGGGTTTTTCGTCTTCGGGGTGGCTGGGTGACCTCTCACAGCGCCACACACTGGTAGCGGCGGAAAGAAGCACTACAGTAAAGTTCTGTACTCGGAAAAAGGTGCGCACAATACAAAATCGAACTTACAGCAATGTCCGGATATTTTCCGCCAGCCCGAAAAAAATGTTCGTATCTACCGTTTATCGTTAGTCGAAGGGTTGTAAGTAGGGGAACGTCTGTAATTGATTAATACAGTTCAGGGTGTCCCCCTGCCCACCAACTGAACATTTCCTAGGTGGGCTCCAGCGCACCCACAACCTTACTTAGGATAAGCGGCACAGTTAATGGATAGATGCCTAGATGCCTGATGAATCAAATTCTTAAAAACACATTTTTAATATCCTCATCTTTTTTCAAATGTGCAAGTTTTAGACGGATAGAAAATAATGCAAGAACAAAGGATTATTATATAATACAGAACAATAAAAAAAAATCAAAGTGTTTGTCAAATAACTCAACAAACAAAAATACACTCAAATGTATGCTATACGCCTGCAAGCATGTGACCTTGTCCAAAGATCATTTTCTATAAAATACAAAAAATATAAACCCACTTTTCACAATGTTTTTGATTAAATCGTTTAGTATGATAAACATTTCCAATGTGCAAATGATATATAACATGCTTAAGAACCTGCGCCTTGTGTTGAGTTATTACTATTACATTACTATTTTTGGTTTTACTTTATGTATTTGGTTTGATTATTTTCATATTATTTTTCTCTGTATTTCTGCAGAACTTTCCATTTCAATGACAATTGTTAACTGTAGTGTTCGACTGTTTCATGACAATTTTGTTTATAGTGATGCGATGTTCAATAAAAAAGGATTTATATAAAAAAAAAGCAAATACTTTTTTTAATGAAAACGACTATGAAGCGCCCTCTTGGCAGACCAAAGTGGTAGTACAACCCTAAAACTTTAAGAGGAAATTCAATGTAATTATTTGTATTGACTTAACGTGTTTAGCGGCTCATAAATTGCGCGACACAACAGAGGGGGGGTTTATGTTTGCAAACTTTTTTGAGCATTGGCCCAAAATTTAATAAATCGTGGTTCACTGATAGATGATTTTGATATTGATACTATGATAATATGAGTTTTGATATTCGTTATCAGTATTGGTGCCGATAGTTACCTATTGAGTTATCAGTACACATGATGGTAGTCAATAAAACTATGGGGTGCCTTTCACAGGTCATTTTAAATTTAAGAACCAAATATTAAGGAAATAAAATCCACTATCTAAATATAATATGGAATATTAGTATCAGCCTGACGAATCAAACATCCATAATATTGATGTCTTTATAGTTGTTTTGTTTTTACTCCAAATATTTCTTGAAATAAATAGCGACCACTTCCACCCTTCTTTCTTTTTAACCAAAATATGTTTTAATACATTCCAAAACGAGATAATGAGAAATGACATCTAAATAACATCTAAAAAATATATCTACCTACTGCACAAGAATATTTTCACTTGAGCAACATTTTTTTTAAATGACAAATGACAAAATCACAAATTATAAAAGAAGTAATTCAAAGGACGGTCATACACACTCGTTTAGTGAAAGCATTTTGAGCTGATAGAAATCCTAATGCTCGATAGCTTATCAGAGGAGCTATATTACCTGGCATTGAGGTAACCTCTTAAAAGCCTTTGGGGCTCAACTAATAGGACCTTAGTGATTCTTGTGTGTTGAGTGTTTGTCATGTCACAGCTAAGCAGAGTGCCCCTAAAGAAAAGATTGCATCACTTTCGATTTCCATTTACTAGAGTGCCGGAATGCATTAAGCCCCATTATTTATGTACTAAATATAAACCAATTGAAATTGTGGGATACCTTTTCTGTATATGTGAGGAGAAGTACAGTATGACCGGAAATAACATTTATAAGGAACATATAGAGAAAAAAGTACTGTATTTTCCAGGCATTTAGGCACACCCCAAACCTCCAAATTCACTGGAAATTTGAACGTGGACCTATAATTCGGTGTGCCTTGTGTATGGATTATTAATATATTTGATCTTTTATTAACTAGACACTGATCACAATTGCAAACTGGCAACTGGGATTAAACCCAGATAGCGATGGTATCTAGGCAATATGTCTTTCTTAGTAACGGTGCCAAATACGAATATTATAAAAATTAGAAAATTAAAAAGTGATTAAAAAACTGTATGATTTTTGTTTTCACCTTTTCTAAGCTCAAACTAAGCGTTGTGACAAACGTTGTTGAATACATGCAGGCATGTGTTTATCTTTATCTTTCAGGATGACTGAATTCCTTCCCACAATGTAGTCTTTGACCTTTTCTGTACCAAGGATCGGTGTAATGTATAAATATTTCCGTGAACCGACTCAAAAATAACATCAACAATGAGATACTGTGACTAAAAACAGTGTGACAATAGCATTAAAACTAATATGCAATTATAGTTTTCTAATGGATAGGATCCATCATTCACCCCGATGTGATCAAGGTTTGATTCCAGCTGCTCCAATTTTGCATTGTCAACAGCAAGCAATGCACAGATATAGTATATTTGTTGATTATTAGTGCAACCATCGCTAATGCTGAACTATAATTTATATGCGTCTGATAGTTCAATGTGCTTTATATATATATATATATATATATATATATATATATATATATATATATATATATATATATATATATATATATATATATGTATATGTAAAAAATACCACAAAATATTTGGTTTGGGGGGTGCACCTTAAAATCCAGTACAAATTATAATGCGAAAAATACAGTTCACTACCACAAAACTGAAAAAATATGCTGGGGCAATACAAGGCTTGATTTGATGATGCGATCCAACCGACCAACTGGAACTATGTTCCCATAAAGAGATAGATGAGGGATTTTTGGCCCCTTTGATATGATCAAAAAATATATGTACAATGATAACATAAATTCGATTACAGTGAATGGAATTGATTTGCAATGTTGTTCGAGGAGCAGCTGATGAACAACAGGAAGTACAGTAAAGCAAACCGCACAAGTTTGTGGGTGGACCTTATAATCAATTAACGGTTAATGTGAAAAGAGTTTAGACTGACAAAGAGACGGGACCTAATTAAGATCCGGCTTTTTGTTATCAGCCCCTGTTTCCCTTTTGTTTTTTCTACTGTTTATCTGGAACCTATTATGTCTGACAGTATCAATTTAGTAGGGTGTTTTTTAAATGTCGATCTGGTATTATTGAATAACCGTCAGATCTGTGTACCTGCGATCATTTAATTAACGCTCAATCGATCAATGGATCAATCACAGCCAAAATAGTCTGACCACTCAATCTATGAGACTTATAGTGTGTGCATACCTTCCAGGGTACAATACCAACAAGGGCAAATAGAAAGGGCATCATGAATAGTGCATCAGGGTAGATGGGGTCAGGGACCTTTAATGTCCGTAACCCTTCAGCAGACGATCTCCAGCTGGTTTCGGCGGGGGTCTTTGACTGGTCAGACATTGGTAAGTTTGTGTTAGTGTTGGAGTGTGAGGACTGTTCCATATTCATGCTTCAACTATATCTGGAGTAGTAGGCCACGAGCAAGGTCATTAACATCAGCGGAATTCGGCTTCAAATTACAGGTGGTCCGACTTTTGAACCTTCCTTAAGTCTGGGTGTTGTGTTCAATTTCAGAGCTTGAATAAGGACTTTGCTCAATAACACAAACGCTGACTGAGATTGTTTTAATAATGCCTTTCCTGGATCACATTTCAATCTTCCATCAGTCTGTTTATGAATGGTTGAATGGACACATATCACACTCTATTGTCAGACTGATCTATTCATCTTGTGTTATTATTATAGCTGATGTCGAATAGTATTTAATATCAGTGCAGGCAGACAGGTAAACATCTTCGACCGAATTATTCCTTCTCCGAAATGAGACCAATCTGAAGCGGGTCAGGGTTGTCGCTGATGGAAAATATACGCGGGAAATGACCGCGTTGAATGAAGCACAAGCGAATAATTTCAAAATTGCTAAACTCAAATACAGACTAGGCTGTTTCCATTGTACAAATGCTCAGGGACAAGCAATTCTGTTCTTTTATTGTAGAAGTAATACCATTCCTTTCTAAAAGAAAAAGCAACGCATTTTGAAAAAACAGAATATGTTATGTGCAGACTAAAAGATAATTTAAGTGCTATTGTTCAAATACTGAGTCTATTCATGAATATTGAACTTTTACAAATATTTGGCAACCAAATTTGTACTATTGTACCTCACACTTTTAATTTAGTTGGGGGTGGACACCAGCCAATGGTTGGGTTGACCATTAACACTCACCTTTACCTCTAATCAAAGGATAATTTTACATCTTATATGCACATACTTTGCACAATCTTGAAAACATAAGCCCTCAAACAGATGCCACCAACCTATTTTTTGGAATCGAGAGTTAATTATTGGTTAGATATGACTCAATACTGCGTTTTTCCTATTTAATACCTGCAGCTTGTGGACCAGCAGTTATCAACCTTTTACTGATTTGATTGTTTTTGTGAAACGGAAACTCTGTGTATACATTTCGATGTAATGTAATTGTTATAGACTTTTAATTTTAGATTTAACAAAGTCAACCTGCCGAGCAGTGCCCATTTCTTCTTTGTGTTGCAAGTTGTTTTTCATGTGTGAAGGCAAAAAAATGAGATAAAGGAAGTTATATCGATGGTTCATTGAAAGATAAACTGCAACATGGCAACAATCAAATCTGAATGAGAATGTACGAGAACAAATTTTACGTTGAGGATATAAAGTCACCTTTTCAATTTCAAGATTTTCTGTATTGAATCTTTTTTTATAATAAAAATAATCTATGATTGACATTTTTGTTTGGATAAGACTCGATGCTTATTCTTGGCTGCCAAGTCGTGAAAAGGGCTACTTTTTAAATATGTGCACCACTTCTATGATAACCATTCCTCTGATTTTTTTTTTTTTATTGCCTAAAAGCAAAGATACATTTCAAATAGTCAAATATAAAAAAAATCATTACTGGTATTCTTTAAATAGCTCATTAATAAATGCTTGGGGGACAATTTAGATATCAAACAAATAAACATTTCAGAGAGAAGTGTATTTTTCACATGACATTGACGTTATGTTGGTATTATTATTTTACTATTATGATTTATGTGTCACGTGTCAAATGATTTCTTGTACAGTATATATCAAGTTTATGGTTTATACTGGCTGAATAAATAAATACAATACAATAAATACAATTATGTGTGCCATTTCTATATTGATTGTGGGTAACCAAATAGGTTGTCAGATTTAAAAGAAATAGTTCGTTGCTATCACGTCCAGAACGGAATCAGGACCCAAATGAGTAGCGTTAACCACAAGTAGTGTTAACCGCAAGTTTATTGATGGAAAGAGGAAGGGGAGCGCCCGCAATCCGGTGCTCGCTGGACGCAGGAAGCAAGCCGCTCATACAATCGGATCGTGATCCGAATACAGAAGTGGATTTTCCGTAGCAGGGGATGGCGGTGTCAAGGACGGAAAACAGGTCGATAGCCAGGACAGGAGAGCAAAAACGTGGTCGGGATCGAAAAATGGTCATAAGGTGGGACGGGAGAGCAGACGTGGTCAGGATAAAAAAACAGGTCGTAGCCGGGGAAAAACAGGGAGATCATGAATGGAAAGGTGGAAAAACAGGTGCAGAAACGGGACAGGCGGGAGTCAGGGTCAAAAATACTTGCCTTGTAACAACAGAGGTTCGCTGACGGATTGACAACAGGAGAGTGAAAGGACTGGGTTTAAAAAAGGACAGGGAACCAATCAGGTAGCCCGCAGCGGCTGGCGCCAAATGATGTGCCAGGTGATGCTAATCAGTAATCATGACAGTTGCTACTTTCAAGTGCACCTAACTCAACCAATTAACAGTTTTTTTATATTTCAAATTCATTCAGTGCAAAGCGTGCGTGTGCCAGCCAATTTCTCCATTTTGACTTATTTTTGAAGGCCTACAGATAATGTAGTTCTTTAGCAATAAGAATGAATTTGATGTATATTTGTTGGTTGGCAGGTTTTTATTTAGGCACAGCACAAAAAAACTGCATCAAGCGTTTATGTACAAGAGGAAACAATAAAATATTTGCTAAAGTACAATTCTTGGAAAACGTGTTCTTTTAATAGAATTTAATCGCTACTGACCCGTTTTCCTGAATAACTGGTAGACATGAGGTTGTCGTTACATGCTTGCAAATTTGCCCCAAAAAAACAAAAGGGAGTGAAAATTATTAATGGTTCAGAAATCACAAAGTCAGATGCCCTTTTTGGTTGCTGTTTCTCTCATATAAGTCTTAGTTGTAGTCTGTGCAGCTTCTGTGAGCCTTCTTGTGATTAAGGGCTATACAAATAAACATGACTTGAATTGTCTATATTATTATCATGTAACTGTGTGGTTAGAGTTTTAAGAGGAGTAATGGATACAATTTAGATTTTTTTTTAGGTAAATCGACAAGAAAAATAAGCAGAAAAGTAGGGATCTAACGAGAAATAATTGATGGTAACAGCACCTTGTTATTATAACCACATTGGTGAGCCCTGCACCAGATGAACACACTTCACACATGAAGGCCAGAGCCCGTAATCAAACCACCAACCTCATGCCTTTGTATTTACATAACCTCTGGCATAGTTCTGCATATCATTCGAGCCGTCTCTTTTCAAAGTTTCACCCAAAAATCTTTTAAGGGGAACACTTCTTTTGTAAAGTAGAAAATAGTTTTACTTTTCACAGTGCTGTATGATATGGTACACTCTCATGCATAAACATACCCAAAGAGTTCTTTCTTCACTTTTCTTTGACACCTCAGTGTTTTATTATTAATCTTTACATGGATTCTCTCTGCACTCAGAAGTCCTCCAGTTTCAAATACAGACACATACACACACCGGCTTCAATTATTGATATATTTGCCAGCTCCCCTCACTAAAAATAGTCTGATCGTTGTTGCTTTATTCAGGATGCTTTTCCCCTCACAAAGTACCGAATTCAGACTGCACAGAATGAAATAATGCGCACACGCATCCACAAACAACACCCACACCCACACAATAATCCTTTCCACGGTGGTGTGAGAGATACAAGTCCTGAGGACAGGAATACTAATAGCAAAATGTTTCCCAAGCACACCGAGCTCCTGTAGAGCCCTCGGGCAGGAACCCCGAGAATGCACCACCCGGTCCAAACGCTCACATGCAGCCAATCAGACGTGATATTGGCTTACGCAAGGCACGGGCAACCTTTCATAATCCATCACTATCCTTGAGCCGCTGTCCACCGAGGTTTAATAATGAGCATAAAAACACAAACAGTGGGGAATATTTTAGAGGACGCACTTTTGTTTTGGAATTAGTGAAGGTGAGAGGTACTGTTTGTCAGTGCTTTTGCAAAGACTATTTCTCCCCAAAAAATGGAAAATGAGGCAGATTTATAATTCATCTTAGAGGGCAATGAGGCGGTTTCTCACGTATCGAGTTTTATGAATCAAATCACCTACTAAAACAACCAACAGCATGCAAATGAATTTTAACAGAATTTTCTCCCTGCAGTTTTTGCACAGACTCAGATATGGAAATCTATAAAAAGCTTAGTGTAGAGATGAAAAATAAAATGTTTTTCATATACAGTGATCCCTCATTTTGCGCAGGGTCTACGTTCCAAAAAAGGCTCACAATAGTCAAAACCTTGAGGTAATCTGTATTTATTTATTAATTTAATACTCATGGGAAAAAATAAATTACATGCTGAAGTATTTGTTTTACAAATAAAAGCACTGTGTTTCATGAACTTTTTTCCTACAAATAGCTCCTGTAATTTCAAATTATAATTTTAAAAATAATGTTGCTATTTGTATTGCATAACTCTATAGAGTAAAGAAACGGTCCACTTTTCATGATACATTGCTGCCATTATGTGGATGTTATGGAAAACTTTATTTACCCTTTAGTTTTTTCCTACAGTCCCCATATATTTTATCAAACATTTTTGAAAAAGCAACAGGGAGCAACCAAAGAACCACGTGTGGCTCCAGAGCAAGTTTAGCATGAGAATTCCAACTTTGTTGGCGATAAAAAGCATCTTCTTATGTTTAGCTAACCAGCATGTAGAACACAATGTATGTATATATATATGTATATATGCATGTGTGTGTGTATATATATATATATATATATATATATATATATATATATATATATATATATATATATATATCAATGCAATAACATTTATTAGCAAATACATAAATAAATAATTTTCAAGATATGTTACTGAATTTGAAGATTTTGCAGTAATTGCAATAAAAAAAATACAGTTATCTTCGTTCACACAAAAATGTTGAGTTGACCACTTCAACGCTGAAAAGTGTGTGGAGTTTTCTATGGTGAAATATTAAGCATTATCTTGTTGTAAGTCAAAAACTAATGTTACACATTTCTTTGTTATAGTCGTTAATCACAAAATTTCTCAAAGGACTGCAAAGGTTACAATTACACCATCCCCTGGTCTCCAACGTGGAACCAGGGTGCTCCCTAAAGACAGCTAAGGTGCCTGCAGACTATTCTGAGAAAAGATCGCCAGTGCTGGGTCTTAGTGATTTTCAAGTGAAATGTTATTTTTAGCGGTTGACTGAGTCTCTTTAACCCTATTTCCAATAATTAACCCAGTAATGACCAACTAACAACATTTTAATAACATGCAAAAAATTTATTTTAGAAATGCATAAAAAGTGGTTGCCCTCTGTGCTAATAACTAACAAAAGGTAGTTCTCAGGTTGATACATTTTGAAGTCCCCTGGTCAAGAGCATGTGAGCACGGTAATGGCTTTTGGACTAGACAATTTTATACTTTTACCCTCAGTTTATACAGATCTGTATCTTATTATACTGCATATAGTTACTAGTCAAGTCACATTTATTTATATAGCCCTTAATCACAAAAATCTCTCAAAGGACTGCACAGGATTACAATTACAAAATTGCACAATTACCTGATCTTAAACCAGCTGAATATGTTTCATTATTAGGAACCAAGTAGGACCAAATGTGAAGATGTCAATGACTAGATGATGTACCAGCACACTCTATCCTCTTATAGTTGATGTTATTTTGTGAGTTCCTCCGATCGGTTTACATTGGCCTACATGCGCAGTGCATGTTCCCCCCATGAAAAAAATTCTCTATGGCGTTAACCATGAATTCCATTAGTAGAATCACTTTGTGATACGTTCCTCAATTAGGTATACTACTTTTCTATTGAAAAACATTTATTTGTTTCTTCCATTCAGTAATGAAAGGCAAACATTAATTCGGATAAGTTGATTATATTTAGTTACTTGTGTCAAGGAAATTAAGTAATCCAAACAAAGAAGTGTGGTATTTAAAAAAGAGAATAATTTTTCTTGCCAAATAGTTTTTATCCCCCAGTCTGTATATATGCTGCACTTTTATCTGTAACACGTTGAAGCTGTATTGCAAAAACCCATATTCATGCACTCTAAACCGAACAATGTTTAGTGGATACAAAGAAACCCAACATAAAGTGGTCACTGTCAAATCTGTTGTGGCAAATCTTCTACTTCTTTCTTTGCATCTGAAACATCTCTGGAATAAGAATGAAGAAATATAGTCCAGTTTGAGGTCTCTCTCATGCACCTAATGGGCCATGTGTCATGAAGGCAAGTGCTGACTTCTCTCCTTGCTCATTAAAACTCACTGAAACTAAAACACATCCTTAAAAAGACATTGACATTTGGGAGAGCGTTGACTTTGACCCCTTACCCTTGTGTCTTCTTAGTAGATTTAAATGGCGGAACTCTGCATGCCACATGACAAGTACTCGGTATTGATTTCTTGTTTGGTTTCAAGAGGCTGTTTTGTAGAATTTGGAACCGCATTCTGGTCCTACAAGCAATACATAGCTCCGTTTTGAGTTATTGTGTCATAGAAGGTCAAATAAATTGACTTTCTGATCTACCCCTGTAAAGCTTTTTACATTCCTCATTTCTAGTCTGAAAGAATCCTGCTGATTTGAGAGGACTGCTGAAACTCGGGGTAAGAAAGGGACGGATCAGTTTATCCCTTTTTTTTTTTGCTAGTCACTTAACAGGAGTTGTGTGCCCAAGTAGGGACAAGGGTTCATTGTGGCTCATTACTGCAGAGAGACAAAATAAGTCATACATCTGGCAGCATGTGTGTGAGTGTTGCATTCTTTATTAATATGCAGAATTAGAAAACAGTCCTCCACTTCACCAGAAGTCATTTCCTTGCATTTCTCCACAAAAACACGGCTAGTGTGAAGTGGATGGGTTGGAAAATTGTGGCGTTTCTGTATTGTGCAGAGTTGTGTAATGATTAAAAAAAGGTTTGATTCAAAAGAAAACAATTGTATTTAATTTAATACAGTTCAAATTTGATTCAAGATGCTCACCATTCAGTTTGCCAGGGGGTAAGATGCAAATACTTGTCAGGACCAGAACGGAAACAGGACCCACTCGCGTAATGTTTCTCACAAGTTTTATTAGAAGAAAGGGAAAGGGTTGCGCCCACGATCCGGAGATTGCTGGACACAGGAAGCAGGTTGCTCTGAACGGGGAAGTGGGACTTCCGTGGCGAGCGATGGCGGTGTCGGAAACGGAAAAAAGTCGAAAGCCAGGAGAGGAGAGTAGACGTGGTCGAGATTCAAGTAATTGGCAGATATATATATATATATTGTCGCTTCATATAAGGAATGGTCGACTATATGGCTGAAACTAATTGTTTTAATAATCGATGAATTTGTCGATTATTTTGGGGGGATTGATTGAAATATTTGATCTAAAAAAACATTTTTATTTTCCTCCTCTATTTAAATGTTCAAGTTTTGGATATAAATGTATTGATGACCGCTTTTGTTACCAATGTTTTTTTATATAACTTTTTATTTCTCACACATATTTTGACAGTGGTTTGATTTCTCCATCATACAGCAACACAAACACAAAATATATACAATTGACAATGTTGTTAATAATCAATTTAAATCGATTTTATCGATATTTTGTTGCAGCCCTAGTCAACTATAAGAATCTTAATCCGAATCTGTCATGGATAACATGGCGCCCAATTGGCCCCGCCCGTGTGGCGCCAGCTGCAGCTTGTTGACGGATTGGCTTCCCCACTATTTAAACCCTGTCCTGTCAATCCCCGGTTGTCGGCCCATCTGCGAATCTCCGTTTTTACACGGCAAGCCCTTTTTCGACCCTGACTCACGCCTGTCCCGTTTTTTTTTTTGCTCCTGTTTGTCTCCCAAATACATGATGAAGAAAATGGGATATGAGGGAGATTGGAAATACTGCATTTAAAACTATGGTTAACTTGTTGTTATTGTTGCTATTATTATATACGAACTGTTATTACAAATATTATGTTTAGTTTTATTGTTGTTATTATCATTGGTGCCGCAGTGACATATGGTAACTAGGCGCATTATGACGTTGAGGGATGGGTATTACGAAGATTAGTGTATAAAATATGTGATTATTGTAATTATTATAATTATTGATATCTGACCTATGTAATAAGTATATCCATGAGATTTTGTTATATTAGATATAATAGGAAAGGATGATTTGTAAAATGTATTTAATAGGGAAGACAAAGGGGTAGGGAAAATAGGCATCTGCTTCTGACTACCCCTTTTTGAACATGTTATGTGACATTATTTTGTTGTTGACTCATTGTTTTTGTCCTGTTTTTATTTTAATGTTCGAAAGAAAGTTTTCATTCATTCTCCCGCTACGACCTGTTTTGATCTCGACCACGTCTGCTCTCCCGTCCCAGCTTACGACTCGTTTCCGATCCTGACCACATCTTGCTCTGCCAGTCCCGGCTACTGTCCCGTTTTTTCTGTTCCCGACACCGCCATCGCTCGCTACGGAAGACCTGCTTCCCGCGTCCAGCAATCCCCGGATCGTGGGCGCAACCCTTTCCCTTTCTTCTCATAAAGCTTGTGAGAAACGTTACGCGAGTGGGTCCTGTTTTCGTTCTGGTCTCGACAGGTACATTAGTTCAAATGGTATTAGTTTAAATAACCATAAGCAAAAACTAAATAATGGATAATTCCGTTAATGTTTTGGCCTATCCTGTCTCAGATGTTGATCAATATTTTCCAGTATAAAGTAAATCGCTAGCATCTAGCAAAAACCATATACCTCCAAAACAATTATTTATTCAATGATTTATAAATAATTAATAGAAATGATATGTAAAATGTGTGTGCAGCATTGTAATTATTTTGATAATATATTCAATTTACCATATTGTGACCAATGAGTGTAATTCCTGCATGTGCCAAAAAAATAATTATGATTTGGTATGATTGATTCTTTGTGAATTGTGAACCGTTTATTTTTATTGTTGCCCCACCAAAATACTTTTGCTAACATATTCCAGTCCAATATATGACCATTTTATTTTTATTCGAGATTGTTTAAATGGCCAATGCACTCATACTTTCATCAAAAGAAAAATACTCAAAAAGAGTTTTATCATATGCTTAATAGCGCATGTTCTCCTGGAGCACTATCATTTCATCATATTTTTAAATCACAGACTACCACTGAAAAAATATTTATAAGCAAATGTAATGAGTACACCTAAAGATTAGGGAATGAAATGAGAGGAATGCTATTTTCTGACTCTTCATAATGTATTACCGTAACTGAATCAACTCAAATGCATTTTTCCAATACTAAATAAAATCATAGCACATATCGTGCAGTCATATCCACACAAGCGATTCAACATTGTTAGTGTGAAAGGGGAAAAAAACAAGTGCCAATTGCAATTAAATGAGGAAAGAAAATCAAATCTGAAACGTCAAAATAAGCAACTTGTTACTGTAATCACTGGATATCAGTGGCAGGAAGCAGGTGTGGTGAAATAGGAGTCTCCTGACACGAGGGGCTAATGTCACAGTTAATAAATCAAGAGCACAACTGTAATTCTGTACCTCGTGTATGTTTGCTAGTATGCATACAAATAAGTTGTCCTCGAAAATCCAACCACAGTAATCTAGAAACGCCACCTGAACAACACAAGGCTGCCAAGGCTGGTCCAGAAATACAAATGTATGTGAACTGGTGTCCCCATAGCAACGACAGGGCGACTGTGCATCCTTACGACAAACCTGGGAAACAAGATTATTCCAAAGGTGTTAGTCCAAGTTATCCCCTTCTGTAGCTTTAAAGCCATTTTACAGTCCAGATCTAGCAGTGGCATATTTCCCAAGTTACGCTATATCTCTATAATGAACCTCGACAAAATATTCAGCTTCATTAATGGAGTTGCTTTCTCTTCTTTAGAATAGTACATACATTTGCACTGTTGGCATTAACTCTTAATTATGAAGACATAAAGCTAGTTGGGGGACCTAGGCTGTAGGAGTTTTGCACTAGCCTTTTTACTTACCTTGCAAGAAGTGCATTTTATTTCTCGCGACTTGTTTTTCTACCTGTCACATTAGACCACGGGCTGCTAACTCTTGGCAGAGTGAAGCACAGTTAAAATGAGACTGTCGGGGTTTCAGCGCTGCCATTTCATTGAGTGTACTTAGTAGCGTCATCCGTCGTGCCGCTTGTATTGTTTTTGGAGTGACTGGTGCTGCGGCGACCACGGCATCGGAAAAAGATTGCTGACATCGTCTTGTGTTATTTCTCCGTTCCTCGGAACGTTGGCAAGCACTTGGTAATGTGCACTTCCAAATGACGTATGCCACGTTCAGCAGTTTGTTAGTCCTTTTCTAACTAGCTCACTGTCAAAAACTAACCAAAGGACAGTCAGACGGCGCATCCAGATTAGTTTTATGGGAGCATCGTTTTAGAGCCCAGGTTTGTAAGTCATATTAAGGTGTCATAAGTCCTATGCATGTACTAAATAAGTCACTTGGTTGTTTATTTAAGCCATTTTATGCGTGGGCATGCTGGTAAACAACATCATGTGTCTTGATCATCTGCTTTGCTTCGAGCTGCCTGATCCAAAATCAATATGTAGACGCTACATGAATAACAAATATATCATATTTTTGTTGATGTGTTTTTGTACTCTTACAAGAAATGACAAAAAAAAACATTATACTGATGAATGACCAGTTCTCGATTTAAATAATATTATTAGATAGGGAGACATTTAGTATCTACCTTAGCTCATATGTGCACCAACTCATGTGTTATGCACAGGTTAAAACACAAATGTGTCTGTAACATGCTTCTGAACCATGTGTTGTTGTCTTATTGTAGCATGAAGTTAAACAGCCCATATGAAAGGACTAAAAAAAATAGTATACAATAGGAACAAAAGTAGTAGATTGAGCAGGGTTCAACAATCAGTAAGCAATTCAATGGGTATGTTACCATGGAGGGATTAGTTGGATTGAGATGAGAATTTGGATTTTCAAACCCATCAGAGTAATCCGTTTTAAGTCATTACACAAATGGTTGTTGTTTCCACATTTTCCTTTTTTGAATGAATAAATTACTATTTTATACTTTTGACTCCCTACACCCAATGAAATACTGTAGCTGTTTCTTGCTTGTTTCAACATAAATGAATAAATGAATGAATGAATAAATGAATTAATAAATGGCCTCTCTCGCCATTACTAAAGTATAACAATATTTTAGGGCTTCTCCAAAACAATTTAAAATAGTAAGCATATGCAAAAGGATAAACACGTTAAACAACGATATACTAATAATACATAATAAATATGTGCATATTCACAGGAGCAGTTGTAAAGAACATTATTCTCATGACCACTTTAGATGGGAGTTCAGGGTCGTAATTCAGGGTGGCTTTCCTGGAAGAAGCTGTTCCTTATTCTGTAGGTCCTTGCTCTGATGGACCTGCAGCACCTTTTAGAGGGCAGCAGGTCAAAGAGCTGGGCACCTGGATGTCCATCAGGGAGGGCATGGAGCACAGTCCTCTGCAGCCAAATTCTGCTTCGTTGCCACGTCATGTGTGTTTGCAAGTTGTGCTCGTATTTTGCTCGCATAGACTTAAATTATTTATGTGTGGATGTTACTGTGGCATTTGTGATGACTTGTTTAGCAAGTTCATTCATCCCAGCAACTTGGCCATGCTAGCGAGGTGGAGCCCATCCCAGCTAACAACTCAGACTGGTCAACCTGGCAGTTCCAGGGCACAGGAGAGAGACAAGAGTCTTTACACACACCCATACCTAGGGATAATTTGGACCTGACAATGAACCTTTTTGGAATGTGTCTGAGAACATGCAAACTCCAAATTAGGAAGGCCAGTAGCTGGAATTAACCTGGGACCTTGTAACAAGGAGGCAGACATGCAACCAGTCATTAGCCATGGTTTGTAATTAGGTTTGGAACTACAAAACCAAAGTTCATTGCGGCACTATTAAAAAAGTAGACAAGCAATTGTTCAAAGTCGTTTGTATGAACGAGAATTCTGCAACAATAAAACTGATTAAAGCAAAGTAGTATAAGTCCAGTACATTAACTTTGTACATTCACTATCCGGACGGGACTACGAAGGAGAAAAATCCTGCCCCAATCTCCCAGTTATAAAACCTGGCCTACTACTTATGAAATTGAAACTAATTTGATGCCAACCAGCGACTGGAAATGGATATTGAGATCAAAGTGCCTATAAATTAAAAATAAATGGGTGTCCTGACACCCTGTCAAAAAGTGTCGCTTCCAAATATGAAAGATTTTAGAATGTCGTCACATACTGCAGCTTGCAAAATGCATGTAATCCTTGCATACAGTATCCAATGAACCCCTAACGTCAGTGTGTCACAAGGCCACCTACAAAGAATTTGATTTTTTATTTTGTCGTCGTTGTATCTAGGCAACAACTGTTGGTACATACATGTGTACAGTAATCCCTCGGATATCGCGGTTAATGGGGACCAAAACCACCCGCGAAAAGTGAAAATCCGCGAAGTAGCAACGCCCCTTCAAAAATGCTCACAAAAATAAAAAATAAATAAATAAATAAATTTTTAAAATATATTTTATTTTATTATTATTATTTTTTAGGCCAGCGAAGCCCCTTCAAAAATGCTTAAAAAAAATAATTATATATCATCTCATTAGCTGTACCGCTTATCCTCATTAGGGTCGCCGGGGGGCTGGAGCCCATCCCAGCCATCTCCGGGCAGTGGGCAGGGGACACCCTGAACTGGTTGCCAGCCGATCGCAGGGCACACAGGGACGGACAACTCATTCGCTCATTCACACCTAGGGACAATTTGGACCGGCCAATTTACCTAAAATGCATGTTTTTGGAACGTGGGAGGAAACCGGAGTGCCCGGAGGAAACCCACGCAGGCACAGGAAGAACATACAAACTCCGCACAGGAAGTCTGAGCTGGATTTGAACCCACGCTAACCACTGCGCCGCCGTGCTGCCCTATATATATATATATATATATATATATATATATATATATATGCCGTATTTTCCGCACTATAGGGCGCACCGGGTTATAGGGCGCACCCCCAAAAAATAGTTTTTAGGTCCTATATCTTCCATAGATAAGGCGCACCGGATTATAAGGCGCTACAATGGGAACGTCGACAAAACAGTCAGATGATTCAGTCAAACTGATTACCCCCTTAACATTCCCAAAGCTTGCAAAGAACCAAATTCGTGTCGTAGACATGTGCGGATGCGGTGTCCGTACGATGTCACTCAAATGCATCATTTCAAATATCTTTCGGGAGGTTAAAGTCTTGGGATTCAAGAAATGCCAACCATTCCTTAGTTTCTATTTTCTTTTTCGCTCGCAACTTTACTGTGCATATGACAATAAACACTTGGAATTGAGTTTAATTCACTCAACTCATCACAGCAACATCAAGATCGTTCTAAAACAAGATACCGGGAAAATATAAAGCCGCATAGCTCACCTAAGTTCTCACGTTCAATAATGATACACAATCATGGTCTTCTTACAAGCGTAAGTGTAGTAAATCCAGGAGAGTAAAATGTTTACAAACAGACTAATGAAACATGTTTCTTTATGGCGTAGTTTAGCAAGCTTGCTATTCAGTCATCTTTTTCGGCCAATTGCAGGGTTTGTTTTGGCCCTCTAGCCTATCCGAGGCTCTGAATAACTTCAGCCAATAGCGATCGATTTAACGGATGATTGACACATATTTTTCGGCCAATTGCAGGGTTTGTTCTGGCGCTCTAGCCAATCCGAGGCTTCAAATAACTTCAGCCAATAGCGATCAATTTAACGGATGATTGACACATCTTTTTTGGCCAATTGCAGAGTTTGTTTCGGCCCTCTAGCCTATCTGAGGCTCAGAATAACTTTAGCCAATACTGATCGATTCAAATGATGATTGACACATTGGTTAGCCAATGAAACGCCGGTATATAAATCCCAGCATACACCGCGGACTACTCCACGTTCGGGGAAAATCGAGTCGGCCGCTGTTGCGTAAGTTGCGAGACCTTGCAATTTAATGTTGAGCCACATATAAGGCGCACTGTATTATAAGGCGCATGGTCAGCTTTTGAAAAAAATTAAGACTTTTAGGTGCGCCTTATAGTGCGGAAAATACGGTGTATATATATATATATATATATATATATATATATATATATATATATATATATATATATATATTATTTTTTTTTTTTAATTATTTTATTTTATTATTTTTTTTTTTTTAGACCCGCAAAGCTCTGAACCCGCGAACGTGGAACCGCAAAGTAGCGAGGTCCCACTGTATGTACATTACTGTACTTTCCCCCCTCTTTGTTTTTACACTCTTTACGCTTAAATAACTTTACACAGCCTCATTACAGAAGACAACGACTGTGATGGAGGACTCTGCTAACAGGAAATCGGAGAATGATGTTGTTCAGCCACACATTGACATTGCAAGACATTTCGTTCAATCTAATTACCATATCTTAGCGTAATTACTATATTGACAATGACATCCGTCGCTCTCCTTATGCTTCCGTGCTTGAGTGTGCATGTGCATATGCTTTTATTTTAATACCTTTGTCTACACCACCCAACAATTTATTTAGACGCATTAATGGCTGAAAAAAAACTAATTTTAATGTAAGAATTCATCATGGTTGTGAAAGAAAGAAGGCAAAACAAGGCAACATGAGAACATCAGTGAAAGATAACATCCACTGCATATTTATACATGTTAGTTACAGGGGGCAAAGTGAATGGGTTCCTTGAATTCTACACAAATTGAGTTGTAAAGGTTTTCACAGCATATAAAATTATAAACGACTCTACCGGCTTTTTGGATGATTTATTTCGGACCACCATACATTTCTGAGCATGTCAAAAAAGAAGCCTGTCATTTCTCTCAAAAGTTAATATTTTTTTAAATGCATCCAAAGGAAATACTCATTCCCGCCTCTACAGGGCAGTAATTGTGTAAAATCACTCATATCCAGCATGAGGACAAACGAGTTAGGAGCAGACGGACGGGATGCGGGGAGTATACTCTCAGCATTAGTATGCCCACCCTAGTACTTTGATCTGATGATGTCTAATGTTATTGCTCTTGCACTTTCATTTTGTCTTTCTTTTTATTACTTTCTAACCAGAACAAATATTAGGGGGAAAAGTGATATATCTAATATATATCACTTGAGTATTGCATTGCATGGTGAGTTGGTGCAGGTGAAAAACTGTGTTCACTCAAGTGTTAAAATAAACCCTTTAACACATTCAAACCCAAACATGAAAATCTTTCCCCACCCCCATTGTTCGTGAATAAATGTGTTGTGATATGTAGGGTAGGTTACAAATGTAGGCTAACTGATAACGCATAACACTGAAAACAAAGCAAGAAATTTGAAGTCAATATTTGTTTACCCATCCTGCCTGCCTGAAAACAGAAAGTATTTTTCTGGTCCCAGAGCCACACTGAGTTGGACATCCCAGTTTTAGGGCATGGACTAAACCTAAAGGGTCATTGTGTTGGACTTAGTGCAATGTAATGAGGAACTAGTGTTGAACTAATGGCGAGTCAAAACAGTGATATCACACGCACACCTTTACTTCCCAATATTTGCAAAGTTTTCTTTTGGCTACTCGTATTAGAAAAATAGTGTCGGAAAATATCAGCCTTCTGCAAGCAACAGCACAAACAAAATAATAAAATCAAGGATTATGAAACCAACACTAAGCCATTTTTTGTTTTAAAAAGTAAATAAATATAAAGTATGTAATTATTAGTTTTCAATAATTGTCCTGTCCGGAAATGTATTTTGCAGTGATGTGTTTCCCCCTGATGGAACATCACAAAACACATTAAGAAAAGTCTGTAGTTGGCCTGCTCAAATGTGTTTAGGGTTAATCAGAGGCATTTGGAATGGTGGCAGATGTGAGCTGACTTTCAATTAAGATTAGATTGTATGTAATTGGTTCATTCTAAATGGAAAAACATCCTAGTTAAAAGGCTGTGAGCACAGATTTACTGATGTTTATTTTTGCTTTCTCTTTTAATGTTTTTACGGTCTCAAAAAAGATGTAAAGTTATCCATAGGTTAATTGGTTGCGATTTACCAAAACATGTACGGTTAACAAACATTTTCAAAGTTCATGCGTTATTTGTTTTTTTCATATCACAGAAACTTGTATTTTTACGGTACATAAAATTTGAAGTTTACGAAGCAAAACTAGCCGATAAAAGACTGGATTCAGCTGCTTGGAGTTGTCAGTGTTCTAGAGCCGCAGTACCCAATTTGGCCGCCAAAGGGCATTAGAGACCACACAAAAGCAGAACACACAAAAGCAGATGTTCATCAATTTTGTTGTATTTATTGAGGGTGCCTTGACACAAAACCTACCTAAAAAACTCACGGAGGCTTCAAGTACAACTGTTCCAAAGGCCTAAAGTGTAAGTGCAGAGCCTATAAGTCACATGCAAACACACACTCACGCACAAACAATCACACAAAAGTTGGGATTTATAACGTGGGACGGACAGACAGACATACAGACAGAACGACAGACACACAGACAGACAGACAGACAGACAGATTGATTATCTGGGATTATTTCTAAATATTAACGAATATACTTTGACCTATTCAAGGTCCAGAGCCCAAAAATGAGCCACATTTAACAGACTGAAACAATAACTTCAACTACGATATAAGAACATAATTTGGGTAAACATAACAATAACCTTTTCTTAAAGCATTTGTAAATGTATTTACAAAAAGAAAAAAAGGAAGGATGAGCATTTACATGCATGTATATTGTTGTTTTTTTCCACTGTATTATAAAACCCTAAAAGATGAGACTCATGATGGGTCAGGAAATTAAACAAAGAACCCCGACCGAGAGTTTTGTGTACTTTTGAAGGGCATTGAACTTTGTTTTGGTGAGGCGAAGGCCACGGATGCAAAAACACTCCCGTGAATGTTGATTTGTGGTCAGGCAACTTTAACAGCATGCATTTGCCAGCTTAATGTGAGACCTTCTCAGTAAGTGAAGCCACCCCGCTTCTGAGATGCGGAAGATATTTTGTCTCTTTGGTGAGAAATCTATGATGTGAAAAGATTTAATTAAGATAGGCTCAGCAGTCATAATTAATTCCGCTCCTCTTTGAGTCAGACATATTGCCAAGATCACAGAAAAGGCTCTGCCAGTAGAATATATAGCAAATGTGTTTGTTAAAATATAGGTTTCAACCTCGTGGCTTGACTGTGGTCTTTTCATGTTGTAAATTGTTTGGTTGCAGTACTGTACTCTCCCTGAACTGACAAGATGTTTATCTGGAAACAGTGTCGTGTAAAAATTGTAAGTGAACATGCAGAGATGTTTTTGGGCAGGTGACGTACTGCCTGTAATCAAATACAATGTCAGTCCTACAGTGTATACTTGTCCGTCACTCCAAAAAGAACTCTGCAGAACTTTCCACCAAAACTGGACGCTGTCCGGAGTGTTGATGTAAAAAAAGATTGCACACCTCAGACAAGGCCTCCTATATGTAGATTGACTAAACTGAGTATCCTCTGTAGACTTTAAAACCGTGCAAATCATTCAAAAGTTGTTGTATAACTGCTCATTTAAGTTCAATGAAAAGATTACATTTCTTTAACACACAAAGGGTAAATTATTCGTTAAGATCCAGCACGCCATTATCCTCCAGAGGGTGCCACAGCAGAAAGACAGGAGGACCCCACATCCGTTTATCATTGCCGAAACCTAATAAGGATGCCGATAGCACAAGCTGTTGGATTGTTGCTTGTACTTTTGATGTTACAGCCTGTTTATGTTCATCAATCCCTTGATACCTGTCTTTGATTGATCTTGGAGATCCAGAACTTTGACAGACGGGAGGTTTTTACGGAATGTCTTTTGTTAATATTGTGTTTTTTCCTTCCTCCTATATGCAGAAAACTTCTTGTTAATTACTTTTGCCTCCAACTTTTGTCATTCAGCCCATGTGTCTGCACTTGGGTCAGTTTCCCAAGATGTAAGATTAAGTGCTTGTTTTTCTTCTCATGCAAACACTGGAGCAACACAAAACAGAAAACCAAAGTGGCTTAAGAAAGATATGCGCAGTGAAAGAAAAACAATATCATGAGATCGAACCTTCCTGTGTGGAGTTTGCATGTTCTCTCCGTGCTTGTGTTGGTTTCCTCCAGGCACTTCCCACATTCCAAAAACATGTATGTCAGGTTAATTGGCCGGTCCAAATTGTCCCTAGGTGTGAATGAGCGAGTGAGTTGTCTGTTCCTGTGTGCCCTGCAACTTGGCTGGCAACCAGTTCAGGGTGTCCCCTGCCCACTGCCCGAAGATAGCTGGGATGGGCTCAAGCACCCCTGCGATGCTACTGAGGATAAGCGGTGCAGATAATGGATGGATGGATGGATAGATGGGTTTCTAATTAAGTTTAGTACTTTGTTTTGTTATAAGGATTTTGTTTGATTCTAATACAAATCATTCTAATAAAGTTATATCTTTCAATACCTATTCCAATGTTGATGGCTTTTATTATAGAGTTGCTCAGTAAGGGTTATGTTTAAAGTGCTATAGTCCTCTTAAGTTGCTTTTTATAAAAAAAATTCCAGGCACACCACAAAGAAAATAAATCATTTGAGTTAGCATTTGTTTTTTGGGGACTTCACGACACAAATTTTCATGAAGCTTAAGATATTCAAAGTTTTCATTACAATTAATTTAAATGCAAACTTAGAAGTTTCTGATCGGTATCAGATAGGTATTTGGTCAAAATAAATTGTCTCAGACTCTAATTCAGGACCTTATAATTGTGATATTTGGTGTCCCAATGGCCTAAAGTGTGCAGCGCCAATGACAACCTTTCGCTCCTCTCAAAAATCGTGAAATGTTTAACCCAAAATGCTCTAAACATAGGGGAGTCATATTATAGAAAACAAAATTATTTAGTGCTAATTAATTTTCCCTTATAATGAAAAACAAAAACAACTAGATGACCACAAATTCATATTTGGTTACAAAAGGACGGAGGCAGAGTTGGAGCACAAAGCCACATACAAGCTGCCCCTTTAGTTGGGTACGGCCTACAAAGTACAAATTGTAAGGTAGCTGCAGGTACCAGGGAGGCCTTTGCGCTAATTAGTAACAAAAAGTAGCTATCAGCATAAAAAAGGTTGAAGACCCGTGACCTAAGCCAATCACCTTCCTTGGATATTGTCCAAACACGCCTGGTGACCGATCAGTAGGATCACAACAAAAAAAAACAATATATTCCTATAAAGCTCTGCTCAATATAACCAGCACTTTTTGAGTCCCTCTTTTTATTAGTTAGGCGATGCTACATACAAAAATGAAATTGGAAAAGCTTTAAAAAAATATAAGCTATAACAAAAAAGATCCAGATGCGGTATCAAAAGTTATTGCCTGGAAGTTGCACAAAAACGAGCCCATGGAAAGAGGACAAAAGGCATATGATTATATAAACACCGGCTATTATCTCCACTGAACCACTAGCTCAAGTTTGGCCATTTGTTGTCCTCTATAAATAATTTGCTAAAGTACACTTCTGATATCTAAAACAACCTATTAGTAGAGTCTTGCGGCTTTGCCATAACATCTAACAACTGTCTTATCATTAAGAGACAACAGGCCGTAAAGAACGTAGCTGAGCCTGGCTAATTAAACGCTGTTTTGTGACTTTTATCTTTGTTGCGACTGGTGATTATAGGTCGTTTGACTCCACATTCTTTCGTTGATGGTACACAACAAAAATCTAGGAACTGTGGTAATATGTCCTCCAAGACCCAGGACACTATCTCTATAATTTACAAAATAATCCTTTTATAATTTGTAAATCGAACTGTTAACCTCCTCTAAAGCGGTTCAAAAACAAACGGCTGTTCAAATAAGCTGGCTACTCTTTGGTATCCTTGTCTGTGTTTTTATGTAATTAAAAAGCAGGCAGTGGAGTGTCCTTGGTTTGGAGGACGGGTTCATAGAAGACCCGCTCGTGCTCTTCGGGCCTGATTTGACTAATGGCATGGTTCTATTAGCCCTGGAGTGCCAGGTAGAATCTCTTAAATCACCCCAACATAACTACTAAACCGCGAACCAGTGGTCAACACTTCTATTGAGGCAGACTGTAATTGTCTCACTAATCTCCCCGCTGCTAAATGACCCGCAGAAACAACATCCCACCAGACATGCTTAATCCACTGATTGCAGATCGGCGTTTTTGTTTTGCTTGGCATGTAAGGTAAACAAAACAAAAAATATATGGGCCGCTAATAAAAAGCCTGAAGAACTATTGGGAAGCTAATTAAGAGCTAGCAGCGCTTTTTAAGCTCTGCCCCCAGGCACGAAAAAACAAACGTCGACCGCGGGGCCAAGGCCATCAGTGGGATCAGTTGGTAAAATTAGATTAGTGCACAACAGACTTCCCAAAAGGCAATCTGTCACAATCTGCTTTTCAAATTTGTGATATCGTTTGTCAAGGGTCAAGTTTATTGTTTTGATAAAATCAAAGCTTGAATAAATCACAGCTTGAAATTGTGCTGTCAAATCTGTTTTGCTATGCTCTTGGCGAGCAGCATTACATAAAGCAGATATAGGTGGAAGGCAAAGAAAGAGAGTGATCAATTAATCAAAATGAGTAAGCTCTCAAGACAAGTAGCAGCCTATTAGCCCCCAAGAGCAAAACATCCCTCTGATGGACACCATGAAGTTGCTAACATGAGGCTGGATGAAGAAGCAATTGGTGTATAAAAAAAGAACTGAGCATCAACCGAATGGCTCGATTCGTTATACTCGTTGGCCCTTCAGGCGCCCAGCTTTGGTGCCTACCAATAAGCAGGATGATCCATTACTTTAAGAGCTTGCAAAAGCCCGGCCCAGGGCGTTGAGAAACTACACAACTTAAATCTATCAAGCACTATCAAACTGTGATACGGATGATAAATATTCATGCCCATGCTTGAGACAGAGATGTGATGGCTTGTCTTGAAGGTTGCAAAATAAGCAGGAGACATGATCAGGGAAGTAATTCAAATTCACAAATGAATATTCATCTCGGATGCAGTGAGAGACATATTGAAAAGAAAAGCAAAGATATGTATGTGGATATTATTTTCACATTTCCTATGAATTCATAGAACTGCTATTTTCATGAAATGAAAACAGGAGCACTGAAGATATAGTATTGGAACGTCTACTGTGCGTAAGATAATTGATTGACCAATGATGAGCAACTTAAATAGGCCACCACTAAGCAGAGTGTCTCGTTTTTTTTGCAGTATTTAATATCCTCAAGACAAAAGTCGTCAAGATTGAGAAGACAATGAGCAGACTTACCATCAGGAGGCTGAGCAGGAGTGAAGTGAGGAGGCTTGTCTGAAAGAAATAAAAGGCAAGATTTAGTTTACTTTTTGAAACCTTGCAGTGAAGAAAATATCAAGACACATTATGCAGATCACGAAATTGGGATTGTGATTGTTATCCGTACCATGCTTTTTTGTATTGTCAAAGAGGAAGAAGAATAGTATTTAGATCATGTGTTCTATCCACTTCCAAATGTGTACAAGAATACATTTTATTTAATTAAACAGCAAAACTCAGATTCAGATAACGAACTATCAATGCTCTGTTTTTAGAGTTCTATTTTTCTTGCTAAACCCAAGTAACTGTGACGTCATTTTTACTTATCAGCCTATTTCAAAATGGCCACCCCCAGAAATGACTAAACTGATAGGATTTTGAAGGTTGAATTAATATGGTTACACGAGCGGGGATTGTCAAAAATGTGTTTAACTTGAGCTTCACGTTATCATTCATTATCACTGCGGTGTGGGTCCAATAAATCCCATTTTAAACTCATGGATCTCTCACTTATCAGAAACAACCATGGCCAAAAGAGGTATTAAATTTGTTTGACCTATATTACTTTTTTTACCACTTATATTTCAAAATATATTTAAATCAATCAATCAATCAATTAAAATTTATCTGTTAAGCACTTTTCAGCCAATGAACTGCATCCAGTGTAAATGAAAAATAATATCCCCCTCCTTTATCCCCACCCAATAATCCAACTCAAACTCTTGGGGCCATGAACACATGAGGCCATGGTTTAAATCATATATTGACAACTACGAACACAATATTGACATAAAATATACAATGTGTTTATTTCATGTCCTTCAGAGACCGATTACACCAAAGAGTTGTTTCACTCGTCATGCTTTTTTTATGCTTATCTATATCTTTCAGGACAACTTTCTGTTTTCCCTACCCTGTAACATTTGTCTTTGGTACTGTGAATAAAAATAATGTGTTAATGAGAAAACAACAAATGTGCGTTACACACAATTAACTTCAGTACTCCTGCTGTCGCGAACTTCACCGATTGGAATGCACCACTTTAAACTTCCGATTCACTCTGGGAAACTTCACAAGACCCCTCCCCTCCCCACCACAGAACATTTTCTCCTCAGATTTATACAATTAAAATGAGTTAGACTTTTTGACTTCAAAATGGTGAATTTCTCCTTAAGATGGGAGATTGTTATGCTTGCTAACATATTTGTGCTGTGTTAATTGAAATTATAAACTCAAGGAGGGAAGGGTTCAATTATTCAATGATCATGACATTTCCAAGCAAAGAGTAGCGGGTTGGTATTGATCAATCCTACCCTGTATTTACTTGGATCGGATTGATACCAAAATTCTTAGTATCATCCACCCCTATTTCTTGTCAATGACGCAAGGATCGCAGAGCAGCAGCAATCTGGAGTGCTGAAGCTTAATCAAAACCTCTGCCAGGAACTAGTGTGTCTCACTAAACAGAGCCCCCTGGTGGTCTGGGCTCCCATTTCAAGCCTTGACATCATTTTACATGACTCCGCACCTCAAGGGATAATGAGAAAGAGGGATAGCATCAATTAAGCCACCAAAACAACACATGTAGGTGGGGTCCATAAGTCTTTCTTCACACTTTCAGGAATTCTGACTTTTACGCGGAGACTGACAGGGAAGTGTTCAGCAGCAGCTGGGGGACGAAAGAGAGCGGGGACAACAAGAGAGTGGAAAGACGAGGTCGGGGCTTGAAGTGAATAATGAAGTGTCTGCTGAAGCTGTGTCCCAGTCACTCATGACGCGAGCCTATTTCCATCGGGAGAAGCTTTCTAGTCAAAGGCAGACAGAGGCAGTGTTGGGAGAACTCGTTACATAGGAACACATTCCTGAAATGCAATTACTTTTCTCTGTAACGGATGCTGTAACCTATCATTAAAAAACGTTTTAACTAAACTGTCTTCACAACATGGTGCGTTACTCTGCTAGTTTTGTAGCGCGGATCATGAACTACTATGTCTTTTGCTCTATGACAGATCCTAATTTGCAAAGTGTTGCAACCCTAAATCCGCCAGCAACACAAGGCTAAATATAAGGACAGGTCTATTCTCCGTCCTGATATTCAAATTTTTTCCCTACTGTATACACTCACATATAAGCCATATTTACAACTATAAAATAAAACACTAAGATCAACGGTTAGTTTATATGCTCTCATTAGGTTGTGTGTCACCAGAAGTGAATGGTAGGCAGCGCTTGGGGAGAGGGCGTGGATAATATAGAAACAATGAAACGTGAGTACAGAATTTGCGGTAAAAGAAAACAAATATTTTCAAAACACTTTAAGCCGTAAGAAAAAAAGTTTTAAACACTACCCAGAATTGGAGAAGGAAATATTCCTGTTAGTGAGTTAGTGTGCAAGCTCTTAATAACACAAGCCAAGAATTATAAAGGATTCACCGCTTCCACAAGTCAGTGTACACATTTACTGCTATTTTTTATTATGTGGCTATATTTGTGCAGTTTTAGTGGCTTGGTCTTAATGTGAGTATGTACAGTAATTTGGTTGAGTTACTTTCAGTGTCACATCAACTTTTAGGTGTAAGTAATCTGGGGGAGGCGTGATTACTTCTTAAATTAGGTAACTAGTCACTGTATATATAAATGAATACTTTTTCAGGAATGCGCCCAACACTGGAGCAAGGAGTAAGATAAATATAAAACACAGATGTAAACTTTGCTTCAAACTCTCAGGACACACCTTTTCATTAATTGAATGCAAATTAGCAACTCGAATATTGTCTCTGAACCGTTTGTTGATTATAATTATACAGACGCTTTATGAAAAACGGACATTGCTGTAAGTTAGATTTTGTCCTGTGTTCACCTTTATCAGAGTACAGGACATTACTGTAGTGCTTCTTTCCGTTGCTACCGGCGTGTGGTGCTGTGAGGGGTCACCCAGCATGCACCCGGAAGGAAAAAAAAACAAAAAAATGCTTCCCCTTCCTAGTTTGTGTGTAAACATTCTATACTGTCTATGTCTATGCAATATCTAGTGCGCTAAGAACTTTGATATTTTTACTGTTTTATTGTTTAATATCTCATGCATCCATTCAATATGGTTGGCGTGAAGTGTAAAGAAGAGGCCAGCCGTTTCTTTTGAAATGAAAGTGGAATAAGAAAGCTTGATGCAGTTGAGAAAATTGTCGGAACATTTTTTTTTCGGGCACTTTTTATCAGAGGAGGCAGACCTCTTGAAGTGCATCTTCCAAGAGTAAGTTAATCTCAACTTTATTTATCTTTATAGAACATATTATTCTATGAAATGTTTATTTTTTAGTACAAAACGATACAGGTTACTTAGACAAGCCTTAAACATACTTATATAAACCTTAAACATACAAAATGTAGCATTGAAGCAACTTACGAACAAATCTAACTTACGAACGTCCCGAACCTTTCTTGTTTGTAAGTCGGGCAGTGTCTGTATTCTGGGATCACAAGTCTACACAGGCCTACAGCGCACCGATACGCCAGCACTCAAAAAGAAAGGCGACATACAGCAAGAAGCGAAAATAAACTATTTCTCCCATTTTCTCTTACATGATAAGGTCTTTTGAAAACATATTACCCTTCCGCCACCTCACTTTCCTGACACAGTGGCTGCCTGTGCGAATGTCAACGCATGAACATCATTCAGCCAATATCTTAACTCAATCAATAAATGTCTGAGTGTGACATTTAGCCACGTGCAGGAAGAAGCATGGTTTTGTGTGTCACTTGCCTTTTCATTTATTATCGAACACCTTGACAGATCCCGTGCTTTTGTGCACACAATACTCACATACACAAACACCGTTGTTGCTTATAATAAATGTGGCATTTTGCCATCGTGGTGTGACATTGTTTTCAATAAATGATCAGCCCTATTGCAATTTCACATACGAACCAGGATCCAGACACCATTTAACATCACAGAAACCCGAGTCAGAGTCACAGGCAGCAAACACTTAAATACTGTAGTCTTACAGAAGTGTGTGCAGTTTGTGTGCAGTTTTGTAACAGCAATTGTTTACATTCTTTATGTCATCTAAAGATTTTTTTCATCATACTGGAAATAGAGCTACTGGTCTCGGATAATTGTACAAAAATGACCTGTTAGAGTATCATGGGAATGTAGTTGGACTAGCCACAATCTCTGGTCCAACCCAACCCAAGATGCGCTTTTCTGGCTGCATATTTCCAATGTTACAATGAAGGACCGGCGTGATGAGAACGGTTTGCGTTAAACTGTTTAATGAGATGTAAAGTAACATTGTCTGAAGTTAAACTTGGTATAAATAGTTCCCCTTTTTGTGTTATTTTGAAAATCTGGCAACCTATTCTCGCACCATGTCAGACCATATGTTCAAAACAACGACTGTTTTAATCCACATAAATCCTTTAAATACCACGCCATTGTCAATGCTTTGAGCCATACTAGGAGAGTGCAAGATCCACTGTCCCCCTTTCCATAGGCGGCACGATACTGTATTTGATACCTTCAAAATAGAAGCCAAATAGTAAGACATATAAAATCATCTACAAGGAAAGCAGAACAGTCTGCCATTATAGCAGAGGAAACTTTAAAGTTCAGAAGATGTCGGCTGCTTGCGTCGGCAAAAGCACAGCAAGTGAGGAATTTAAAGATTAGAAACCTACAGTTGTTGAGAAATAGGAGCACCGCGAAGCCCAGCGTCGACGTGGCCAGCAGGATCAGGCAGATGTTGCAAGGGATCATGAAGTAGCGCACCACCAGAGACACTTTATGCTGGTAACGCCGCTCTCGCTCTGGCGGAGTCGGCGATGGATAATGGCACCCGGCCATGGTCCAATCCATTGACCCTCTTCCCTCCAGGGCGGCTGAGGAGATCACAGGCCGAGGGGGGCGTCGAGAGGCGCCCAGAGTACCGTTGGAGAAAATGATGGCGGTTGGGTGATTGACACCAAATGAAGAAAGATCCCAAAACAAAAACACTAACGGTCCGCTTTTCAGTTGTGTTTTTGGCTCTGGGGCATGATAAGATGACTTTCAGCAGAGACTGATACCTGCAAACTTTTAGACGTATCCAGGCAATGCATTTTTAAAACAATAATATCCAAGAGAGGACAAGTTTGGACTGAGGGTGACTTCTTAGACTCAGCCTACCACCTGTCCATATCACCCCTTACTTCCTACATCCTGTTGTGGCTCCGTGGGAAACTCCGAAAGGTCTTTCACTCTGGATAATGTATGAGAATGTATTGCTAACAGTGTAAATACGAATAGTGGGAGGTGATAATGCAGTTGTAAATAGGTATAACAAAGTGTTGAGCTGTTATGCCTCTGAGGTATGAAAATAAATTGGTCTAAACTGTTGATATATCCAGACAGAAAATGTAAACTCCGGCAGGAATCTTCCTCTGTCCTCAAAGTCCCCCAGACTGCTGATTTGTAGGTTGATAGGGGGATTTCCTTCTCTTAAGAGCCCTTTGCCTCCATGTCAAAAGCCCTCAGCAACCACGCCATGGTCTGGTGCTCACCGGCAACATTTCAAGGATCTCCCTA
This sequence comes from Urocampus carinirostris, assembly GCF_059441175.1. Taxonomy (NCBI): domain Eukaryota; kingdom Metazoa; phylum Chordata; class Actinopteri; order Syngnathiformes; family Syngnathidae; genus Urocampus; species Urocampus carinirostris. The sequence goes on along the minus strand of NC_142351.1, from coordinate 33,575,877 downwards.
AGAGCTGAGCATATTATTCCAGCTCGCAAGCCGCTGATCTCATGAACAACAATTTGCTCCTCTAACTCGACACAGCTGTTTCCTTGTATCCTGCGGACAAGCCGGTCACGGCAGAGAGATATACGAGTGTGGCACATGCGAACCTGACACTGGCTCGGGAGAGGATCTGCTATAGCAGATTAGCAGCAGGGAACCTTGAAAAAAGATTATAATTCTTCCACTTTTGTGATTCACAAAGTCTGAAAAAGTTTTGAAAGTATAAAAGTTGAAGAATTTGATCTACACAACCAGTCCAAGGACTTCAATCAGTCTAAAACTAGTGCAGCCAGTGATGAACATGTGTGGCGCTCTCCTCCATGTTACCACCTAGACCTGAAAATCCTGATAGCATAAACTGGTTAAAAAAAATTCTGACGTCCTACTTAATATCACGTCCTCTGGCGGTTCCAGACTGGAAACTTCTTTCTCTACTCTTTGCCCTGCTTTCATCAGTTTATTGTCAGCTGTTTTTAACGCTTCACTGAGCACATATGCATTCAGATTGTCCAGATCCGTGCTTGCTGTCTTGGCCACGTGGATTTACGCGTCTCTTCGCAGACAGCAGCCCATGCGCAGCAAAGCAGACTCCGGCGTTTCCATGCACGCTTAATCCCTGGCAGTAGGTAGCGGTCCTGGTGTCAACAACCCTCAGCCAACTGAAGCAGATGCGAGTGAGCAGAGTGAGCGTACAGATGTGGCAGACCAGAGAAGCTATTGGTAGTCAGTAAATGATAGGGGAACAAGAGTGATGCCAAAAAGTACAAATCCGTTTCGCCAGTTTATTTTCTGAGGAAAGCAAGAGAAGAGTGTTGCTGATTTTCCAAACCCACTCCTCCAGTACGATGGGTGTAAATGAGAGCAAACGAAAGAGAGAAGGAGAGGGAGAGACAGAGAGGGTAAGAGAGAGCGAAAAGAGCGCAAGAGAGAGAGCGCGAGAGAGAGAGATGAGGCACATTGGACGCAACAAAAGGGAGAAAGGAGGAGGGGTTGGGAATCGAACAAGCAAGCATAAAGGCTTTGCAGAACAGCGCTGTCTTGCTTAGGAGGGGAGGGCAACAACAGTGCAGCGGCTAAACAATAGAGCTTGGAGGTCTCGGGAGATGTCAGCCAACTCCATTTGTTTGGAATCTCATCAAAAGAATCTGGCGTACAAAAGTGCTTTTACAAACCATTAGGGAGGGGTTGTCCAACACATTTGGATTAGCCGAACTGAAGGGGTCAAAGGTATCGTTTGCATTCAGCTGCACTTTTGATATTGTATTCAACACATTGCATTGAAGTCTATGGATATAGATAGGAAACATAAGATAGTTGTATCTACACTTTTAGATAACTGTAGACCACCTGCTATCTCAAAAACTCTATATCCACAAACTCTTTTTATTTTGGGGATATCTTATCATGTTGGGAATTTTGAAAATACAATCCAGTAAACAAAAATAAAACATATTTTGTCTCATCTCATCTCATTTCATTAGCTGCACCGCTTATCCTCAGTAGGGTCGCGGGGGTGCTGGAGCCCATCCCAGAAATCATCGGGCAGTGGGCAGGGGACACACTGAACTGGTTGCCAGCCAATCACAGGGCACACGGGGACAGACAACTCACTCGCTCATTCGCACATAGAGACAATTTGGACCGGCCAATTCACCTGAAATGCATGTTTTTGGAATGTGGGAGGAAACCGGAGTGCCCGGAGGAAACCCACGCAAGCACGGGAAGAACATACAAACTCCGCACAGGAAGTCTGGAGCTGGATTTGAACCCACGCAGGAGGTTCCCATGACTTGAACTGTGCCGCACATGCGCTAACCACTGCACCGCCGTGCTGCCCACATATTTTGTTTCACTGGCAAATATTTTTTATATTAGGCACTGTTAGCATTTTTTCTTTTTCCTTGTTTATTTTACCTAAAACAATTCAATTCAAAACAGTCCATGTTTTCTTATGTTGCAGATAGTTGTACAATTTTCAAGAATATCTTTTTACCCCTTTTACCAAAAAAAAGGTCCCTTTTTTCTTAATTTAACAGACAAAAAGTTTAAAATGTAGTTCAAGGACCCTGAAGAAAAAAAATATTATTGTATTGTTTGATAGTTTTGCCCACTGCAACCACTGTTTTTATTTTATTTTACAATACAGTCATTTATTGTGTAGAAATCTTTTTATAGTTTTTTTACAATTAATATTCAATTAAATAATATGTTATACAATAAAACCATAGAACCAACCTTTTTTTACATGTACAAGCATTTGTTTGATGAAAACAAATACAATGTAAACATTTTTATACAAATAACTACTATACTGTCAAAAAATAATAATAATCGGAGATGCTGTTGAGCCAATCAGAATGCGAAATACAATGCAGGCTGCAAATCGAACAATATCGTAAAAGGTGAACCACATTACGGTGAGGGTATTCTTTATTGGACGCTCCTTTCCAGCAAAACAAGAAAATAATACTCATGTTTGAAAATGAAAATCACAATTATAAATTAAGAGATACGAGAGAGATACGAGAGAGATACTGAGATACACCTACCAACTACCTTTATACGTGGCTGCGAAGCATTGCAGTGAGAGCTGAAGATCATGGATTGAGAAAGCTAACAGAACACCATTTTCTGCAAATAGTAGAGATGAAATGCTGAGGCTCACAAACCTGACCCTTCTCTGCCAAGGCTGTGCCTAGAAATACTGTCCATTAAAGTTATGGAAATAAATCAGTAACAAAGGGCAGCCTAGCGGAGTCCAACTTCCCCATTGTAGATGGAACACACTCTCCGGTCCCACTTCTTGAAGAGGGGGACCACTACCCCAGTTTGCCAGTCGAGAGTTACTGTCCACGATGTTGCGGATGCATGTCAACCATGACAAGCCTACAACATCCAGAGCCCTAATGAACTCCGGGCAAATCTCACCCCTGTGTCACCTAATGCTCTGCCACCGAAGAGCTTTTTGACCACCTCAGAATCTTCAACATCAGAGATATGAGAGCCCACCTCAGAGTCCCCAGGCTCTGCTTCATCTGGGGAAACTGTGTTGGTGGTATTCAGGAGTATTATGCCCACAGCTTCACAACGTCACGGGTCGAGCTCAGCAGCGCTCCACCTTCACTACATAAAATGTTGATGGCACATCACTCCCCCCCCTGAGACGCTGGATGGTGGACCAGAATTTCCTTGAAACATTTTAAAAGTTGTCTCCCGGGCCCTCGTTAAACTCCTCCCAAGCCCCAGTTTTTGCCTTGGTAACTGCTGAAGCCGTATTGTGTCTGGCTAGCCGATACCTGCCAACTGCTTCCAGGGTCCCACAGGCCAGAAGGGCTAGATAAGACACCTTCCTAAGCATGACGGCATCCCTTACTGCCGGTGACCACCAACGAGTCTGAGGGTTCCCACCACAAGGCAGGCACTGAGTACCCTTTGGGAGACATTGTGTGTTATTAAAAACAATGTATGTGATTTGAAGCAAAGTAGTGCAGGTTGTTTTTTAAAACGGTCCACAAATGACCTTACTTAGCACAAAATCTTCATACTCGCCATTTTGCCTCTACCAAAATTCCTAGCAGTGTAGAGGCATTTGCATCCATATCATAGCATTAAATTATTAAATAGATATTTTTAAAAAACCATTCATCGCCACTTCCTTAATGCGATAATGAGGCCATGTTACGTTTCGGCTTGGAAATAAACTCAATGACAGCAGGCGGCAGATGCATGGCGGGATAGAGAATCAATTATTTATGTTCCCTGCTCTCTCATGTTCATGTCTTCTCCAGCTCCATCGCTGCCTCCGTCTTCATCTCTGCTAGTCGCTTCCCCACCAACACTTCCTCATCACAAAGCGTGTCTTGCCGGCCCTTTTGCTTTGCACCGAGCCAAACTGTTCACCTGCATGACAAAATGTCATTGCTCTGTTCCCCTCGGCGTTTACAACTAATTGCGTGCAAGATAAAGCAGGGAAAAGGTCGAGCACCCGCCAATGGTCATTGAAATGCCACATCCTTCCAGCAGAGGGTGACAAGGTTCTGGCGGGAGAAGCAGGTCTGCATCAAAGGCGAGCCGCTTTGATCCATTTTTAATGCCACCGGTACCATGCAAGGTTAACATCTCTTTCATGAAGCCTTTGAAATTACAAATATGATTAAAGGAGCTGGTCGCCCTGTTTAATGGTGAGGATGGTGAGATGGGGGCGAAGAGAAAAAAAGATGCGCTTGTTAAAGTTCGTGGGCCGAGAGAGACGTTTGTCGAGTTCACCAAGTGATTGGCAGTGATGGGTCAATAAGGCGTGAGGCTTGTGTGTCCACATGTGTGCGTGTGTCGATTTTCACAGGCTGCTGCAGGATGATGGACACAGCAGTTATTCATGTTGCATGATGATTTAGGTTTATCAGGAATCTTATTTTACACATTCACTTTGAAGAACACATCAGTAGATTTATTACATCATTTGCATCCATTGTTTTTGCAGGGGTTGCATTCCTATATACATAGAGAAAGAGAGAAAGAGGCAGAGAGAGAGAGTTTTGAGAAAAATCTGAAAAGTCTGTTTATTTTTAAAGGGGAATGATGAAGCCAAACAGACGGACACAACAAAGATAGTCAAACAATGCATGCATGCTTTTAGGCATATTTTTTATCCGTCGGCATTATCGTGTGTTTTCGAGTATATATTTTACATGGTTGGAAAGTGGTGCAGATAATGGATGGGTAGATTCAGTCAATTTTCGTCAATGTAACCACACCATATTTACAGGGAATCGTATCATGAGCTGAGTTCCAGGAGACGTTACAGATGAGCTATGCCAGCATTCTAATTTTTGGGTATCTTGTTTCGGGTTGATCGTAATGTTTCTGTGATGAGTGTATTTTAAAAAGAGTTTAAGCTTTCCAATTACATTACGTATTTCAGTGACTGTCAACATTGTGAAGACACGACTTTAGGTCGTCGGAACGTTAAGGGGTTAAATCGGACTTTGTGGAAATTCGGAAGACCACAAATAAATTGTGATCACCACCGCTTGGTCCTTGGATTGTTATCGGGTCCGGGAAGCAACTGAGGCAGCGGCGGGAAAGAAGGCAAGAGCTGCGCTGCAGGTCCGGGAAACTGCTGAAGCTAGACTAACAACTCTCTCCCATGTTGAGCTTATAGCTCACAAACAATAGATTCATTACCCACAAAACGGATGACCAGAAGCTACAACTCGGACACCGCTTCATTTGTGACTTGTATTTTAATCATCGCTGAAACCAAATTCAATTTGGGCTTACCCGATGATAGCCTGCAGAGAAAATGACCAAGAGTGCTAAAAGAAAAAAAAACAAGAACAAAACTGGAAGCAAAAAAGTACGTTTTGATGACATCACGTCAAACATGAGACAAGCCTTACAAAGCTTGCTTTCATCCAGGGGGAATTTGTGCTGCACATTTTTCATTTTGCGCAGGAGGAGGAAGAAGATGGGGAGCGCCGTCAAAACGGGAGCTCTGGCAAGCTTTTATCAATAACAAATGTTCTCTAAAGTTCATGCGTCTCTCTGCTCTCGTGTTTTTTTGTAGCCGCTCGCCGGGGAAGAGGAAGTTACAAGCTATTTATTTGTCATCATAACTTTACTTTTAAAACATTCAGAAGATTTACATTTTAAGCACCTAATTACACTTTTTGTTTTATGAAAATATAATAATTTAATAAAAAACTAAGTACTTCTAATCAATCTAGTAATATGCTGTTCAGTTTTTTTCTCATTTTATTGTCACTATTGCCCATTGCCCTCACCTGTGCCCTCTTCTTTGGCTGCTCGTTGCCTGATTGGCTCTCCTCCTATTCACACTTAGTGCTCTCATTCGCTCATGGTCAGTCCGCCAACAAAACTCTGCACTTGCAAGGCAAGCATTTTGACTCTGTCCGGTATCATGCTTGTGTATCCAGTATCCGGTATTGATCCCGTCTGTCCGGTATCCTGCTCGTGTATCCAGTCTCCGGTATCGATCTAGTCTGTCCCGTCCTGTCCGGAATCTTCATCGTACATCCTGTATCTGGTATCGATCCCGTCTGTCCCATCCTGTCCGATATCCTGCTCGTGTATCCTGTATCTGGTATCGATCCCGTCTGTCCTGTCCTGTCCTGTATCCTGTTCGTCTGCCCCTGGCTTCCTGTTTTCCCGCGCCTGACTTCTCTGCCCAGCGATTGCCATATTGCTGGCATTTGTGTTCCCGCGCTTGACTGCCCCGCTTCCGTAAAATAAAGCTTTGTGTGAAAACGTTACGCGCTTGGGTCCACCGTCTGTTCGGGTTCTGATATTTATATCATAATTCTTTTAGCAGTTTAGTGCATAATACATGTTTAAAATGTAATATTATTACTAATAATATTTGTGTGTGTCATTTATTTCTGCGTTTCAATTTTGGTTCTTTAGCCAAGCGTTTTACAGTTTTTATTTTCGGTTCCGGACAAAAATTTAATTTGTGTGCACCTCTAACCCATCTAGATGCATGTAGAAATGTAGCCAGCTGTATACATAAGATGAGAAAGGAGTGTTGGTTGGAATCCAAGATTGTGCTGGAACTCTCAGAGACCAGTGATTGGAGCAAAACAGTATGTTGACTGGGTCTTTAGTGAGGAATTTGAATTTTAAAGTGGCCACAACAAAAAAATCAGATGATGATATTGTCTCCTTCAAATGTTAGATGGTTCTTGCATGCTTCTGTATTTGTACTGTCTTGGGTATTAGCTACGTTGACATTCATTGATTTACAAGCCGAACCCGAACCCTAACCCGTGTTATTCATCAAATCAATGTTATTCATTTAAACTAAGTTTAAACGTTGTAAGCATACGTTTTGATCATAAAAGCGATGCACAGTTAGAACATTAAACCGAATATTATTAAAAGCGCTAAGGTATGCTGTTTTCCTTACAGTCAAACTTCATATGAGCAGAATTTGCAAAATTCTACCCTAAAAGAAAATAAAAAAAGTTTAAAAATAAGTCTACAAAGACACAGCACAAAAAATAATTTATATTGAGGGCTGTGCCTGTTTGAAGCTTTATTAAAAGTATGTAGTAAGAACATATTTTGATTGATTTACAGGCTTTGTAGAGTATGATTGTTCCCCTCGATATTTGGTATATTAAACGTGAAATGTCCTATAATAGGTCATAAACTCGCATGAGTCTTACATTTTAAGACAGCAATCAAAAGAGTAATGTTATCAATGTATAAATGCTTGACGAATGATACTCTCGGGCTCATTAGTTTGAAACGACTTCGACACCTCCTGTGCGAAGCTGCGTACAGTTGAGCTAGCAGAGGGAAGGCTCGCTGCAGGTGGGCCACTTGTCCCACTCAGCTATTCATTGCAATCATCATTTATAAGCTTTGCAACCGCTGTGCCGCTCTATATTTATGTGCCCTTTGCTTCGGCCAACAAGCATGCTAGATCAGCCGACACTCTATTAGCTACTGCATTTTTCCAGTCACAACAGGCACATTTCTGATGAATGAGTGAGAATGGGGTGCAGATATCTGGAATTAAATTGATCCGTTTTCTTAATCAATTTAATTAGGTAAGTATTACAATTTATTCTGATTATGTAGACTAGAGGTCGACAGATTATCGGCACCGATGTTTGGGACAAAAAATTGATTCATGTACTTTTTGTGATTTCATTTTTGGCTATTTTTAAAATTTACGTTTCTCCGTGGAAATCAATTTTTGTTTATGTTATAGCCGGTACGGGAAAATGTGGGAAAGTAATGAGAAATGAAAAATGGAGGACTATGCCTACGCCCGTACATTTTCAATCCAAAGTATGGACGTTGTTTGGATTTCATACAGTTCCAAGAAAGACGGCGCTAGACATGACCAAAACTGTCTCTAAACTTTGTTGCAGGCCATATGTAAAGGCCTCCCAGGTCGCATGAGGCCCCCGGGCCGTTGTTCGCCCACCTCTGACATAAACAAATCACATGATGTACATTGTTTGAACATCATTCATAGTTTATTGTCCCAAAAGTGTATGGTTTGGGTTTTCTTGTTTTAGGAAAAACAAAATAAAAATAATCATCACTTATATCGAATCACAATACTTCTGTAAACGCAATTATCGAGAATCGTGACATAAATCGAATCAGCACCTTGGCATTGTGATACAGTCAAATTGTGACCTAAGCATATCGTCCCACCCCAATATTTATTCCAAAACCTTTATACAAGTTGCTGCACAAGTTGATGTACTTTTAACAAAAAAAATTGCATTGGTCAACTGCGGAAAAAAATGGAAAAAAAGCCTCGTAGCCAAGATAGGAAACCGCAAAGTTTGGAAAGTTTGACATTGAAAAAGGAGGCTAAAGGATGAGACAGATTCAAAGATTAGGCATAGTAGTCATTAAAAATTGGTTTTCCTGGCAAGAACAAAGGCGCTAATTTACCTGCTATGGTAACGCAATAGCTTTGAATTGTTTGTGCTTGCATGAGTTGTTCTTTCCGCAGAACGAAAACACGGATAGAATGTTAAGTCCATTAGAGACTAAAGTCTTCGCAAGTCACATTAATAATTTATTGAACAACTTCGTATTTTTACTTTCTGACACAACCAAAGAAATGAAAAGGATGGCCTTAATCCCTTTTACATTCTAATATAATACATTGGCCATAAACTGTAATCAATGTTTAATAAGTTTGTATTTCCTTGGCATCCAAAAGCATTTTGTGGCACCCAGAATTCATAATAAGCATGACACAAAATGGTGGCTCCGAAAGAGCGGGTTAAAGAACACAACGTTCTTGGAGTGGAACGTACTGCAAGTAGGACCGTTGGATGGTTTCAAAGCAATTTTGAAAAAAATATTTCATGAATGAACTTGAGGTTTACATTATTTGCAGCATAACAATGTGAGTTAACAAATAAAGATATTTCAGTTAATAACAAGCATTAGCTGAGATTACCCTAAAAAAGCAATATTTTTAGTGATATATTTCCAGCCTGCCTTCACTAACTGGGCCTTGGACTCATCTCATCTCATCAGCCGTACCGCTTATCCTCATTAGGGTCGCGGGGGGGCTGGAGCCCATCCCAGCCATCTCCGGGCAGTGGGCAGGGGACACCCTGAACTGGTTGCCAGCCAATCGCAGGGCACACAGGGACAGACAACTCATTCGCTCATTCACACCTAGGGACAATTTGGACCGGCCAATTCACCTGAAATGCATGTTTTTGGACTCGTTTTATATAATTAAGTTGATTTTTTTTTTTCATTACTATTACTTTAAAATGTCCTATTTATTATATTACTTTGGCTCATTTTAATGGGCCACAGTGCATGACAACACTCAATTTGACCAACAGGCCTCAGAGATACCTTCTTCCCCAGGGCAAATACCACCCTAAACAAGCGCACAAAACTGTGAAAACATATCTTGAAACGTATTTAGTTTTTTTTTTTTTCCTTTTTGTTGGGCTGAATGTTTTATTCTACGAAACAGTAGAAATATATACCTTGTGATGTTTTATTCATTATTTATTTTTGGGGCTCCCGCTTTATGTTATTGCACTTCTTTCCATTGCACTATTGTTACAATGCACTATTCTTTTTCATTCATGAACACTGCACTATTACAATAATTTAGGCCAGTCCCTAGGGACTATGTTATAAATATTCTTTTCTGCCTTTATGTCCTGATAGTCTTTTTCTTTTCTCTTTAATGTCTTTAATACATGTTTAGTGCCATGTCCAATATAGTTGCATACATTGTTTACACAACGTTGATATCAATGACAATAAAGACAATACAATTTAACTGTATCCGTTGACCATCTTTCTAATGTTCAGATAAAATATGAATGTTGTCGTTTTCATCCAATAATAGGACATTAGTAATTGTGTTGAAAAGAAAAATGAATTATGATCCATTTAATGCTTAGGCTCATAACGTAGGAAAACATATCGATTGTTATTTTCCAGGGGAAAAGGAAATCAAGTTTTGGGCCAAAACCTTTTGACTCCCAAAAATGGTCACTTTTAGATTTTACCTTTCAAATTTGAATTGCATTTGAAACACTTTTTGTAGGTCTGCAAAATGTAAAAAATATAAAAAAAATTAAAAAATATATATATATATATTTCGGACTTATCAATATTAAATTATCAAAATATAACTATAAATATTTCCATTTGGTGTAATAATAGTCTGTGGTTTGCAATAATTTGTGGTCTCTGCAGCCCTTTTAGACTCTTTGTGATTAAGGGCTATACAAATAAACATGACTAGACTTGACTTATGTTTAATCTTTTAAAGATAATTGGGGTTATCGTGGACATCAAACACTTACAAACATTTACTGATGACAGCTTTTGAGCATTTGGAGAAGCTTAAAAAAAACACCAAGGGATCTAAATGATTATTTGATCGTAAAAATATTTAGCGAGTAAACTGATAATTTATCATTAATTTTGTGACTGAAAGTTGCAAACTGTATAGCATAGGAGTCGTGATTATAAGGTTTCCTCTGCTGTTCCAGAAGCAATGAAATAGTCAAGGTGTGTGCTCCTATTCACAGACGACAATCAGTGCCCATGCACAAAGTGAACAATTCTTCCATCCACAGCTCCAGATTTATTTTAATGAGTGTCAAGTCACGCTGGTAAAAATTTTCCATTTTCCATACCAATTCCATCAAAACCCCTGATGTGCTCTTTTTTTGAACGTCAATTCCCATGTTTTTCAGGGTTGGCACTTTTTCATTGCATGCATGCTTGGAACTTTCGTTAAACAGTGCAAAACAACATACAGATGTAAAACAAACAAGTTGTAGAGCTGATCATGGTTTGGTGGAAGCGATTTGCTAGCAGTTCCAATTAATTTGCATGTACAGAACGGAGCCTGCTGCATTTGTCTTTTCAGTCTCAGTCACCGGTTGCTAGCTGCCTGTCGATTCGGATCCTTTCTAATCGAGAGACAGGGGCATTATTCATTGGCCAGCTATGTCGAGACTTACGTAGTTCTTAAGATTTTTCCATCAATCTGCCTCTCATAATTCTAGCTCGCTTTAAATAGTGCTGCAGTCTGACAGCATGCAGTCATTTTTCTAAAATGAGCCAAAACAAGATTATTATAGAGGCAATCAAACTGTTCAGGAGATAAATGGGCCGTTTAGCTTGATTTATTTAAACTTGACAGGTGTTGGAAAGTTCTACAGATGTAGTACAGTCAAAGTACAAAATTAAACAACAATTCCTGGTCACAACTTGGCAAATTTTACATATGTTACAGAACACAAAGTAAACAGTACGACTGGTGATTGAGGTCCTCTAATAAACTGATTTTATGAACGTGGTATGATGTTAAAATGTTCATTTTGCTGTGAGATTTTGATAGGAAAAAAAACTATTTTAAAGTCCTGAAAAATGTTGACCAACAGATCAAAATTACTTAAAGGTTAACCATCATTTAAACACATTAACAGTGTTGGGACTATCGCGTTACAAAGGAACGCTTCTTGAAAGGCAATTACTTTTTACAGTCACGAGTAAGTAATAAAATGTTGTAACTCGACTGTCAACTCATTAAAAGCATATTGTAAATGATAACCTCCTCTGATCGCTAACTGGTACTCATTTGCTCATGAGGTAACATAAACCCTCAATCCACCAACATGAATACAACGTGTGGTATGATAGTATTTACCTACAAAGTATAACTGAATACAGTTATGTTGCCACAGTATCAAGCACAGAGTACGAGAAAATCCTAAATTTCTCCTTACTGATATTTTAATATTCTCCCTACCGTATATACTTGCATCCAAACCGTATTCACAACTATGAACGGACTGACCATGAGCAAATGAGAGCACTGAGTTTAAATAGGAGGAGAGCCATTAGTTATGCCGTTTCTATGTCACCAGTTGTGAATGGTAGGTAGTGCATGGGTATTGCGCTTGGCCTATGTAACCATTAATGGTGAAAAAAACATATATGAGAGCAACCAGAAATGGAGGAGATCTTCGAGTTGTTTGAAGCCCAGAGACAAAATGGATATGAAGTGTCTTGGCTAAGTCTTTGTTTGCAAGCTCTCAATACTGCACAAGTCCCTTATGGTGTGTCAGTAACCTGACCCAAAACTGGTTGGCAATGTTGAAAACTTTTTCTTTTTGTTCCCCCAGTTGACTCGAGCTAAATTTCAAACATTCCACAACACCATATGGCTTGTGTGTTGTATATGTCTGTCTGACTCTTGACAGCTATTGAGGGGATTTTTATTGCATTCTGTTGCTGCTATCAATCACTACAGTGCAAACCCCTAACAATGCTCTCTATTAATCATGTTTATGTTGTCAAATATTGTGATAATTAAACTGCATATTATGTTTCACATATAAAAGTCACCGTTTTATGCAGCACACTAGAATTTTGTTGGCATGGAAATCAATAAGGCTCAACACTGCAATTACAGTAAGACGTAAACCTAAAACTAACAAGAGACCCGTAAAATGTAGTTACACGTCAAACCCAACAACAACATATACACTATATACATATGTACACAAACATTTCAGAATTGTTAAAGATAATTTTTCAGATTTTTTGGGGGGGTAAAAGGATTTAAGATGTATTATTTTTTAAGTCGTTAGTGCTTCTCAAATAAATATAAACCAACCATCATACCTGCTTTGACTGCAAGTGTCTAGCATATGGCACTAATGCACCATAAATAACTAAGGAACTATAAACGTTTTCACTACATAAATGAGCATAGCTTGTTTCATCCAATTTTCTTAGTTTTCATTGAAAATTTATATTTCATAATTTACTATAAACTGACGTAGTAAACTACGGACAATCCATAGTATTTGGTAGCACTGTGAACCTTTGGAGCAAAAGCTGCAATACCACATACTATACCTAACATAAATTTTCGGAAAGGTAATGTTCTGGGGGAAAAACGGAAACTGCATTGAAAATATTCTTGCATGTTGTATCAGGATTCTTGTTTAGGAAATATTAGTCAATCCAGTGGTGTGATTAGAAGGTGTTATTTTCAGACTCAGTCTTGCAAAGGTCCCTTACAACCCCATTTCAATTTATGTCCACTTGACTTGGTTGTTGGCTGAGACATTACTAAGTGGGTGATGCTCATGACTGAAGTTGGTATATTGGCTGTCTAGCGAGTTAATTCCACATGACTGTAAATAGCCCATAATAAGGTGATTAGCCTGTGTAATCATAAGCAGTTCGAAATAGGAATGAATGAATGAATGAATGAATGAATGAATGAACCTGGTTAAATGACTGACAATATAATTCTAAATTTGTTATTAATCATAAAGTAAATATAAAATGAAACTAACCTACTTCCTTCCCATGTTCAGGGTTTTTTATCATGTGGTGTCATCAGCATAGAACGGTTGTGCCAATATGTGGGACGGATAGATTTATCAATAAACAGTGAATATTTCTTTTCTACATTTAAGATAAAACCTAAAAAATAAATGAATACCACTCGAAGATGAAGATAGCACAAAAGAAAAAAGGCTGTTTCTTAAGCAGGTAAACTCAAGACTATTTTCTCATCAAGGAAGTAAGATGTTGTCAACTTTTTGAAACAAACTCAATATTAGTTCAAGTTTGTTCTTGGTAATATTGGATTTATATACTGACTGTTTGGAATCGTGTATAAAGCTATGCAAATCTTATTTTACTTATGTGCACTTCCAATTCCATTAAGACCTTTGAGTGATTAATAAAGTGTGATCTCTTTAAATGCAGTGTTGAAAAATGTCATTTTCGTAAAGAGCAACACAATTGCGACAAATAAATAGCAATGTGTCGCTCATGGAGCTCTCTGGAAACAGTCGGAAGATTTACATCCTTGATGACAGATTCTAAAAAATTCTAAACAGCCTTTTTATTAATTCAAAGTGACACTCACCAAGAGCGGGAGCCCATGCATCATCTCGTGTGTCATACACAAGTGTCCGGAAAGGAGACAAAGAGAAGTGGCAGGGAGTTCAGTGGGTTTATTTCCTGTTTATTTTCTTTCTTTATTTTACGAGATAACACATCACAGCACTGTGCTTGGCTTCAACACACCTTATCAATTACTGGTCTGACTAACCCACTCATAAAATAGAGTAAACCGTAAGAAAGAACCACACAGTGGAAAGTATAGCTATGAAGACATCTAACACTTTCAAGCTTCATGAAATGTGCACTCGCAAGGACACGCAAAACTTCTATAGTATTTCATTTTCCAGATATCAAGATAAAGCACCATTGTATGGAAAATTGGTAAATATTGTGGATTCATTTGAGTTGACCCAAAGAAAATGAAATGAAACGTAAGACATTCTTGATTTTATAACACAATATCAGGAAAACAAAAGTAGTTATTTATTCAGTACATTTGCCTCTGGCTAATTACAAACATTTACATAATCAGCTCACTGATAGAGAGACAGTTTGCATTATTTAGTGCCTCTTAGTGGGAGACAATGAAAAAGAAAAAACATTCAAACATATTAATTCAAAAAAAAAAAAGCAAAACACATGACTTATTACTTAAACTTGCATGTTTTTAAATACTCGGAGATTAGGAACTTTCATTTATTTTAAATTTAGCTTCCATTTAATTATTTATATAATCCTCACCTAGATGGAGCTGACATGTGTCTGCCGTTTATTTGTCTGCTACGAGAACCCAAAAACCTTCCAAAAGGTATTGGCAAAAAATGAGAAGAAAAATTGTACGTTTTGGTGACATTGAGTTTCCGTAGTTTCTTACTTGTGCCTTTTAGCACTTGTTTTTGGTTGCACAACCACATACAGTGACATCTTGATGTCACCAGCTCGGTAGCCTAGATGGTAGGGCGCCAGCTCTGAGACTGGGAGATCGCTGGTTCAAGCCTCGGCCGAGTCATACCTAAGACTTACAACATTGGTACTCATTGCCTCCCTGCTTGGCGCTCAGCATTAAGGGTTGGAATTGGGGAGGGTTGGTCACATCATGACTAAAATGGCTGCGCCCAATTTGGCTGTTTAACTGTACGGGTCAGGTGTATCGACATTTCGTTCTGTGTGCATTGTTACAAAGAATGACAATAAAAGTCAATTCAATTCAATCTTGAGCTCATAAAATATAGACAAAAAATAAAATTATCATACGTAAGTTAAATTAGTGTGGACTATTTGAATTTAATAGAAAGAAAATATAAATATTAAATCAAATGTTTTTTTATCATATTATATTTGAATGTTGAACAACTTAAATTAAACAAAAGTATTTTGATTAATTGTGTTTTTTAAAACGTAACAAGAGTAAAAGAGGAAATTATATTTCAATTGTATATATTTAAAATGTAATTTGCTTTTGAGAAAAAAACATTGCAGTACTTTAAAGAAAATATGTGAGTTATTTCTAAGTCAATCTTACTGGATATCTTGCATTGTACACCATGTCTGGATGTTTTTGTTCTAATTTGGAGTAAAATAAAGAAACAATTTAAAAATATGTGACCTCAAGAAAATGACAGATGATTTGTTCTGATTGTGTATTGCTAGAGAATTTAAGACTTCTTGATATTATTTAACTTTGAGAGCAAAATGAAGCTAGTCACTCAAAGAGATCTAAATTTTCATAACCCTGTAAATTAAGTAAACACAAATAGATTTCCTTGTCCCTCAGCGAATGCAGAACAGATCTCTATAATACATTTTTAAAGGCAGCCAACTCCCGTGTATCTGGATTGTGTAACTGAGAGTAAAAAAATGAAATAAGCGAAAAGTTGAAAGTAAGAAAGATGAGGGTTCCCAAGTCTATAATTGCATTCAAATCTCCAGCAAAATGTAATGGTTTCACTCTTGGTCCATGCCCCCGTGTCCTCATCAAAGTTTCATGAAATTCAGATCAGCCTTATTTTTGCATAATCCCGCAAAGTAATAAACCTTCCATGAAAACATAACCTCCTTGCCTCTAGTAGAAAAGTGAAGTTTCCCAGATTTTTCAAGTGACAAAACCTACGAGGTCCTCCTTAAATCAACCTTTATTGAGAGGATGCTTTTCACACGAGTCCATCCCCGTCATCTCACATGCAGCGTGCACACCTGACCTGTCGCCTTGACCCTCTCCAGCCCCCACAAAGCGCAAAATCAATCACTTTTCCGCAGGCGGAGACCACATGTTACAGACAGCCTGAACAATATTTCATATTGCACAAATCGGGGCAAATCCATGCATCCATGATCTTTAAAAGACAGCAGGGAGGGATGAATTATGGCCCCGTTGCCACGGCAACACCTCATATGGAGAAAACACTGAGCTGCTGCCTGAAAAATGGCGATTTGCGAGATTTCATTTTGAATACCATCCTAAAGATGAAAAGAGGCAAGGAGACACAAAAGGGGGGGAACGGAATTGGTTAAAACGAGGGAATAGAAGCACGGCTAGACTCCGCTTGCAGCAATTTGTGAGAGTACGTTGCACAATTTGGCTCACTGTGTTTTCCTATGAGGCGAGCTGGAACCCCTCTTTTGACATTCATTTCCTTTCAATTCCGACACCTGCAAACTATTCCTCCACAAACGGAATGATAACTACCTTGCTGAAACCCGACACCTCGCATCTAAAACTAAACGAATTCATGTGACCTTTTTTATGTGCATCGACTGTCCCAGGGCTCCTCAGATTTCCACTTATAACCGCCCCCCCCACCACAAGCCCATCACCTCTTGATCCAAACCAGATCTTTACTGTGTGACCCTTACAAGCCCCCGCAGAGCCCAGTGCTCCCTGGAGAGCTGAGACCAGCTCGTATGTCTCGACTCACCACGGCAACAAATGAAGCAGGCGCTCAATCGCTGCCTCGAATGGCCTGTCGTGGGTCATCATTCCGCCAGAAAAGGACTTGGCTTTTGTCACAATAGTGCACTGGAAGAGAATGCTTTGATGGATCAAATTTTAGTAACAATCAAACTAATATTGATACTTGTGATGAAAAGACTGTTGTGTTTTAGAAAATATAGAAAGCCCAATATCAAGCAGGATTACAGTCTACATGGCTTTTGAAACTGTATTTTCGATTGTTTCTGCTGTCAGGACATTTTTCTCACTAGTAATCAGCTTGTCATTTTTCTCTGGTTCCCTGGCTTTGTTGACATAGGTCAGTGGGAAGAAAACAACACATTTCAGCAAAAGACACAAAAGGAGAAACACAAAAAAGACAGGGATTCAGGACCATGGATAGCTGCGCAATTTTATAATCGATCCAAACAGTTTCTGTTGTGTTGGTCCAGCTGGTTTTACAAGGGTAACGAATATCGGTGGTTTCAAAATATAGATGTATGGATTGTTATTAGCTTAAATTCTGTGAAGGAATTTCACATAATAAAAGATATATTTGCATAATCTTGATAAAGAACAATTAACATTTATCTAGGGATACTCGTCATAATCATGCGAGGTTAACGAGCAGAAGACAAAAGTACCATTTGATTGTTCCAATTCAAAGTCCTTAGTCACCATGCTGCCATGCTGCTATTTGAAAAACAAGAGAGAGAGGATTGCAAGTTTAATGGGCATATGTTTTAATTTGTTTTCATTTAAGTATTAAAAATTGTATAAATTCTCATCCAGATAATTAATACTTAATAAAGGCTTGATTTGAATTCCCACACTGATCGGGCTGGGTCACATAATAAAAAATTTTTATAAACCTAATGAGAACTAACTATTTGGCAGTTTTTTTAATTTGCTTTAATGGAAAACAGGAGTAATGAAGACACACTCAATTGATACTACAATCGGTACCTTGACTCATTGTTTTTGTCCTGTTTTTATTTTAATGTTTGAAATAAAAGTTTTCATTCATTCATTCAGTCATTCATACCTTATCAATATTCTACTTCAAAGCGTCAATCCAATTAGCCTCCACCACACCAACTATTACCAGGCACCTCACCAGGTATCAACCCCACAGCAAACCAAGAGCTACTTTTCTTTTTTAGCACGTTTTACAAACACAAGCTATGATCAAAAGCAACTTATAATCAATAATTTAGAGGAGTAAGGCATAGACACCAGGAACATGTGACCCAGCTGTAGAGCCGAAGAATATGCTGGCTGCAATTCCGGTATGCGCCAAAAATTGTCACGTTTGACAAAGAAAACCTTCCTTTAAAAAAAATGGTGTGAAACAGTATCGCTGTAAAATTGTATTGTGATAATTCAAGACTGCATATCAACAGGTTCATAAAGATACCCATCGAAGG
Source organism: Urocampus carinirostris (assembly GCF_059441175.1). Lineage (NCBI taxonomy): Eukaryota > Metazoa > Chordata > Actinopteri > Syngnathiformes > Syngnathidae > Urocampus > Urocampus carinirostris. The sequence continues at coordinate 33,557,568 of NC_142351.1, read as the reverse complement.
TAAAGACAGCGGCATGGGCAAAATACTTCTCATCCCATCAATTTTATGATGGAATTATGATTTGAAACAGTGTTTGGATGGAAACTAAACATACAATTAAGACCTGCTCAGTGTTTCACACTTTTCATTAAATCAAAGCCATATGTTTTTTTCTGATTTCTAAATGTTTCTTTATTTGTTTGTTTGTTTATTTTAATTTGACATGTGGGGTTTGACTAAATAAGTGTATACTGAAAATAAGAGTAGGAGATGTTGTACAATGTGACTGAAAACAATCACTTTCTCCTGGGAAAACAAAGTAGCAGTTCTGAGCTTTGCACAATGACGCCGTTTAAAAAATATTGTTTTTGTCTTCCTCTGTAAAAGTTTCTCTTTGCTTTGTCCCATATAAGTCCCAAAGTCGATAATGTTGACTTAGTGATTGTCTGTTCGTCTGCCGTCAATAGAGCACTATTTAGCGTGCAAGATAACACTCCCGCTAAATAACGGGTAAAAGAGAAGACCTCCAAGTCCTGGACAAAAACAAAACAAACAGAAAATTAAAAAAATAAACGATGTATTTGCAGTTTTTGAGCTTCAAATAGTGCCCGTGTAAGGCACTCGCTTGTGATGATTGTTGGACCTTTCACAATCCACTGTTAGCTGTTGACACAAATGTAAAGGGAAGGAACAACACATAGGGAAAAGGGAACTATAGGACATGACAACAATATGATAAAATTACAAATGGCAATTAAAGTCAAGTCATGTTATTTGTATAGCCCTTAATCACAAGACACAGATTATTGCAAACTACAGACTAGTAAAAACTCAAAAACCATAACATGAGTACAATGAAGAAACCTTGAGAAAGGACCGCACATGAGGTAATCCCCATTCCAGGATGACCAGGCTGCAACAGATGTTGCAATAACAAATAATACACAGATATTGTCATCGTGAAGTATAGGTAATTGACAGGCTATAGAATAGAAGTGTGTTTTAAGCCTAGATTTAAACAGTTCCACTGAGGTTGCAAGCCAAATCTCAGGAGGAGGACCATTCCACAACACCATGGAGAACGTTCTCGAACCTGCGGTTTTCTTTTTGGCTCTTGGGATGACTAACAATTCAGATCCACTGCAAGATAGTAATTTTTATCTGTCAGAAATGAGGCTAAAAATGTAAATCTGTAGGCAGGGTTGCATATCACAAAAGAAGCAAAATGTTGATTTTGCCTTTTTCATCAACTTTTTACACAAAGTCTATTGTTAGAAAATGTTTGCATTTGGGCTTACACAGAAATGGTTCAAATTATTTATTTGGTTTAATTTTATCTTTTATTTATTTTTCCTGTCAAGTCAATTAAAATGAATTTGAACAATCCGCCTAAATTATTGATGGATAAGTAATAATGCATTTTTATTGCGGTGGGGGACTTTAACCAGGCCAATATGAAAACAGTTCTCCCGCATTTCCATCAGCATGTAAACTTTGCTACAAGAGGTAGGAACACATTAGACCTGGCCTACACAAACATCAAAGGTGCATATAAAGCAGCCCCCCGCCCCCACCTTGGCTCATCAGATCACCTTTCTGTTATGCTAATTCCAGCATACAAGCCCCTGCTGACCAGAGAAAAACCTACAGTGAAGCAGGTGAGGGTGTGGTCTGAGGGGGCAATGGAGGCACTACAGGACTGCTTTGATTGCACTGATTGGGACATGTTTAAATCGGCTGCCACTTACAACAACAAAATAAATATAGATGAGTACGCCATTTCTGTGTCAGCCTACATCAGTAAATGCGCAGAAGACGTCAGCAATACCAAAACTATATGCACCCGTGCCAATCAGAAGCCCTGGATGACTGCTGAGATACGCAAACAACTAAAAGTACGGAACCTTGCCTTTAAATCTGGTGACAAGGAGGCGCTGAGATCAGCGAGGGCTAACCTGAACCGTGCTATCAGACTAGCAAAGCGAACGCACAGTCAAAAAATCCAGGAACGTTTCCTCAGTACAACTAACACCAGGGATATGTGGAAAGGCATTCAGGCCATCACCAAATACAAGCCAACCACCGCCCCAGTGCAGGACACTAGCATGGACTTTCTGAATGACCTCAACAAATTCTTTGGAAGGTTCGAGGCACAAAACGGCACCCCTGCAGCGAAAGCGGTTCCAAATCAGGACGAAAGAGCACTCCACCTGGACTCAACTGACGTGAGAAAGACCCTGAGAGGGGTCAACACAAGGAAGGCTCCAGGCCCGGACAACATTCCGGGGCGGATACTTAGGGAGTGCGCCGATCAGCTGGCTTGTGTACTAACAGACATTTTCAACACCTCGCTAGACCAAGCCAAAGTACCATCATGCTTCAAAATTGCCAACATCATCCCAGTGCCAAAGAAACCCCAGATCTTATCATTCAACGATTACCGGCCCGTTGCACTGACTCCTATCATAATGAAGTGCTTTGAGAGACTGGTTAAAGAGCACATCACCTCCAGTCTCCCCTCCTCATTCGACCCCTTTCAGTTTGCCTACCGGACAAACCGCTCCACCAGGGATGCCATCTCCTCTGCGCTTCACCTGAGCCTGACACACCTAGAGGAGAAGAACACCCATGTGCGGATGCTGTTCCTGGACTTCAGTTCAGCATTCAACACCATCATCCCACAACATCTGGTAGACAAAATGAGACTCCTGGGTTTCAACACCCCCCTGCGGAACTGGCTGCTGGACTTCCTCAGTGACAGACCCCAATCAGTGCGGATAGGTCAGAACATCTCAGATGTCATCTACCTCAGCACGGGCTCCCCCCAAGGCTGTGTCCTGAGCCCATTGCTGTTCACCTTGATGACACACGACTGCGTCCCTAGGTCCGCCACAAACCACATCGTGAAGTATGCTGACGACACAACAGTGGTGGGCCTCATCAGGGACGACAACGACCTGGCCTACAGAGAGGAGGTGGAGCAGTTGGTGGGCTGGTGCAGGGACAACAGCCTGGTCCTGAATGTTGACAAAACTAAAGAGATCATTGTCGACTTTAGGAAAAACCAGCCCAACCATGCCCCACTTTGCATCAACAACAAGGCTGTGGAGGTTGTCAGCAGTATCAAGTTCCTAGGGGTGCACATTACAAACAAACTCACCTGGTCCGTGAACACTGCATCACTGGTTAAGAGGGCACAGCAGCGCCTGTACTTCCAGCGGAGGATGAGGAGAGCCCACCTGCCCCGACCTTCCCTCATCGCATTCTACAGGGGCACCATAGAGAGTATCCTGACCGGCTGTATCTCTGTGTGGTGTGGAGGCTGCAGCGCTACCGACTGGGGTAGTGTGAGGAGGGTAACGAGGACAGCAGAGAAAATAATCGGGACTACACTTCCCTCCATTCAGGACATTGGCCAGAAGCGCTGCCTATCCCATGCTAAGAACATTATCGGGGACCCCTCTCACCCCCATCATGGACTGTTCACTCTGCTAGCCTCTGGGAAGAGGTACTGCAGTGTGCGGTGCAGGACCACCAGGTTCCGCAGTAGTCTAGTCCCCCTGGCCATTAGACTGTTAAATGGTCAATCTAACATATAGTTAACCTAAATCTAAACGGCTGCTAATCTGACTTTTTGCACTACTGGCAGTTCTTTATAGCTTGCCACTCCTTGCACATTTGCTCTCTGCACTATTGTACTTACAGCGTTATTGTTACAGTGTTAATGTTACTGTTTACCTGACTTGTTAACCTGACTGCCCATTTTGCACATCTGGTTAGCTACTCCTCTTGCACTATCGGCACTATGGTAAAATACTATACGTAGCCATTATACAATACAACTTTTACTTATATCTGTACATTCAAGGAAACTGTGCGGGTCAGATGTATCGACATTTCGTTCTGTATACACGTGTACTAGAATGACAATAAAGTAGATCTGAATCTGAATCTGAATAAGCGATATCGTCTTCTGACTAAGACATTGCAGTTAAGGGGACATTGTGTCTTTTTAGCGCCTTCTAGTGGTAAAACAAAACGTCATTCATAAAAATAAAACAATATTAATTAAATAATAAATAAAAATACATGAAATACTATACAAATTTACATTTGTTTAAATAGTCCTAGGTTAAGAAATGTATATTTATTGAACATCATATGAGGTTCACAAAGACGGAGCTGACATGATTGTTCACCATCTTGCTGTTACGGGTACCCCTCAAACCGTAAACCTTGTAAAAGGCTAAACACAAAAATGAGAATAAATGGTGTGGATTATTCACTTTGACTCTACATAGTTTGTATTCTTCTTTGTGCTCTTATTTGGTTGCACTATACACGACAGCAACATCTAGTGGTCAAATATTACAGTACTGTTAGGTTTTCTTGGATTTATCAGAAAGTGAAGCATATTTTTTGTCTATTTTTACATTTAACGTTTATCCAGCATCACCTGTGCATTATCTACAGATAGCGCATGACACAGATGGTTTCACTTTACGTTATAAATTATGGAAGGATCCAAGCTGTAAGACAACGAGCGTGAGCTGTGAAAAATAACAGGAACAAATGTATAGCTTCAATTTGGAAAATATGGTAACAGTCAAGTATGTGGGTTGTAATAAAATAAAAAAACACATATTTGATATCCTGGCTAATAACCCACTGTTTAACTGCATATCCTAGGGCGATAACTAAGCTTTGTCTAATTTAATTTGAAAAAATGTCCACGATTCCTATGCTGAAACTTCCCCTTGTGCAATTGAGTATGTACAGCGTGTGGTGAAAGGAAAATGGCAGCATGAGAAATGAAACACAAAGAAAAGAGATGGTTGTGAGTGAAAAAAGACTGTCAGCATTTGTAGGTCAGTGTAAATGTTTAATGCTTTATGCAAATGAGACAGCGCTCTCTATCTGCCTCTAAAAGGTGCATTCAGTCATTCTCCACAAACACTTTCTCCCTTAGCATATTTTCCAGGGTTCCCTCCTCACCAATTAAGTGGCCGAAAGGTGCCAATTAGGCTAATGGACCTCAGCGACACGGGACCTCTCATGTTGGCATTACTCATTTCCCTGGAAAGATGTCTCATATTCGTCTTTTTTAAATCTTAATGTATCTTTCAATTCTCCAGTAAACCCTGCTCACGTCACAAGCGCGTCCAAATAATCTAATTTTAAACAGAGACGTTCACATTCATCTCTCGCTCTCGGCGTTGCATATCCATTTTCTTTTTTTTTCTGTGTTCAAGAAATGACTTCAGCCGTGTTGTGAAAAAGCCTCGTTATGTGCACTCCTTTAGAGGAGCCGGGGATGGATTAGTATAATGAGACAAGGAGGACACGACTGGAGGTGTACACTCAAGGTGGAGCAAATAAATCCCATAATGGACTTCTTATCTTATCAATTAGCCAACAATAAAACGTGTTTTTGTTGTTTTTAATGAGAAACTACCAGGGTTTGCCAACAGCTACAATTAAATATGAAATTAATTTCATTTCGTGTGTCTCATCTCAAAGGAATGTAATGGAATTTAAATCAGGGTGGTGTACTTGGTTGAGTGGACAATTTACATTTTTAGGCAGTAGGGAGTTATAGGAAATTACTGTTTAATTAATCTTTTTTTCCCAAGCAACATCCCAACTCTATGAATAACTTCCTTAACAGTTCATTATCCATCCATCCATTTTCTGCACCGCGTATCCTCAGTAGGGTTGCGGGAGTGCTGGAGCATATCCCGGCTATGTTGGGGCAGTGGGCAGGGGACAACTCTGAACACGCCAGTTGCAGGGCACACAGAGTAAGCTCCTTCACACCTAGGGGCGATTTGGACTGGCCAATTAACCTGACATGCATGTGTTAGGAATGAGGGAGGAAACCCACGCAAGCATGGGGAACACATGCAAACTCTGCACAAGTTGGATTTGAACCCATGATCTGAGAACTGTGCCGCAGACGTGCTAACCACTCAGCTGCCGTGCCGCCCTCAGTTTCATATACTTAGTAAAAACATTGTTTTGTTTTTGATAGGGAATAAAGCTCAAAGTTATCTAAATTGGAATGGACCAACATTTAGCATCTCTGTACCGGTCTTCACATTGTAGAGTGTATGAAAGTTTTTTTCCAACTGACACCGTTTAAATAAACATTGTAATATTTCTGTGATGGTGCAATAGTAGTGGTAGACATATTCCATACATGCAGTTGAGATGTGTCATTTGAGGTATAATTAAAACGTTGAAAGTCAAATATTTTCACTATTGAACATGTAACAACAATGCCCAACTGGGTTTCGAGCCCTCACATTTTTTTGGGAATAGCGCCGATCTGCTTTCATATTACTTTTAGTCAGACATGGGGACTTGAGACTTAGTGACTTGGACTCGAGTCGACTCGAGTCGCTGTTTTTATGACTTGTGACTTGACTTGGACTTGGCAATCTAAGACTCGGGACTTGACTTGTGACATGACTTGCCCAAGAAAAAAATACTTGGGACTTACTTGGGACTTGAAGGTGAAGACTTGAGACTTACTTGAGACTTGCACATGTGTGACTTGGTCCCATGTCTGCTTTTAGTGCAGCTGTTTTGTCCGCAGAACACATTAGGTAGACGAAACGGGGGATGGGAGGGATTTTAAGAGTCACTTTGTGCACGTCGCTGCAATTTTTATTGGTGTAGCATGCAAAAAAGTAAAGGTAAGAAAAGGCATGAGATGAGACAACTATTTGCTTGCAATTGCCTTTCATTTAACATATTTCAGAAGTGTAAATGTTTTATCAATTTGGGGAAGAGCTTGTAATAAGGGTCTGATGGTCGGTCCTCAAGTCAGACCAGTTGAAAACCACTGCCTTAGCTTATGCAGGTCGCTAAAAATCTTTTATAGACTCAATAGCATTGATCGTTTGGAAAGAATAGTGAATAATGCCATAAACAATTAAATGTGAAAAAATATATATTTTCCAAACTTTTCTTCTCTTTTTTAATTGTTTGTATCTAGAGTGTGAAAGCAACAACAAGAACAATACGCTAAAGGGCACAACACGATCGGTATGAAGCCTTTTTTTCCCCTCTGTCAGTTTTCTACACCTGGTGAGCATTCAGTGAAATTTGGGCCGCTAATGACTTTTAGGTGTTGGATGCTGCCTCCCACACGCATGCTTTCTAACACAGCCTAGGAATGTTGCAGGCTCACACTGGTTTCATCAGTCCCTTATGTAGTGTGATTGTGCCAGAAATGAGACCGCATGTCACCACGCGACAGCTAGTGTGTCAAAATCCAAACCACCTGTGATGGGGTCTGGTTGCGGGGGAAAAAAGGAAAAACCATGACGCACAGAATGACTAAATAACTTCAGGGATTTCAAAGACGTTGGACAGAAAATAGCTGGATGATTTTTGTTTAAAACTTTGCTTTGCATTGATTGATTGATTGATTGATTGCTTGGCTTTTTTAAAACGGTTGTTCTCAACGGGTCTTACTTAAGCACCCTGCACCCCACACTAATGACAAACTTGTATTCAAATCAAGGTAAAAAAAATTCCACTTAAATAAAAAAAAAAGACTGACATCGTTGCCGGCCATCTGGTACAGGTACACAAAAACCTGTCTTCATCCGCCTTTTCTTTTTTATTTGTCACTTTTTTAAATATTTGTTCCGTTTTCATTTTGCCCTTCTTTTTTTCTATTCAGCCGCTCTTTTTTCTGTCTTCTTTCTTTTATTCTTATTATTTTGTTATTTCTTCTTTCTTTTTCTCTCTTTCTTTTTATCTTTATTTTTTGGCTCTCAGGTTTTCTTTTTCTCTTGTCACATTTACATTTACACTGATTTTACTCGTATTTCTTTTCCCCTCTCTCTTTTTTTTCTTTATTCTTCTTTTTTACTTTCACTGTGGAAAACAGGGAAAACATTAAAAAAAATGGTTGTTTTTGAGTTTCCCTAGTTTGTATTCTGTTCTTGAGTTCACTTTTTAACACTTGTTTTTGGTTGTACTATGTAACACAACATCTAGTGGCAAATTAATACACACATATATTTTTAATGAAATCCAAAATATTTCACTTTGTCTTCACTATAATAAATTCATATCTCATATTGTCTCAGCTGTATCTGCGTTTGACAATGCATTACATGTGTAAACAAGTTTAACCGATATTTTCCTATGGTATGAAATAGCAGTTGTAAAGTTGTTTGCAAGACATTATCCCTTGCTACTATTAAGGAGTGTCATTGACTATTGTTTTATTGTCTTGGCTTTATTTTTCCAAGGCAAAGGCCTGCGACCCCATTTTGGGTCCTGGCCCGCCAGTTGAGAACCTTAGTTTTATTGAATATTGTGTCTTATTTAGCACCTCCTAGTGGTTAAAAATGTTTCATTCATTAAAAAACGTATGGATTTGGAGAAAGAGCAAAAATACGTGAACTATCATATAAACATGCATGTTCTAAACGCTGGTAAGTCAAAAATGTTTTTATTTATTTTACATAACATAGGAGATGGCATCTTGCTGCTACGAGTACCCCCCAAAAAATAAAATGAAATGTGTAAAAAAAATAAAATTTAAAAAATGGTTTGGGTCACTTTGAGTCACCGTAGTTAGTATTCTTCCTTGAGCTTTGTAGCACTTGTTTTCGGTTGCACTACACAGTACAGCGACATATTACAAAAAGCCAGAATAACCAGAATGCTTTGTTTAATCTAAAAATGCCCTGGCTATAAAAACAATCCGCCAAAACTAAAGCAATAAATAAAAAATCATCACACAATGAAAAATTGTGTCCATTTTCACTTGGTTACGCGTTAACCGCAAAAACCGAGGGATCTCTGTATTCATGTGTTCACATTAATAGTATTCTATTCCAGTCCATTTAAAATGCCTAAAACGCTTTAATATATTCAGATATCGGGAATTTCGCCCTTAAATGTTCCTGTGTCGTCCATGCAGTCACAGTATCTTATTTGGGTCGTCGAAGCATAACAAGATCCTGAATCTCCAACCCATCAGCAGACCAACAACACAAAATGGGTTTCTCAGCAAAGGGTGTGGCCTGAATTTAAACAAAGGCAACCCCCCTGACGGGCCAGCGCCTTGTGCCTTGTGCATGGACTGCACGGACGAGTGAATCGGGGCCAGCGGAAGGCATCCAGGGCAAGTCTGGTACGTGGTCGGGAATCCGGAGGGAGAGGGATAAAGGTCCTCGAATATGCAAGGGGGGAGGGGATACTCGGGTGAGGAGGATCTGGATTATCGTTCAATTAAATGCGGTCTCTGGGCAGGAGTAGGAGCAATCATCAATTGATGCTTATCATTTTATCCTAAGGTTGCTATCAGTATCACCATACACTGCTTTCTAAATGTTACCCTTGAAGTGATAATACATCAGAAAGCTTTACAACTTCAATGAAAAAGGAAGCTCTTGATATTGATTTTATTTTGGATTATTTCTCAACTGGCTGCAGCTATTTCTTTCCCTCAATTCCCACACCACTGTCGCTATATCTCGTAAATCCTTTTTGAGTTTTTTTTTCCAATGGGGGGTTGGTGTGGGGTTTCCGCTAATGGAGACCTCACCCCGAGTCTGTCCCCTGAGCTTGTCCGTCCAAACTGCAAAATGAGGATGACAGTTGGGGGCATTTAGTGAAGGAGTAAGTGGGGGAGGGATGCTGCACATTCTGGGTCAGACACTCGCCTCTTAATCCGGAGATGCTAACATGCACGCACACATCTAGACTGCGCACCCCATTTTTCATTTCATTTACCTTACTTTTTGTGCAGGACTCTTTTAATTATCACATATTGAGCTCAATAATTGATATATGAAATCATAACAAAATAGCCTAGATACTACAAACCCACCAATTTACACCCCTATTGGATTTCAATAGGAGACAACGCCCTGCCTATGCAATAAACCCAGAGCAATGAAGATTCTTTACTGTAAGGCTCACATGACATATTAAATATGAATGAACATGAACCCCGCACTCTCCTTTGTTAGAGTTCTGGCTCCTCGACTGCTCTGGTTAAATGATCTTGGTTGTGACGTGTTAGTAAAAACAAAAGTCGTATGAACAAACGGGCCAGAATTGGTTCACACAACAACAAAAAGAAATAATGTTTGACCTTTTGAAATCGTAACCTGCTCATCACAAGAATTTCTAAACTGATCCAGACGCTGCCCAACTTACCAACGAGATTAAGGTAACATAAAAGGCTCTATAAACTCAGTTCGACATTGTTATCCATCCATATTTTACTTTTAATGTTTTAATTACACCTCAAATGACACATCTCACTTGTATGCATGGAATACAGACGCTGCCCTACTTACGAACGAGGTTCCTGAGGATCGTTCGTAAGTTTAATTTGTTTGTGAGTTGCTTCGGTGCTATATTTTGTATGTTTGAGGCTGGTATAAGTAACGTGTATTGTTTTGAACTAAAACAAATATTTCATAACATATATTATGCTATGAAATATTTGTTTTCTATAAAGAAAAATAAATTTAAGTGTAAATTAAAGCGATTCAACCCTTTTCTCAACTGCATCAAGCTTTCTTATTCCATTTTTAATTAAAAAGAAATAGCTCACCTCTTCTTTACACTCTACACCAACCATATAGAATGGATGCACGAGATATTAAACAATAAAAACCTCTTAGCGCGCTAGAGATACAGTACACGTAGTATGTTTACACACCAACTAGGCAGTAAGCGCCGGATTTCTTCTTCGGGGTGGATGCTGGGTGACCTCTCACAGCGCCAGACACTGGTAGTGGCGGAAAGAACCACTACAGTACAGTCCTGTACTCAGAAAAAGGTGCACACAATACAAAATCTAACTGACAGCAATGTCCGGATATTTTTAGACATCCCCCCCAAAAAAATGTGTATCTACCGTTTTGCGTAAGTCGAATGGCCTTAAGTATGGGAGCGTCTGTATTCGGTATTGGTATCCATTTTGGGCCTGCCACGCTTATTACTATCAATTCAGCCAAAGTGGCAGAAAATGTTATTTAAACTGCTTTAAGTTTTGCATATGAGAGAAAAGGGGTGGGATTTAATAAGTTTTCTTCATTCCACTCCCTTTCAGGTTATAATTTAGGTTATATTTACATGTGCACACAAATAATATAGCTGCCTGAATTGAACGAATAAAATGAAATGATAGAAAATAACTGCCGGACTCATATGCTATTCTGCTGATGAACACCAAGGTATCTTTTTTGGGGGAATAACTATTTTTATGTGATTAAAAATGTTTTGATGATCAAACAAGTAAACGATTACGTGCAATTGCTGTAAACGAAGAGCCCTAATTAGATTGGCACATACAAAAAAAAACAAGGCGGCAAAACTATGACAGAGATATTTGAGATTACAGAAAATGTACCACATCAAAATTGCAACCAGCTCAAGAAGATAATAGTAAATATTTTCTAATGCAGGGGTATCGAACTCAATTTCCTCTGGGACCCCACCAGACCTAGAGTCTGAGTGAGGTTGGGTCGCATTAAGTTGCCACCAACAAAGGCTGATAACGTTCCATTGTTTTGAAATACATTTTTGTACATAAAATATGTTCCAAATAAAAGAAACTACTACAACAATTAGTAAAATAATAAAACAATCAGTAATAATCAAATAAAACAGTCAACTAGTAAATAAGAAAATTAGGAACCTAAATGTGAGAAGAAAAAATTAATTATTGAGATTCTAATGTATGCATAAGTTAAATTTTACTTTCTGAACGTAAAGTGTTCTGAGCATGGCTTCTTGCTAAATTATTGTAAAATTCAATTTTATCGGTGGCTTAAAAAAGCTGTACAAAATTAGCTTGCGTCATCATGTCACTGGTTACATGTATTTGCATAGCCTTTCAAAAAACCTTTTAAAGGATTGCACAGGCCACAAATTGTCCATTGCAGCCTTAGTTGGATTGTTCATGATGTGCGTGCAAGTATGTGCCTTTTTCAGATGCATTCAAATCAACTCTTCTATTTGCATCTTTCTTGGGGTTTGGATGGATTCCATGCCACACAGAATAAAAACCAGCAGGACAAGCGGGAGGTCAGTCTCCAGCACTCCGCCATCCACACAAGTCCTGCTACCTAATTATGTTCGGACCGAACAGCTTTGCTAAAAGTAAGATGAAATGAGAACGATGCAGTGGAAAGTTAGGCATAAGGGCTCTTTGAACTCAGTTAGGCATTGTCAACACGATACCTAATAACCATTTTACCTAACTTTCAATTTTTTTTAAGGACACCCAAACAACGCACCCCATCTTTAATGTCTGAAAATGGTTAAAAGAGATAAATGGTGACACACGAGAAGCAGATACAGAAAAGCTGTGTTTGATAACCATGGTCAAGCAGATAAAGACATGTTTAACCCACTTGAAAGGAACTTGTGAAAATTTAGTTACAAACGATATAAGCTACATGTAAACAGCTGTGACTATCTCTTCTTACCTGCAACATAACCCTTTCCACTTGTTCCACATTTCAATTTGAATTAATATTTTGCGATTATTTTGAAAAAATGCTGAAGAAGTTCATTAAAGATAATTTGTTACAAATTACAATTGATGATGCGCATATGTTAATATATGCCATGGGACCAACCAGGAAGTAGCTTGCCAATGATATCACAGGGCGTTTGTTCAACAAACTCAAATGTTTTTGGGTCAGATTAGGGTTGAGAGTGGATTGGTCCCAAATTCCGCGTCCTGCTTAACTTATTAGCACAAAGTTAGCCTTGATATGAATGAATGAATGAATGAAAGAATGAATGAATGACTAAATGAATGAATGAATGGCGAAATAATACTAAAAAATAGATAATGGCAAGTCATTTACACTTCTTAACAGTATATGGCAATAATACCCTGCAAACTGATTTGAGACACAGTGGTTTGTTTACACATTTTGAGCAAGGCAAAACGCAGATACAATGATGAATGTATAAGGTATGGATTTTATTATCTTTTAGAAAAAGAGGACAAAAACCTCAGTGTATTTTGTGCAGGTGGTGGCCCCTCAATGCTAAGAGAGTATTTCCCTTTTGAAAGGCTAATAAGAAGAAACATATTCCTGCCTAATTTTGAATTGCCTTTTTTGTTGGTTTTATTTTGAGTTTGTGGATAAAAAGTGTAAGTATTTTCCCCTCATTGTCTTGATTGTTTGGGTTCGGTGAGTGACGTCTATCCACTGAAAGTACACAGTTTGAGTTAAAAAAAATGACATGTATATTTCTTATCAGTTAAAATTGACCGAAGCTAATAGAGTGAAGCATTCGAAGGTCGTTAAAATGCTGCTTTTAATGTATTAAAAGTAATATTAAAACTTGAATTGGTTTTGATTTTGCTGGACATAGTTTTTTTTAATTAGTACATTATTTCTGTAGTTTAAACTGCAAAAATCCACCACTTAATACATTTGGGAAGTGAAATTTTTATCTTGATCTGGATCGCTGCTTGTAATTGGGTGTTGATGGTGGGTCCTCAAGTCAGACCAGTTGAGAACCACTGCTTTAAACAACGAGCTGGAGCAACAGAGCTCTCTAGCGGTCATACGAGCGAATGCAGCTGTCCTGTGTTTAATTGCTGTCAAAAATGTCGGGAAAATTGTGAATATGCTAAATTGCTGTTGAGATTGTCGAGAAAAATTGTTCAAACCTCACATTGTTTATTTGCTACCCCCCCCCCCCCCCCCCAAAAAAAAAAAAAAACAAGAAGTATTTAATTGCTGTTAAAAGTGTCGATAAAAACTCATATTGTTGGGATATGATATAATGAAATTGTGTGTTTAATTGCTGTTAAAAATGTCGAAAAAATGTTAAAACGTCATATTGTCAGCTACAACGAAATTGTGAAAAACAAAATTGTGAATATGCTTAATTGCTGTTAAGATTGTTGAGAAAAAAATGTTCAAACCTCACATTGCTTATTTGCTGTTAATAGTGTCAATAAAATTGTTCAAACCCAAAAAAAACGTGTTTCCCTTCATATTGTTAGAATATCTCATCTCATCAGCCGTACCGCTTATTAGGGTCGCGGGGGGGCTGGAGCCCATCCCAGATGTCTTCGGGCAGTGGGCAGGGGACACCCTGAACTGGTTGCCAGCCAATCGCAGGGCACACAGGGACAGACAACTCATTCGCTCATTCACACCTAGGGACAATTTGGACCGGCCAATTCACCTGAAATGCATGTTTTTGGAACGTGGGAGGAAACCGGAGTGCCCGGAGGAAACCCACGCAAGCACGGGGAGAACATACAAACTCCGCACAGGAAGTCTGGAGCTGGATTTGAACCCACGACAGGTTCCCATGACATGAACTGTGCCGCACAAGCGCTAACCACTGCGCCGCCGTGCTGCCCTTGTTAGAATATGATATAATGAAATTGTGAATGTGTTTAATTGCTGTTAAAAGCGTCAATAAAATTGTTCAAACCCATCTCTAGGGTTTAAATGCCTAAACTTGTAACGGGTGGTGGTTATAAAAAATACACTAAATAAATCTCTAGGGGCACAAAAGAAACAATGTAAAAGAGGAAAGGTCCGCCTGTGTTGTGGGATCATAAGAGGTTCATAGAATAGTCTGCTTTCTTACAAAGCTAACGCCCAACAATAAGCTTAAACATGGATACGGGTGACTTGTAAAGTGGCCTTCTTTAGGGCGATTTGGTTTTGTTTTGAGTCAGTCAGTCTTGGATTATTTCAATTCCCAGTGCTGTGCATGCAGACTTGGAGCCAAGAGATGGCAGCAGTTGCAAAGTGAAGAGCACAATTCTGAGCCACGACCGGATTTTTTAGACAATAACTATCACCTTTATATTATGGAAATCACTTTTAATCCCTTTAGAGACCTTCCATTTTGAATTCTGAGTCAGCACAATACACACAGTAAGAGATAAAAAGGAGGTTTATCAGCGTGCTGCATTAAAGGCCTGCACATTTTCAGCATTTATTGTCTAGTAAAATAAAAGACTGGAAGCAAGTTCACTAAAACTCGACCGCAATTTAGAAATTAAGTATTAACAGTGAAGTTGAAGGTGCTGTAGGACCAGTGGCAGGCCAAGGCTAGTCAGAGACAAGAGCAGACATTGAAGGAATCTTTCACCGAGATTGATGAGACCTTGCAGATAAGAATATGGAGCTTGAATCAACAGCCACGACGCTTCTTTCTACTGCTGTTGCCGCTATATAAACCCGAGGAGAACGTGCATTCAACCGTCTTAGAGCAGTGTTTCTCAACTGATGGGTCAGAACCCAAAAGTAGGTTGTAGACCCGTTTTCAGTGGGTCCCAGGCTTTTGCCCTGGCAAAATAATGCTAAGAAAAGAACCGAAGGCCAATTACACAATTACACGGATGACGATAATGCCCAACTCGATCTCTTTACCTGTTCAGTCAATCGGCGTGTTTCTGAGGGACCACATCTGATTTTATTGTAACTTTGTTGATTTATTTCCATTTTCTGCCCATAATAACAGGTCCAAAGAAAGTTAGTTTTAAGGGGAAGGAAAAGTGGAAAAGAAGGACAACAAAGATTGAGTCACAGAAGAACACAATTGTAAATGGTAAATGGTCTGCATTTATATATTGTGAACTATGAAAATGATGTACGAGTGTCTGCCAGGAAATGGTTTGAAAATGTTTTACTTCAAGCACAGGTTGGATTTCTGGCTCCTCCGAGGTAAATGTTGAAGTGTCCTGGGGCACGAAACTAAACCTCTAATGCCCCCGATTGGCAGATAGGTGCCTTGCGTGGCTGCCTCTGGCCATCGATGTGTGAGTGTGTATGTGAATGGTGTGAAGCACATTGTAAAGCGCTTTGAGAGGTCGTCAGTGAATTGAAAAGCGCTATATAAATACAGACTGTTTGCCAGTTCTCACGATCTTTATTGACGTCATAATTAAATAATTAACAATGTACAGATACACACTTTAGTACAGTGGAACCTCGGTTTTCGAACGCCTCTCAGTTTGAACAAATCGGAGTCTGACCAAAAATTTCGAGAAATTCTTGCTCTGCTGTTCGGTCAAAAAATCAGAGTTCGAACGCCGGTTATGCGTGAGTGCGTACGCTAGGGTGCGATGCTGAGCGACATACGGGTGTTTTAGCCCCGTATAATGCCTCCGAAGAAAGTCAGTGCAAGCAGCAAAGTTGCTACAGGTGAAAAAAGAAAAGTAGTGCGTACATATTGCATTTAAGAAAGAAATAATAGCAAAATATGAAGGAGGTGTGCGAGTGTCTGATCTTGCTAGAGAATACAGCATGGCTAAATCTACGATCAGTACGATATTAAAGAATAAGGAGACTGTGAAATCTTGTGATGTGGCTAAGGGAGTGAGTGCTATAAGCAAGCAACGACCGCAAGTTTTGGAAGAGGTTGAAAAACTTTTGATGATTTTCCTCTCCCCACCGTCCACCTGCGCCTTCTGCTGACCACCACAAAGGTAAGAAATCCTATTTATAATTATCTTCATTATCCTTTTTTAAATTTTTACACGTTCATGTTTGCGTAATCTTTCGTACGGAAGATTACGATAATGCGAACGTATGAATAGCCTGGATTAGCTTTACGTTAAACATTCAAGGTCAACATTCAGGGTGTTGGAACGGAATTAAACAATTTACATTATTTTTAATGGAAAAAATGATTTCGGTGATCGAGCAAATCGGTTTTCGAAGAGGGTTCTGGAACGGATTATGGTCGAGAACCGAGGTTCCACTGTATTACTTTAAATCTATTTTAGTATGTGGCTATTTTAAAGCAGTTTAAGGGGGTCATTAGGGTGGAATGATGTTTCCTGAAGTCAAACCAGTCAAGAAACAATGTCTTAGAGCATATCTAACAACCTGCGCTAGTTCCCCCTCTTATTAATGATTGCAATTCCCCACAGTAAGTGATACAAACACATTTACTCACAGCAACACAGACAACGTAGAATAAAATCAAAGATAACTTATGTAAACAAGTTGGTTTTATCTACCATAAAATCAACCAAGGGCGTCGGTTTGATATTGGCATTGGAATTACATAGCCCAAATTTTTTAAGTGATCACGTAACATTGGCGGGGACAAAACAATGATTGCTCGATATTGGTGGGGACACTTCCCTTACATCCAAACCAAAAGATGCCATTGTAAACAACACAAACTATTATTTCAACAACTTTCTTCGTTCTTTCCCCACTTGCAGTAAATTTAGTATTGTTAATGAGACATAGCAGTGCAGGATTTTGCAGACTTCCTCCAGCAATATACTATGACGTTGTCGTCTGCTACCAATGACCGAGATTTTAAGTGAGTGAGTGAGTGGGTGGGTGAGTGGGTGAGTGAGTGAGTCTTAATGGGCATTAGTTTGTTGTGCTCTATGTTGCAGCTTAGAGCCTCAGCTTGGAAAGTGCAAGAACCAAGAAGAAATACACAGTTTTGAGAGCATTCGCCATTTGGGCCCCGGTGCTGTGGAATGCTCTGGCTTCAAAGATACCATTTGCAATCTCAGTGGAATCGTTTTAATCTAGACTTACTGGACTGTCTCAGAAAATTAGAATATTGTGATAAAGTTCTTTATTTTATGTAATGCAATTAAAAAAACAAAAATGTCATACATTCTGGATTCATTACACATCAACTGAACTATTTCAAGCCTTTTATTATTTGAATATTGCTGATTTTGGCTTACAGCTGAAAAAAACTCAAAAATCCTATCCCAAAATATTAGAATACTTCCTCAGACCAAGTAAAAAAATAATTTTATAACAGCAAAACTAAATCAAACATTTGAAAATGTCCATTGATGCATTCAGTACTTGGTTGGGAATCCTTTTGCACGGATTACTGCATCAATCCGGCGTGGCATGGAGGCAATCAGCCTGTGGCATTGCTGAGGTGTTATTGATGCCCAGGATGCTTCGATAGCGGCCTTCAGCTCATTTGCATTTGTAGGTCTGGTGTCTTTCATCTTCTTCTTAACTATACCCCACAAATTCTCAATGGGGTTCAGGTCAGGGGAATTAGCAGGCCAATCAAGGACAGTGATGCCATGGTCAGTGCACCAGTTACTGGTGGTTTTGGCACTGTGTGCAGGTGCCAGATCATGCTGGAAAATGAAATCCTCCTCTCCATAGAGCTTTTCAGCAGAAAATCTCTTGGTACACAGTTGCATTTACTCTGGACTTGATGAAACACAGTGGACCAACACCAGCAGCTGACATGGCTCCCCAAACCATTGCTGACTGTGGGAACTTCACACTGGATTTCAAGCAACTTGGATTTTGCTCCTCTCCAGCCTTTCTCCAGACTCTGGCGCCTTGACTTCCAAATGAAATGCAAAACTTGCTTTCGTCTGAAAAGAGGACTTTGGACCACTCTGCAACTGTCCAGTGCTTCTTCTCCATAGCCCAAGTCAGACGCTTCTTCCGTTGTCTTGAGTTCAGAAGTGGCTTGACCATGGGAATACGGCTATTGTAGCCCATTTCCCGGACACGTCTGTGAACTGTGGCTTTTGATACCTGGACTCCAGCTTCAGCCCACTGTCTTTGAAGCTCCCTCAAATTCTGGAAGCGGCTCTTCTTCACAATTTTGTTAAGGCTGCGGTCATCTCTCTTGGTTGTGCAGCGTTTCCGGCCACATTTTTCGATTCCAACAGACTTTTTGTGGATATGCTTTGAAACTGCACTCTGTGAACAGCCTGCTCTTTGAGAAATTTCTTTTTGTGTCTTACCCTCCTGATGGAGGGTATCAATGATGGTCCTCTGGACAGCAGACAGATCAGCAGTCTTCCCCATACTTGTGATTTAGTTTACTGAACCAAGCTGAGTGTTTTTAAGGCTCAGGAAACCCTCGCAAGGTGTTTCGAGTTAATTAGATGATTCAGGTGATTAGTTGAATAGCCTACTTGTATACTTTTTCATGATATTCTAATATTTTGAGATAGGATTTTTGAGTTTTCTTAAGCTGTAAGCCAAATTCAGCAATATTCAAATAATAAAAGGCTTGAAATAGTTCAGTTGATGTGTAATGAATCCAGAATGTATGACATTTTTGTTTTTTTTATTGCATTACAGAAAATAAAGAACTTTATCACAATATTCTAATTTTCTGAGACAGTCCAGTAAAACAACTATACAGTTTATGCAACTTATGATTGATATCAACCACATACTATCAGTTTCTCGTCCTTTCCTGCTGCCTGGCAGGTGGCTGAGCAAGGGAGAAGGATGTTTATGCACAATGCACGCATTCTGAGTCAGTGGACAAGCAAGTGGACCTGATGCAAGCAATCATCAGGAACTTACTGTATCGGCAGGCTAATTGTGATGAGAAGATTGTTTTTGCTGTCGACTTTTTGCAGAATTTCATTTATTACTTGTGTTTATAGTTGATATTGACATTGTTTTGTCTATTGGTGGCCATGCAACATCAATTGCAGCCTGGTCATCCAGTAAGTGGGATTAGTTTATGTCCGACCCCTTCTGAAGATTTGTTTATTTTCCTCATGCTGGGTTTTTTGATTTTTCCTTGCCCTCATTTAGGTTTATGATCGGGATATATTGTAATTTTGGCTTGTTCAGCCCTTTGAAACTTTCTGTGATTAAGGACAATAGACAAAAAAAACAATTGACTTAAATTGAATCGGGACAATACTTGAAATACAGTCATGTCCAAAGTCTGGCCCAAGGGCCCGTTACGGCCCACGATCAAATTTTTACTGGCCCTCGGCCTCTGTCCTAAAGTTAATAATATGTGGCTCGCCAGTAATTTTGACAGCTGTATAAAATACATTTGTACACACAAAAAAAAAAAAATACACCAGATGATGGCAGTGGCCCTTTAGCCACATTGCCTTTCCTTGGCTTTCTGTGAGTGTTTAGCCCACCCTAATTCTGACATGACTGTAAATAATTAAAAATAAAAAAGTTGACTGCGAGGGCCACAGCTTGTAATTTTTTTTTTATCATATTCCGAAATACTTGCGTTTGCCTTACTTGCCAAGAGACTGTGTCTGTTTACAAAGAATTTAATATCAAGCACTGCCAGATAAAACATGCTGACTACAAAAAGCCAACAGGAAACTAACCGTATTGAAAAGGTGAAGCAACTGGAAGCTGTTTTAACGGTTCAACAGCACTTATTCACGAGACCGTGCGGGTCAAATGAAACTGCTACGAAGGTGAGCTACGAGGTTGTGGCGCTAAACGCCAAGCACTGCAAAAACATTTCACAAAGGGTGAATTTATTAAAGACGGTTCAAAGAATGCCAGGCTAAATAGTCGGCCCTCAGATATTTTCAGCTTGCCAAATGTGGCCCGCTTTCTGAAAAGTTTGGACACCTCTGCTTTATTAGATAGAAAAAAAACACTCAAATGCAATGTCACCTTCAAATAAAAAGGTTCTCATTTGTTCTACTATTATTATAATTTTATACTAAACAAATGGGTTACATGCTACTTTAATTTTGTGATTTTCAGGGGGCAGAAATGTCTTGAAAATTCTGCCAAATGCATTTATTTCCCAAATGACAATAACCTGCACTGAGAGGAAAATTTGCTCCTGAAACCAAAATTGTGAAGTATTTTCAATAAAAGGGTCAGATTATTTTCATGTGTCCTAGAAATGGCCAAAGAAAAAGCCACAATCTCTTTTATTTGTCTCATTTAGATACACTTTAAAATCCAACCATTATTCATGGTCATTTCTATATATTTTGGGGGGTAAAATTTTAAAACTATGTCACCCATAATCTTTGTTACTCCTCCCCCCAAAACACACAAAAACCCCAGATTAGTGCTAATCTAAATGTGATCTAAATGCACAAATCCTTTCAAGGCTGCACCGAATTGCCACAAGTGACAGCCTTCGACAGAGCTCATCTGCTTCAAGACATCTTTGGAAATAAACGCTCAAGTTCAGACTCATAGACCGAGAAACTAGTCCTGTGCAAAAAAAAGTACTCGCACATATCAGTCTGCAAGAACTAACATGTTTATATTCCAAGGCTATGACACCTTGAAAAGGACACAAATGAGGCAAAGAGGATGCTTGTAATGACTGACATACAGTCGTCACACAGGACATGAGATAACAACCAAGGAATAACAAAGAAAAATTTAAAAGGTAAACATTGTCAAAATGGAACAAGACTCAATTATGTGATCTTTGAAGGGATTCTAAAATGCTTTCTTTTTTTTCTATTAGGCAGAGAACGTAGAATGTTTCTACCCACAATCATGCAAATATGTTCCAAAATATCCCACATGCAATGGAACTCAAAAAAAGAATTCTTAAAGTTGACAGATAGATCTCATATCCCTTAAAGCTTGGACGTCACCGGATAACAACAAAGACTTATAACATCGGCCAGTACCATTGAAAAACAGACGGCGATTGGAGTATTTAGCAATGGCACAGCGCTCATTGCCGCTCGGAGTAATTAGAACTTTTTTTACCATGTCGCCGGGGGACTTCTAACTGTTTTGTCCTAGTTGTGTACTTCGATCATCAAAAGCTGCATGTAGTAATTTTACCTGCTTTTTTATATTTGCCTCCCTTTAGGTATGTGATTGTGACCTTTCCTTTGTGTTTTTCGCCACGTGTCTTGCAATTAATATAATGTTGTCCAGATAGTTCCCCGGGCTGAGGCTTCCAGTTTTGTTTAGTCCAAGTTAGCTGGCTAGCCTACCTAGTTCCCATTGTTTTGTTTCCTGGCTGTGTTTGTGTTTGTTGCCGTGGCTGATTTTTGTTCCCGTGTAACCAGGCTGCTCATTGTATGTTTTCCTGTTTTTCCCACCAATCAGTGCCGGTTTACCTTCCATAGCATCCGACAAGCCTGCCGTGATCATTTAGTATATTTCGTCTGTTGCCGTGGTCATTTTTTTTGTTGTTGGCTCCCGGTTATACTTGCTGCCTTGTGCATGCAGTACTAACAGTATATTTTTAGTGATCCAACCAACATACCCCAGATTCAATTGAAAATAAATAATCCTCAATGCAATTCATTCTATTTTGTATTGTTAAATATCCTTTAGAAATAAAAAAATCAACAACTCAGTTCAATTTGAGAATTACTTTGCAAAGTGTCAAGACAGCCCAGTGCCAGGTTTCCAGCCTTCACTATCATCACCATACATAAACAGAAAACAATCCATAGTTATATATATATATGTATATATATATATGTATATATGACCCTACTGAGGATAAGCGGTGTAGCTAATGAGATGAGATGAGATATATATACCAGAACCATATCCCCCTAGTGGGAGGTGGCTAGAGTCATTTCTGACTCGTTTTGGGAGATTGATTCAGAGGAGGGGATTCCCAGCCCCCTCGCTCAACCCAACTGAGGTGTTGGGAGTCATTAGGTGACCAAAGCCCCCAATTCCAACCCCTAATGCTGAACGCCAAGCAGGGAGGCAACGGGTACCAATGTTTAAGTCTTAGGTATGACTCGGCCGAGGCTTGAACCACAACCTCCCAGTCTCGGGGCGGGCGCCATACCCCCAAGGCCACCAAGCACCATAGTTAGTTGATTAAAAAAGGTCAAATAGCATGCCAAAAGGATGGCCATGTTGGCTGGGGCGATTTTCTCAGGTCAAGTAATGCATAGTCAGTAATTACTGGATATTTAGCCGATAAAAAAAACACAAAACAATAACTTCATTTTTTGTTGTTGTCTGGCGGAAAAGGGTTGCATGAAAAAAGTACTGCAGACAAACGTTTGATTGGTCAGTCTGTGATGAGCTTTCCAGTCCAAAAAATAATAATATGGGATTAAACTGTATTTATAATTTTAAGAATCACCAAATATCTTCATCACTATAAACTGGAAGACCTTTAAGTGCCTGACCCTCAAGTGAGCAAGTGTGGTAGCAAAGACAAATCCAGTCCTTAAAAAGTTTGGTTGGTGAGTGAGTCACTTCATTATCATCCTACTCTTATCAGAACAATGACAGAAAAACAAGGTCAGGATGGCCCTGGCTACTAGGATACTGTCCAGATAGACGAAGAAGAATCCCATCCAAGGCTGAATCTCCTGGGTGGCCTGTAATGTGAACTCAAGGATAGGAGGAGGATGGGATGCCAAAAAGAAGGTGAGATAACTTGAGTGTGATAAGTCGTTGCTTGCTTGGCCTAAAATGGGCAAAGCAAAACTGTGCGCACTAAATGGAAAAGGGTTATTTTACATAAAAAAAAAAATCAGAGACAATACCATTTGAGATGGTCTTACTCGAAACAAATAAAGGGTACTACCATCTGATCTGATCAGTCAAAGCGTGGATAGTAACAGTGCTGATTAGAATTAGGATTGTTTTAATTGTCATTGATAACAATGTAGTCAGCATTGTTTACAATGAGATTAGACATGACACTCCAGGATAAACACATAATAAACACTTAGAAGAAAAAAATAAAATAAATGGAATGTCATGATAAATAGGTGTTTCCAAAAATGATACATTATTTGATAAGTAAATATGGCAAAAATTACATGTTTAATTGAATTAAAACAAAAGCTATAAGTGTTGAAGATCATAAGACGTATTCTTCCAATTCAGAATGAGAAATTCAAAATCATGTGGATTATGTGTACGATTTCACTAATGTTCAATATGTGCAACGCCTAAAACACGCCATACATCATGTCGGTAGTCCAGCTCCACCCCAACACGCTGAAGCATATCTTGGGTAACAGTATTCAACAGATCACTATTTTGTGGAATACACAAATTGTTGGCTTATGAGTTAGTATAAGTATTTGTATTTATTTATTTATTTATTATAATCATCATGATTGATATTCATATATACATATATACAGTGTACATATATGCATATACATATATTTATATAGTTTTTTAAACACCTTGTATTTACAAGGTAAGAAGTTAAAAAAGTAGTTCCTGAAGACTATATGCATGATTGGCCAAGCATTTATCCAACAGATGAGAGAAAGATAAGAAAACAGTAAGAAATAAAAAAAATAGTTGGAGAGCCACTAGTCACTGCACCCGCACCGTATGTGCTGCTTTATTGTTGAAAGTGTGTGACGTGAGTATTGGTGTTGAAAAAAGGGCTGGAATCTTCACATGTATGTTACTTTGTTTTTTTTTAGTCCTGATTAAAAGAGTAAGTTCTACCTTTCATGTGTTTTGGAAATACATATTCCAGATAGTTACTCTTCAAATAATTGTTTTACAATTAAGTTTTATGATAAGTAAACTACCTTTGCACTTTGAGATTTTCAACTATATGCTGGGCTCTGTAATAATTGCAGCACAACATGCTGTTATGAGATATAAAACGTGTCTACACATGAGGAAATTCATTGCCTGGAGTTTTATTGAGTTCAAAAAAGTAACAGGAAGTAGTGAAACTCCAGTTTGGCAGGTATCAAAGGCATTTTTTTTTTCTTTTGTGGCTTTAAAACAAAGATCGGTAACTTTCATGAATATTAACTTATACAGGGAGTGCAGAATTATTAGGCAAGTTGTATTTTTGAGGATTAATTTTATTATTGAACAACAACCATGTTCTTAATGAACCCAAAAGTCTCATTAATATCAAAGCTGAATATTTTGGAAGTTGGAGTGGGGCTTTTTTAGTTTTAGCTATTTTAGGAGGATATCTGTGTGTGCAGGTGACTATTACTGTGCATAATTATTAGGCAACTTAACAAAAAACAAATGTATACCCATTTCAATTATTCATTTTCATCAGGGAAACCAATATAACAGCTCAACATTCACAAATATACATTTCTGACATTCAAAAACAAAACAAAAACAAATCAGTGACCAATATAGCCACCTTTCTTTGCAAGGACACTCAAAAGCCTGCCATCCATGGATTCTGTCAGTGCTTTGATCTGTTCACGATCAACATTGCGTGCAGCAGCAACCACAGCCTCCCAGACACTGTTCAGAGAGGTGTACTGTTTTCCCTCCTTGTAAATCTCACATTTGATGAGGGACCACAGGTTCTCTATGGGGTTCAGATCAGGTGAACAAGGAGGCCATGTCATTAGTTTTTCTTCTTTTAGACCCTTTCTTGCCAGCCACGCTGTGGAGTACTTGGATGCGTGTGATGGAGCGTTGTCCTGCATGAAAATCATGTTTTTCTTGAAGGATGCGGACTTCTTCCTGTACCACTGCTTGAAGAAGGAGTCTTCCAGAAACTGGCAGTAGGACTGGGAGTTGAGCTTGAGTCCATCCTCAACCCGAAAAGGCCCCACAAGCTCATCTTTGATGATACCAGCCCATACCAGTACCCCACCTCCACCTTGCTGGCGTCTGAGGCGGACTGGAGCTCTCTGCCCTTTACCGATCCAGCCACGGGCCCATCCATCTGGCCCATCAAGACTCACTCTCATTTCATCAGTCCATAAAACCTTAGAAAAATCCGTCTTGAGATTTTTCTTGGCCCAGTCTTGACGTTTCAGCTTGTGTGTCTTGTTCAGTGGTGGTCGTTTTTCAGCCTTTCTTACCTTGGCCATGTCTCTGAGTATTGCACACCTTGTGCTTTTGGGCACTCCAGTGATGTTGCAGCTCTGAAATATGGCAAAACTGGTGGCAAGTGGCATCTTGGCAGCTGTACGCTTGACTTTTCTCAGTTCACGGGCAGTTATTTTGCGCCTTGGTTTTTCTACACGCTTCTTGCGACCCTGTTGACTATTTTGAATGTAACGCTTGATTGTTCGATGATCACGCTTCAGAAGCTTGGCAATTTTAAGAGTGCTGCATCCCTCTGCAAGATATCTCACTATTTTTGACTTTTCAGAGCCTGTCAAGTCCCTCTTCTGACCCATTTTGCCAAAGGAAAGGAAGTTGCCTAATAATTATGCACACCTGATATAGGGTGTTGATGTCATTAGACCACACCCCTTCTCATTACAGAGATGCACATCATCTGATATGCTTAATTGGTAGTAGGCTTTCGAGCCTATACAGCTTGGAGTAAGACAACATGCATAAAGAGGATGATGTGGTCAAAATACTCATTTGCCTAATAATTCTGCACTCCCTGTATAATTTACAGAATATAGTATATTCTTTATCTTGATTTTAAGAGTGGAAAACATTTTAATTGTATGATGTGGATAAAAAGTATTGCTATATTTTTTTATTGTGAGGTGAGACTTCTGTGTTGGTAAATGCAGCAGAAGTATAAGTGGCAACAAAATCCGTCTGCACGTTGGTAAGAGGCAGATACATAGTCACAAAGCTGATTGTTTGTCTGGACCTCCATAGTTGAGCTTAATGAGATCCCCAGGGGAAGCAATTATGGAGCATTTTCAATAAGCAAAAGTTTCAGTACTCAGCTGCACATGATCTTTGACCTTGACCTCACTTGCATCCTTCCCTGCAAGTACTGTGACTGTTTAAAGCCTCACTTGAGGGTCACTACCACACACAGAGGCATAACCAGGCTGAACATTAAGGATACAATATTTATAAATTTCCCTTGTACATAAAGGGTTTTATAAACAAGTAAGCAAATGAGGGAAAGTTCTTACCTGCAACAATATACTTGCGCGCTTCCGTAGGCAAAAGAGGAAAAGTAACAGCAGTTATTTTAAGTCAGCTTGAAGTAAAAGAGTGAACAACATATCACAGATATAAATGAAGGTGAGCAAGATGAAAACTTGGATAAGTCAGAAAGTAGCATGCAAACACAAACTATAGATTTTGCCACTGGTTTTAAATTCTAATAATGTGTTTAAACTTAGTGTGTTAGCTTTTAATAGCTTTTCGTCAAAGTGCACCTAAAACTGTAACTCATCTTCTCAGCCAATTTAATTAAGTGAGAGAAACACAAATTAAAATACCGACAAGCAGACAATGTATTTTCTTTAAAGTAGCTTGGGAAAATTCTCAATTTTCAGTGACAAAATATCACTTTACCAAACATAAGTTTCATGTGAGCAATATAAGACAGTAACTAACAGGCTCAGAGGGACAGTTTCTTCATAACCAAGCAAGACTGTGAGAAGAAAATATTTATATACATATATATATATATATATATATATATATATATATATATATACGGTGGGTGTTGGTGTATCCCTTAACCTCTAGGGTTATAGGGGGCACCATTTACTGTGGTGTGTCTTCGGCAAGCAGAGCCTGATGGCGCCCATCCCTCTCCAGGTCAACAAATGGCGTATGTGTTAACCACTGCACTTCAACACCTTACCTGCTCCTTTGGCGTGGTATCCACTCATTTTGGAATTATGTTTCTCCTAAATATCCTTGGACCCTTTTTTCATTGTACTCCTTGTACTAATGACCTTCCAACTTGGGCAAGTCTCCAACCAATAACTTGATTTTTTTTGCGTTTATATTCTGACATTTCTTTTTTGTTATTGTTTTCCTCTTTCAAGTCTTTATTATGTGTCTATCCTTACGTGATAAGTTTAATTTTGTAAACTGTGTTCACTATGTTGGTATAGCGGGGGTGCTAGAGCCCATCCCAGCCGTCTTCGGGCAGTGGGCATGGGACACCCTAAACTGGTTGCAAGCCAGCCACAGGCCACACAGAGATAGACAACTCACTCGCTCATTAACACCTAGGGACAATTTGTACTGGCCAATTACCCTGTCAAGCATTTTTTTGGAATGTGGTGGGAAACCAAAGTGCTCGGAGGAATTCCACGCAAGCACGGGGAGAACATGCAAACTCCACACCGGAAGGCTGCGGTAGCTGGACTTGAACCCTGAACCTCTGCACTGTGGGGATGTGCGCTTAACCACCCATCCGCGAATGACAAGTTCAAATCAAATTCTTGCTTGAATGCAACTGAGATTGTAATAACTAAGTAAGTCTAAAGGGTGTGAACGTACCATATCTTAGACTCCAATCATCACTGGGTGAACTGTGTAGTTTGCTTTTTTGTTGATTTTATTATGGCATGATCAAATGTTTTATGTACGCAGTGACATAAACACATGACACAAACAGCACAGTCACCAATCCAACATATCTAACTCATGCAGTTTTATTTGAATGAGGTTTTAACACAACCGACTTACTTGTCCAACAACATCCGACATATGAGTGATCTAAGTCCACGAGTGGCAAGTTACAAAAATTACAACTACAAAAATGTCCATAGTTTCTTGTTCTCTGACTAAATATTTGTCCTAAAACAACCAGAGCAATATCAATCTTAGTCATTGAAAACAGAACATGTGAATTACTGTGATTTTTTTTTTGTGTGTATGTTAGCCCCTGTGACAATACTAAGGAAACACATGAGCCTGTAATCCAGGCAACTGTGATGTCAATTTTAGATTAGAGCAAAAAGGACAAGTGAACAATTAACTTTTTTTTCACCTGAACTTTCTAAAAAATATTTTTTAAAGAATTTAATCGTTAAAGGAGCTGTACTGAATTTGGAACTGTGTTGCTCTCTGCCGTCATCTCCTGGCTTCTGTCATCTTTGCAGCCTCAGTCAGCTCATTTCTTAGGTGCGCTCAAATAAATTATTTTTTTACTTTACTTAAAACAGGCATTTTTTTTTTAAATTCACATTTTTTATGCTACACTAAAAAATACATGACATCACTCTACAGCATTCCCCACAGCCCCCTTTCCGTGAACCTAATGTGTTCCGCCCCAGACAGATCTGTTGAAGATAAAAGCAGATAGGCATTGTGAAAAATAAAGGATAAGGCCTCCTTGAACTCTGTTGGGCATTGTTAACACAATAATAATAGAAAAAATATTCTACTTTCAACTTTTTAAGGATACCTAAAAGGACGCTCCACACCTTTAACTGTCACAGTTTGTGTTATTTGTACGGTTCTGAACAATGATTTTGTTTTCTAAAACTTGTGGATCTCCCTCAATCCAAAGGAAGCCATACAGCCTCCCAAAAAACTAAATGAAGTTTGCCCCTCGGTGTGTATTAGCACAGGGTCCTCTCTCGTTCTCTGTTCACCCTCTTCACTCTCTCACGTTTTGCTTTCTCTGCTCTCATCTTGATCCTCATTATTCCAAACTGGGGTCTCCGAGGGAGCAAACAGTCTATTATCCAAAGATGGAGCTTAAAACAACTTAAATCTCCAGAGGAGTGGCTATTTAGTCAAGTTGAAAGAGTGCAAGAGAAGGAGGGAGTGTGTGTCTGGCCTGCCGTTCCCATATCACTTAGGCTAATGTGATTAAGAGGGGTGGGCGCGGAGTCGAGGTGGGAAGTGGGGGTGCTCCATTTAGCTCAAAGTGTGTTGGTTCGAAGTGATTCATGTCAGGGAGAGTTGTGGCTATAGATTGAGAGGAGTGAATGCTCTTTGGACTTCCTTCAGCTTAATCAAAGCAAATAAACTCACAGAAACAGTAACTAACGCTCAAAAACTAACATGATTTTGTCAGTTACATTTTGAAGGCATGGATATGTGCAAAGATATCTTGGGGCTGTAGGCAAAGTTTTGGGGGGAGATATTTTTCTTTTTTTTTTTCATCACATGTGTTTCAAACAAGGTGGTATATTTTGAGATTTATATATCACCGAAAGTACATGATTAGTTCAGGTGAATGAAATTAAAAAGTATTAATGTTGAAGAGAATAAGATATGTTCTTCCAAATCTGAATGAAAATTCAAAAGCATGTGGATTATGTAAACAAATTCACAACATAGTAAACAATAAGTCGGTAATCTAGCTCCTGCTAAAAACGCTATCGCAGAAGTCGGGAACGTTTTTGACCCAAAGAACCATGAAAACAAATACATTTGAATTTCTTTTGAGAGAGAGAGAGAGAGAGACACAATAAATTGTAAGACCAAATTCAAGAAAACCTCCAAACCCGCTCTCCAGACAAAAGCTAATTCTTCAGCACATTTTACTTCACTGTGTGATGTCTGATGGTTTGATAACATTTATGAAATAATAATAAATAAATAACAATAATTCGATAGCCATATGAATAAAAATATACCACTTAAAACGTGTCTCCCCCTGAAGTTACTTAAGAGTGTTGAGGCTCAGTTTTGTCTTAAATAATTGTTACAAAATAAGGTGCAAGCAAAGTTTTTCGGTAAAAATGGCAGAAAATATTGCAAACGAGGATATCAACGTAGAGCATATACTGTACCTTTAGTTCAGACGGCGCTCGGCGAGGAGTGTGTACGCTCTAAGTATAGCTCTGCCCATTCCTACCGCTCATCAAATAAAAATTGCTCTGGGTGCTTGGCTAGAGTTTGTTATGTTGCTTTTTATCATAAAGTGCCTCAACAATGGACATAGATTGCTTCCATATAAAGGATTATTTTGTGAGTAACAGACACAATTGGGTCTGTTGGTGTAGCACCTTGACTGTAAACTGTAGTTAAAATTGTGTCCCATATATACTGGACCCAACCCTTAAAGCAGTCAGTATTGTCTTGTCCCCAATCATGTGACAATCAACACCACTTGTAAAAATAAATTAAATAATTGCGTGAATTCCATTTTATCTCAGAGCCATATATACTCATGAAAAGAGACATATATGGCTCGCGAGCCATATGTACTTATGAAAAGAGACATATATGGCTCGCGAGCCATAGGTTCCTAACACCTGCGCTAAAGCATATATTGGGTTACAGTCTCCAGCAGATTACTTTTTTTTATATAAAAAATATCTGCTTGTGAGTAAGCACAGTGAAATACGTACATTTAAGAGAATATTTTTTAATATTCAAAGGATATCAGTTTATTTGAAACACAAGTACTTAAAGACTCAAAACAAAACATGACCATACACATAACACATTACTGTTGTCATTTTGTTTTTTTTCATCCATGTTTCAAAGAAGGATAAGCATTGCATTGACCCCAAGGATGGCCCTTACAGAAAATATAAACAAACGCTGGATTCAAAACCCCAAAATGAATCAATCTTCTCTATTAGCTGGCTAAAAGCCCAGTGAGCACTTATTAAGCTGTGCAAAAAGTATTGGCATTTCCCAACATCAGCAGACACAAACATGTACTACTCCACCAGGACTTTGGATGTAATTTTTAAACATTTTCCCCCACCATGACAAATGAAAGTTGGGTTATTCCAAACCAAGGTCGAACTTCTGCAATCACATTAAACGTTTAATAGGGTTCAGTGAGTACCAATTCCAGGTATTGGTATCAGTGCCTGTAGACACTTTTCTCCCTGCATTGGTGCTAAACACGGTAGCTAATACGAGTTACTGATGAATGAAATGGTAAATAACCATTAAATAAATGCAATAGTTAAGAAAAATATTAGGTTTGGTATCAAATAAATTTCCTAAAAATAGCAAGATGTGTTATTCAAAGTTCTTTTTTTAAATGGACTGTATTAGATGGTTTGGAATCCAAATTTAGGCTTAAAGTTTCCCCCAATTCCTTTGGAACGCCAATGACATTTCCGTCAAAATGTTTTTGTTGAAACTTTTGTTTCACCGAGGAAGGTGCTCTTTGTTTCCAACTCCTGATTCAAGTTCACCACATGGAGTGAGCACACTCAATACTGTCCCCTTCTCAAAAATACGCCCTCACCCTCTTTCAAGGCAGGAAGAAGAATTTGTCATCCGTCCCTTTCTTGTTTTATTCCATTGTACTCTTCCAAAACCTCTCTCACCTCACACTGGTCAAGGGGAAATGGTTTCTTGGCAGAGGTAATCTACCGTAAACTGCATAACAAGGTTACCACAGACCAAATAAGACCAAAGTAGCTTCCGAAATGTGCATGAGTCAATGGGGCCAAGCTAAAAACAAGACAATAACTCTGAAGTCTGAGACACTACATTTTGCAAAAGGTCCGATCAATTTCTACTTATGAAGTCAAGACAAGCCGTTTACAATGACCCCTGTTTCTCACAGAGATAGAAAAGCTGAGAAAAAGGCAAAAATTGAAAAAATAAGGAGATGTGGGAGTTTTTGTTGTCTTTGTTTACTTCATCTAGTACGTTTAGTCAAAATAGCCTTTGCCAAACATGACTTGCAAGTAGGGAAGGAGTTTCTTGATGGCTTTTTCCACAATTAATGGGAAGTAAGGAGTGAGGCGCTTTAATGCACTATTCTGGTACTATTTTGTCTTACGTAAATGTTGGTTTCTTTTTCTCTGTTGTTTTTGTTGTTGTTGGTATTTTAAAGTCAGATCACCCTGGCCTTGAGTATGTACAATGGTCAGCCCAGTGTGATCATGTATAAGTAGCTGTTTTCAAACATCTTATCTAAAGAACTGAAGCATGCCAGGGAGAATTATGAGTTTTCGCAATCTGCTCGGAGGAATTAATCTCCTCACTAGGGAGTGAGAGTTTCCCCAGATTTAACAAGAGTTCAAGAAAACTTCCTCCCACAAAAATTACAGCTTGATGACGAGTATACTACTCCTCCTTCCATCTGCTTCCACAGTGTTGATGAGTTGAAAGGAAGGAGATCCTAAGATTATGAAACAGCCCAAAGGTGGGGCAGGGATGTGAAGTGATAACACAACCCTTTTTTTACAATATGTTCCTGTCAAACATTTATCTAAGTAATCTTGATCTGGAGATGCTGTGACATTTTGGTTGGTCACTGTGTACACAAATTAAATATCTGTGATAATATGTATGAGTGTCACAGTACATTGAAATGACCTTTCACAGTATATTGATGGTACAAAAATGAAGTGAAAGATTTTCTAAAGGGTATTTTGGTAAATTAAAATCAATATAATAAATTAAAGGCAGCACGGCGGAGCAGTGGTTAGCGTGTGTGCGGCACAGTTCTGAGGTCATGAGATCGAACCTCCCGTGTGGAGTTTGCATGTTCTCCCCGCGCTTGCGTGGGTTTCCTCCGGGCACTCGGGTTTCCCCCCACATTCCAAACACATGCATCTTGGGTTAATTGGCCTATCCAAATTGTCCCTAGGTGTGAATGAACGAGTGAGTTGTCTGTCTCTGTGTGCCCTGCGACTGGCTGGCAACCAGTTCATGGTGTCCCCTGCCCACTGCCCAAAGACTGCTGGGATGGGCGCCAGCACCCCCGCGACCCTACTGAGGATAAGCGGTGCAGATAATGGATGGATGGATAATAAATAAAAGCACTATCAAAATTGGAATACAAAATACACAAACTATTGCACTTAAGTCTCTTAACACAACAACATTTACAATTAGACACAAATATTTATGTGTGTCTAATTGTAAATATGTA
Source organism: Urocampus carinirostris (assembly GCF_059441175.1). Lineage (NCBI taxonomy): Eukaryota > Metazoa > Chordata > Actinopteri > Syngnathiformes > Syngnathidae > Urocampus > Urocampus carinirostris. The sequence continues at coordinate 33,524,415 of NC_142351.1, read as the reverse complement.
TTTTAAGGACTACATGACAGTTTTACAAGCCACCACAAATCTATATATACAGATGTGCATTCTATACACTATGTCATATATACATTATTATACTGGAAATTTTTTTATTTCTGTGTACCAATCTTTCACACACAGCAATTTGCCTGCTAGCTGAACAGATCGATAACCTTTAACTTAAAAGCTGCATCGTTTATTAGTACTTAGCTGATGAGTGTAAAAAATAAACAGTATTTTGCATTCACAGGCCAAGTGGCTTTGGAAGTGTCGAAAAAACATTGTTGTTTTCTTCAAGTCTGACTACTAGCCTCTTCAACTGTGCTAAAAACGACTGTCACAAATTGATATTCGTATTGTATTTGTTTGCACATTGTTGCTGCTGCATCTCATAGCAGTCTTTTTCTGTTGTAAGTTATAGGTTGCACTTACAATCTAGAAAATTCTACAAACAATACCTTGTTAATACTGTCTATCAATCCTAATGTACTTTTATGTTGTCTTTCTTTCTTTTAAGTTTTTTTTTTAATTTAATTTCTAATATCTAATATCCTTTTAAACAATGTCCCCTATGTCAACGACAACAAAGCCAATTTTATTTTTTCTTCAAACCAAAAGGATGCGTTGCCTTCTTTTAAGCAAAAAAAAGTTTGTATTTTTCACCCAAAAGTATCGGGTTATTGTTCTGCGCAAAGCTAATAAATTGGACTTTATCCGTCGGAAATGTTATGGTAAAGCAAAATGATGAAACCGTGTTGCTTCCATTTTCAACATTCACCACCCTATGCATAACAACTCATTAATTGAAGACCTAAAAAGAAAATAAGTGCAACTTTACCAAAGAAAACGTATGACACCCCTAGTGATACAGAGATACATGGCAAAAGTTACAGCTGTCAAAACCCGAACAGACGGAGGACCCAGACGCGTAATATTTTCACACAAGCTTTATCTTACGGGAAATAGGGCAGTCATGCACGTGAACACAAACGCCAGTGTTTCGGCGAACGCTGGGCGGAAGAAGTGAAACAGAGAAGTCAGGCATGAGAAAACAGGAAGCCAGAGGCAGATGAGATCGATACCAGAAACGGGATACAAGAGCAGATACCAGACAGGACAGGACAGAAGGGATCGATACCGGATACTTGAGCTAGATACCGGAAAGGACGGGACAGATGGGATCAATACTGGAGACTGGAGCAAGATTCCAGACTGGAAAAGACAAGCGGGATCAATACCGGATACTGGAGCAAGATAGCAAACAGGATAAGACAGACGGGGTCGATACCGGATACTTGAGACTGAGCAAGATACCGAACAGGACGAGACAGGCGGGATCAATATCGGATACTGTATACACGAGCAGGATACCGGAAATACAAAATACAAGTCTTGCAAGTGCAGAAGTTTGTTGACGGACTGACAAGGAGAATGAGAGCACTGAGTTTAAATAGGAGGGAAGCCAATCAGGCAACGAGCAGCAGCTGGCGACAAACAGGCGGGCCCAAGTGAGGGGAATGGGCAACCATGACAACAACAACTCTGGACAACATGATAAAGTCAAAATCAGGTATACAGAACAACCTGTTTTACAGCCTTAACATGTTTAAATTACGTGATTTCCATCGCAAAATACCTAGACATTTAAGATTTTGTTTTTGACTCAGTAAAAAATTTAGGTGTTTGACCCCGATCTGTCCTTTCAAACACACGTGAAGAATATTACTAGAACAGCTTTCTTCCATCTTCGCAACATTGCTAAATTTCGTCCTATGCCGTCTCAGTCAGATGCGGAGATTATAATTCATGCTTTTGTTACTTCCCGTCTCGATTACTGTAATGCACTACTCTCCAGTCTCCCGAAGTCCAAAATCAAGAGCCTTCAGCTGGTACAAAATGCTGCAGCGAGGCTTTTAACTAAGACAAGAAAGTTTGATCAAATTACCCTAATTTTAGCTAACCTGCACTAGCTTCCTGTTAGCCTAAAATGTGACTTTAAAGTTCTCTTAATATGATACAAAATCATGCATGGACTTGCTCCCTCATATCTTTCAGATTTAATTTCCCCCTATGTTCCGGTCCGGAGCCTTTGCTCTGAAAACGCTGGTCTATTAGTGATCCCAAGAGCCAAGAAGAGATCCACAGGTTCGAGAGCTTCTCCATTCGGGCCCCTGTACTGTGGAATGCTCGTCCCCCTGAGATTCGATCGGCAACCCCAGTGGAAATGTTTCAATCTTAGCTTAAAACACACTTCTATTCTATAGCATATGAATAACTTATACTTTATGTTGATAATATGTGTATCATTTGCCCTCGTGTAGGTTTTAGATGAGGGGATGCTGTCATAATAGTCTGTAATAATAGTTTGCAATAGTCTTTGATCTGTGCAGCCCTTTGAGACTCTTTGTGATAAGGGCTATATAAATAAACATGACTTGACTTTTTGATCAGCAGGGAAAAAGGGGGAATTGAACACAAAAATAATATTTCAAATCACGAATTGGACTTTGAATAGTTTCAGTGAGTGATTCACTCCAAATATTTTAGGTAATATGTATACTTAGCAATACAAAATAAAATGTATTATTGGCATACAAGGCTGCAAATGAATGCCTTGGGAATGGAAGTTGTTCCGATCCATTGGCCACAGATCAATTGATCCATTCAGACAGGTTCACTACATGCTTCTTCCATATATTCCATCTTCCAATAAATGCTTGACACGACACCACTAGGGCTGAACTTTTTGCATTAACCTATTCAAGCGGTCGGTGAGGCAGCAAAAGCATTGAACGGCTTCAAACGGGATTCATTCTTCAAAAACAGTAGTCCAGCATTAAATGCTGACTCGTCAAGAAAAGCCTTCCCAGAAGGTTCTGCTGCATAATTAAATCTAGCAGATGTCATCAACATGTTCAAAGTCAAACGGGCACAGGCAAAGTCAATCGTCTTTGATATTGAAAGAGGTACAGCATGAAGGCAACAGTGACATCACTGTCTGACCTTTGTAGGTATATACACTGATTCTCACTATCGTGCAGTTTACTTATAATGGTCTTGCTGCTTCTCAGATTTGCATTGTGCATTATGTTTTGCATTCTGATTAGGCAAACTATCTCCAAGAAGTTTGTTTAAAAAAACTTTACAGGTACAGTACACCTATTTTCTATTTGTTTCAATCTATTGTAGCGCAGGGGTTTTCAAACTCAAATTATGTAGGGGCGAGAGGAAACGGTCATGACCGGTACAAGCAGTGGACCCAAATGAGTAACGTTTAACACAATGCTTTATTGAGGGATCGAGGAAGTCAGGGCAAGAGGAAAAAGACAGCCAAATCGTGCTCTTTCTGCCCAGCGAGCAAGAAGCCCTCGCGAACGAAGCGTGGTCGAAGCGTGGTTGGAGATCGGAAAAACTCGGGTAGTCGGGATGGGAGGCTGAGCGTGGTCGGAGATCGGAACAAGTCGGGTAGCCGAGACGGGAGACAGAGCGTGGATCAGGAATCGGAAACAAATCGGGCAGCCGGGACGGGAGACGGAGTGTGGTTGGAGATCGGAACAAGTCAGGTAACCGGGACGGGAGGCGGAGCGTGGTCGGAGATCGGAAAAGGTCGGGCAGCCGGGACGGGAAGCGGAGCAAGGTCAGAGATTGGAACAAGGCAGGTAACCGAAGAAGATCGGGAATCAAGGGACAGGAGATCGAAACAGGAAACAGGGGACGAAATCGAGCAGGATACAGGAACAGATCAGTAACAGAACGGGAGCCATAGTCAAAAGTGCTTGCCTTGCATGTGCGAAAGTTCGCTGACAGACTGAACAGGAGTGAACAAGATTGACGTGCGTAAATAGGGGGAGAAAAAATTAGGGAACGGGTGGCAGCTGGGGCTGAAAGAGTGAGCGCAGGTAAGGACAGTTGACAAATCATTACAGTAACAGAGCCTGGGTGAGGCTTGGCCGAATCGGATTTTTCACAGGGAAAGCTGTGATTAAAAAAAAACATTGCTATGTTCACAAATATATCTATTATTCACACAAAATAAGATTAAAACATAAATTAATATGTTTTTTAAAAATCAACCAGGAATAATTAAAAAAGATCCACTCATCCATTATTTGCACCACTTATCCTCATTAGGGTCACAGGGGTGCTGGATCCCATCCCAGCTATCTTCGGGCAGTGGGCATGGGACACCCTGAACTGGTTGCCAGCCAGTCACAGAGACACAGAACTCATTCACCCATTAGGGACAATTTGAACAGGCCAATTAACCTGACATGCATGTTTTTGGAACGGGGAGAACATGCAGACTCCGTACAGGAAGGCCATGACTTCAGAACTTTGCCGCGGAGGCGCTAACCACTCATCTGCCGTGCCGCAAATAAATAAGTTAATAATGTTAATAATTATAATACAGGTGATAAAAAACACTATCTGCTGCTGACTAGTGGAATGTTATTACTTTTATTGAGATTTCAGTCACCTGTATTAAAAGTTATTTCACTTGAAACAAAACGGAACAGTAAACATGAAATGTTCTGAACATGGCTTCTAATGCCTACTTCTACCTGCTTGAGGACTAGCAGGACTTCTTTTCACATTTAGCCTGAGAGAGGAAGTAGTTGAGACCTCTTGAAGGTGCTCATCAGTAAGTCTGGAACTGTATTTGTCCTGGGACTGATCAAAGAAATATTTCATTTCCGACCTTTCCTGAATCTGTCTGTGCTCCTCACCAACGTTTCAAAGCCCCATCTTCACTGTGGGCTTTGAAAAAGAAACGTTGCCCCGCCCTCGAGAGCCATATACACCACCAGGATTAGTAAGCAATGTAAAGTATCATTCGTGTCAAACTTTCAGACTGTATGTCCTATTATTTCTTGCTATTGTAAGTTTCTACTTCTTCCCAGAACATTTTACTCTGTTAATTTCCCTCTAAGAGGAAACAGTTTTAAATCTAAGTAATTAGCAAGCTCATAAATTTGCCAATGAATCAAGAAGAGGAAGGAAAAACGATTATTTTGACTGTCATCATCTATTAAGGTTTAATGATGAATAGTACATTTGGAGGGGGCTGAAACACTTAGCTTAAATCAAAGCAAAGACTTTGATCGCATTGGCGGCTTGAGACAGTTAATGATAATGTCCTTGGTTGACGGCCTGCACTTGCTTTTTACAGATGAGGTATATTATGATTTTAGGCACGCCTGCACACTAAAAGATCCTTACAGTGTCTCAAGATAAAAGAGATAAAAGAACAACGTCAAGTGGTGACACAGTCAGGAGGCATCAGGATGAAGGTCAGGTAAAGAAGATAAAAAAAGGGGAAGGCAACTAGGAATCATCATGAGATAAGACAAAAGTGGGTGGTTTGCACAAAAGTGCAGTGCAAGTTCCAGCTGCACAAGCAGACCTTTGTCAGTTCATCGCGTCTTGCAGTTGATGTAACTTGAACTTCTTCTTTACACCTCAAATTGGGTCTGAAATATGCATGTGCATGAAAAATAACACAGGTACAGTTTAAATGAATTCAAAGAAGCCGAGTCTGGTGCCATTAATATCCATAAATGTCACTGTCCTTCCACCCGTTTTCTAGATGGCGAAAGAGAGTGACAATTGTACAATGCTGCCGTTTTTGGTCGTATTTTTTGTTTGGCTCGTGGAAGCTAACATAAAGAGTCTTGTGGAAAGGATGCCATCCATCTTCATCCGCCTGGCATGTGCTTTGGTTTATTCTGCCCTCGAAATGTCTTTTTGTCTACTGCTTGCGAGAAACTGTGAGTGTATGTGTGCGCGAAGAGTGTGTTTGTGTTGCATGTGACATTGAGGTTAATGAAGTGTATCCAACTCTTCCTGCGGGAATGAACCATGTTTTATGAACAGACTACTGCGATTCGGATGAAGTAATACATTCTGTGACACATGCACAAACACGCACACACACACGGTACTTGAGGAAGGGATTATTGTGCTCATATGACAGGCCATTTTCCTGCTTTATCCAGTAAAATGACTTAATTTGTTCCAGGCTCAAAGTCTTACCTAGGGCTGGGCAAAACATCAAGTTCACTCGATTAACTCACCCTTTTCAAATCAACAATTTGAAAATCTTCTACATTATGTTTTTAGTTTAATATTATTCACTCAAAGCTGGTGTCGATTATTAAGGTATTTTGCACAATTGGATAAATCCTGGATTAGGTGGTTCAAAAGATGTGTTTTTGAAAACTTTGTTACTCCTTGGCGCCATTTACTGGCTTTAAGTCATGATCGCAGCCTCAGTCAGCTCATTCATCAAGTACGAGCATTTCTTAGACGCAGTCGAATAAACTCCCTTTTTCATCTTTTTGGAGTTTGTGTTAAAGTTTAAACTGTATTGGAAACAAGGCCTTTTCCTAATTTAACATTTTCATGCTACACTAACAAAAAACTGCAATGACAAGCATCAAGTCACTCTCTAACCTACCCACCCTTTTCCTTCTATCTAATTCATTACCAAAAGAAAGATAGAAGCAGATAGGCTCTTTGAACTCAGTTCAACACATACTTATAAGAGAAAGTACTCTACTTTAAACGTTTAAGGACACCTCAGATGCCACATCCCACCTTTTAGTTACCCTTGAAAACTGTTTAAAAAAATCCTGAGCACAGATTTAATGGTTATCATTCAGAATGATTCAAATCAATTTAATTGTTACTTATTAGGCATATCAACCAGCTCTACTTTCACCAGAATAAAACTTTGATAAACTACTCGCCTGATACTCTTGCAACATCCATTGTCTAGTCATCCTGGATGGGGGATTACCTCATGTGCGGAACCTTTAAGATTTTTTAAATGTTCCTCATGCAGGTTTTTTTCTAGGTTTTTCTAACCATAATGTAGGTTTCAGATCAGGGGACATTGTACTGCTTTTTGAGACTTTTTGTGATTAAGGCCTGTAAAAATAATAATTACTTGACTGTAATTTAATACATCAAGATAAAGTTTTTTTCAAACCAAACGTTTGCTTTATTCCGATTTTGAATTATCCGTTCGGTTTGGCAATTTGCATACTCGGCAGCCGATCAGACGCCTGCATCGAATAACTTCGTGCTACCGGACTTTCTCGAGCCTTATAATGTCATGCATTTGCATATTTTTTTCCAAAGATGACGCACAGAGATCACAAGAAAAATGGATAAGTGGTTAGGAATCAAGCCAAAACCTTAGCCCTAGAAGAAATATTCAAAAGAAGCTAACAAAATTTATTACGATACAAAACGTAAACGTGCATTAAAAAGAATTGTGGAAAGAGGAGTTCACGTGGCCTGTAGCAGACGACACAACATGAAACATTGCATGAATGAAGATGAGTAAGTGAATACTGGTACCTACTGATAGCAGATGGAAAACATGCAATGAATAATATAAGTAGATTTATAATAAACTTAATTTTAAAGTGTTGTTCTGTTATATATTGTGATTACCAATCCTTAATACTGTCACAAAACCAGCCGGGGAGCAGGAAGTCTGGGCGCCATGACAACCGTGCAGATAATGACAAATACTTACAATAAAATGGGTTTACAATAGGTTTTTATGCGATTAGTCCTCTTATTGTGTTTCAAGTTGTGAAAAATGGGGCAGGCAACTTTATGGCTGGGCAGGCTACTTTTCAGAGTTGTCTGCCCTGGTGTCCGGTAACATTTTATCATTAGTTTCAGACACTGACAGGACCTGGTAAACAAATTAACACACATGGTAATGTAACTAAAGTCCATCACCTGATTTGCTCCAGAAAAGCGATATTGTCCGGAAAGCACCTTTCGCATAATTGATGACGTAATTTCTGTTTTTCCATTGCATCGTATTACAGCAATGGTGCCAACCTTTCCTATCACTTTCCACTAAACCTTCTGCACAATTTAATTGTCTTAAGTGTTCTGTCGGTCAAGCGCTGACGAGAAGCTGGCTGCGGCGGGGTCAATGGGAAAAACGCTGTGCATTATGTAATGAAGCCTTTTTGGAGCAGCTATCATGATTGGTCAGAGTTCTACAATGGATTAATGTATTTCAAATGCTTCAGTATGGCATATTTAAGGTGACACCACTAAAAATGGTAAATGGATCCACCCACATGTTATCCTGACTAAGTTTACTTAATACACAGAAAGTGTTCCCACCTATCAGTCGAATCACGCGTTTCATTTTGTGTTTGAATTTCCTATTCATCCGTCACATTTCCAAACAGTTAGTGCCTTGACCCAAAAGCTCAGGACAAGCCCCACCAATATCAAGATGAACAAACTTGAAGACCTTGCAGTGCCATGCCTGAAGTATAACGTCACAGAGAGGATGTGACAACAACATCACTAACCACACTCAGAATGATTGAGGTGGCATACTTTCATAGTGTGTGGTCAAAACAGCAAAAATAAAACTTGTCACAAGCCAGAAACGGAGACAGGACCCAGTAGTGTTCGTTCACTCAGTTTTATTGCTAAAGAGAGAGGGCAGTGCTTGCGTCCACGATCCGATGATCGACGGACACGGGTAGCAGGTGGCTGGAACTTCCGTGTCGAGTGAAGATAATCGTAGGCTGCAGGGATACTGGTCACTAGCCGGGACAGGAGAGCAAGGGCGATATCGAGTTCAGAAAAGAGGTCGGCAACAGGTATCAGGCAGGAAACAGGGCAAAACAGGACGGTGGTCAGGACGGCAGATCAGAGCAGAAACGGGTCCAGAAACAGGTTGGCAACAGGTATCAGGCAGAAAAAAACAGGGCAGGAAAATGTCAGAAGGTATGAGCTTGCCTAGCTGGGCGCATAGCTTCGCAAACGATCTGACGGCTTCCTCTTGGAAGCCGGGGGTTTAAAAAGAGTCTCTGAACCAATCAGCGCTCAGGGCTGTTGGCGCCAACGGGGCAGCTGCAGGTTCCCCGAATCAGTAATCATGACACAACTGGAGTTATCTACAAAGATAGAAATATCTGAATCTTTATTCATCCTTTGTGCAAATGTTTTTAATGTCAAGTTATTTTTGCTTGTTCGTTGTTTTAAATGACAATACAAACAAAATATTCATTAAGAAGTTTAATTTTTAAACTTGACTGCAGAATCTGGTCTACAAGGTAACTGCAGTCTTTGTGCCACGCCTGGGCATATTGCCACTCAACATTCGCCCCAAAAACTGAATGAAATGACCCCTCTACATATGAGATTAATTTGTTCCCGGATCGAGCTCATATCTGGAATTTCTTTAATCTCAAACGAATTATCCACATAAGAAATAACTAAAAAACGATTAATTTGTTCTGGGACTCCCAGAAATCATCCAAGGTAACCCTAAATAGCTATATACACATATTTCTGATCACTAAAATCACATTGAAATAGAAATAGTAATTGAAAAGAAAAAAATAAGACGATACTAACAAGATAAAATGTGAGTTTATTTTGAGCACTTACGATGAAGCAAGCTGGCGTGCTTACAGACATGTATCCATAGTGGTGTGGTATTAAGGAAGAGAGGTTTGGGGGTAGTGAGGGAGCACAAGAGACTGTTGACGAGAAAGGCACGTGCTAACTGGGATGAGTGGATGGCGCCAAGCGGTTTTGAGCAATCAGCCCTCTGGTGGTAGCATCTGGAACTTCTCATAACTTTTTTTCTCTCGTCTGGTAAGGTTTTTTCCCGAGAGACATCTCCAATCTTAAATTTCTTGCAACTAGAGTAGCACGTATTGAGAGCGGCAAACTTTATGTGCAGCTATAAAGATTTACCTTCAAATTTAAATACACATTGCATTTTCAAATTACAAAAAAAAAACAATTACATTGAATTAGTATATTGAAATAGGAGGTCACATCCTTCCTTCTTTCGTTAATCACTATTCCTCTACAACAAAATCCAAACAGCACAGCCAGAAACAAAAAGGTTAGTTGTTTAAGTGCATGTTTGCAGAGAGACCACAGACCTATTTAACATCGCTCAAGTTCCCACGACATTTGGGCCAGATCTCACACAAACCAAATACTCCTAACACCCCCCACGGATATTTATTTTCAGCAGGAACATCTGTACAAGAGCCATTGTAACTTACACAAAGTAAACCAACAATTTTATGGTGACAAATATGATATCAGGGTGTAATTACCGAAACAGCAATCCTGACGGATGTATGGTAACAACTGTTACATTTGTCAGCAATGACATAAACACTGAATAACACAAAAACTGCTACTAAAGGTAACATTCGAGCCAAACAGGGCAGCTTTCAGGGCTATCTTTCCTAAACCTCCACTCTAGATTGGTCGGAGGTCCAAAACAGCTTTCTGCTGCATGCCTACTGGAGCTCATCTGCATATGTTGCATACAGATAATTGGACCGAAGCTAAAATGGAGGATGGGTCCAGCACCCGGCTGCCCCAGTATTTGTGGGCTTCCCTCCATATTTACGTCAGCGACTCCCAACCCAATAGGGCCTCCCTGCTCGAAGACATGTGTGGGACCAACAACGGCCACTTATGTTCCCACATGAGGAGCAAAATATGCACTAAACAAAAATGACTAAAACAGGCTTTGATACACACACGCACAAACCCGCTTGTGTATCATCCACACCATTAAAGAAGAGATACAGTTTGATAGCCACAGAAGACAGTGAGTTGTGACGATTCAAAAAAATAGTAGGAGGTTTAAATCTTAGATAGGTGAAATGAAAGTGAAATTTAAAATAGTGGAATTTAAAGTGGGAACACAATTTCAGAAGCGAAAATGTACAATCTGCAGAAAGAGATGCTACGTAACAACGATGACTGATTATTCAGACTTTTTGCAACTACAAAGTAATCCTGCATTTTCCTAAAAGTAATGCCTGATATCTTTTAATAAGAGACTATTTATATCCAACAAAACCCTGTTTAGCACTTCAAAGAACTGCAAAGAACAAAGAGGTGATGGTTAAGAACTCTATTGTACAAACATGGGATGACAAAAGTCAAGTCAAGTCATGTTTATTTGTATAGCCCTTAATCATAAAGAGTCTCAAAGGGCTGCACAGACCACAGATGATTGCAAACCACAGACTATTATGACACCATCCCCTGATCTAAAACCTACATGGACTGTTTAATACTAGTAACAAGCAGCATATTTGTAAAGAATCAAGATTTCCAACACAAACATAACTTGATATCCTTGAATGATTTTCATTGTTTTCATTGTGAATAAATAATAAGATATTTTTCATCAACTGTCATTATAGTCAACTGAAGATTCTTAGAATTTGGTTTCTGAGGAAGCCAGAAGAGTCAGTCTCCAATACCAAATATGGACCAAAATTAAGTCAAGTCACAATTATATGCATATCCCTATATCACAATTTATACAATCCTAAATCACAACAAAAGTCTCAAACGTTTTTTTAAAAAGACAAATGCAGTAAAACAAAACTAGTTGAAACAAAACCAAAATATGATATAGGTATAAAGAATTTTCATTGTAATCGTTAGGAAAATTTTTCGTTAAAATCATTAAAAATTGTATTGTTTATTTAGAAAAACAAAACTAAAATATTTGAAAATATCATTTATTTATAGGATTCTTTCTAATTATTAGTTTTTCTTGTTTTTTTTAAAGTGTGCATAACCATAAACACATGCCTATAAAAAAATTTATTACATAGGTGTAGTTAAACAGGTAGAATATTTCAAATTTGCTTTGAAACAAGATCAATAGCTACTATTACAAGTAGATAGACACTCTGAGCATTCTGTAATTATCACAGTCTCACAAATGCTCCTCATTTAGGTGTCTCTTGATTAAGATGATGTTCCCTGCCCCTCAGCAAAGTGTTCCCATTGAAAATCGTCTGATGGAGCGATAGACGGAGATAACGATGGACAAAGAGATCTAGAGCGCGTGCAAGAATGTTATTGCAGGCTGACACAAGATCATTCAGAGACAGGCCTGAACTTGTCTTCTCTCGAGCTGCATCATTCCTTCCTGATGTCTCCACTCTTTGCTTAGGTGTGCCTCCCTCCCTTCCTCTTTAAAGTCTCTAAAGTCTCTCTGAGCATCATGTTCTTGCTTTGCTGCGAACCACAAAAGAGGGGTCCGGGAAATATCGCGTTCTGAGAGTTTGCTTAAGCTGTCATGGTGCAAGTGCTTTTTTAAGGTTGTGTGTGAATGTGTCTCCAAGCTCCTGCTCCTGAGAACAGCTAGGAAAGAACTGGAGCAATTGTCACATGGAGGAGCTTGAGCTGATGTTAAAGAGACCTCTCCTCACAAAAAAAAACCAAGTGATGGGTGTCCTCAGTGCATGCCACTGGTTGAGATTGTTATGCCCCGGCTTTACGCTGGTACACAGGCATGTAATTGACATAAATGCTTGCAAATTAAAACACAGTGAGGCCCGCAGCACTCATGACACTGCCTAACTTTGTGAAATTCATTATAGGATGTTTCAAAGATTTTATGCACAGCAAGTGATAACTCAATTACCGTTTCTTTCCACACTATAAAGCACACCGGATTATAGGGCGGACCAAAATTAAACTGTCTTTCGCCCCCCCCAAAAAATCATACACAAGGCATATTGGTGACTGAACTATAAGGTGCATGACATTGAAACTACAGTAAGAGCTTCTATATCTTATATTATATATATATATATATATATATATATATATATATATATATATATATGATGCAAATAAAGGACATTTTCAAGGTCATCATCTAAATCGGTCCATAAAAATAGCTTTTGAGGTGGCACAATTACTTTTCAATGTCGTGCGAGAATATAGAACCTTAGAGTTCTAGGCAAGAAAAAGGGAAATTAGATTAAAGGTATTTTTGTGCGCTAAGATCAAAACAGCCCAGCGTATCTGGTGTACCACCCAGATACAGCAAGAGTACAAAAACACAGACTAGTGAAATTCACAACCAAAACTGCCAATTAAAAGGGAACACAGGCATCTGAGTTGTTTATATATTATGGCGAGAGAGATATTTAACAAGAAATTTATGACAGTAAAATAAATGACACTGATGTCAAAATACAAAATGTATTAGGTCAATTACTTGAGGGTTTTCACCTAAAAAGAGAGAGTTCACACGCAGGTATGGTGGACACAGTGAGTGTGAAAAGAAAGAACCCACAGAGGAGCAGAATAAAACCAGCATATTTGAAGGACTTTGAAACTGACTTTGAAACTAAGGAGGCAGAGAACAGATAACAGACATCTATAAACTGTTGTTACAGAGCAATATGTGACATTCCCCATTCTTACCAAGATGCCATTCCATCGACCAAATCAAGGCAGTGGAAAAAGGCAATTAACGAAGAGATACAATATTTGGAAGAAAATGATACCTTTAACCTCACCAAATTACCACCAGGCAAACAGACAGTGGGGGCTAGATGGGTTTGTGCACTAAAATGTGACACTGATGGATCAGAAAAATATAAAGCGAGATTTGCTGGCTACAGTCCAAAACTTGGAAGTGACTACGAGGAAACATTTTCACCCTCAGCAAGTGTGAGGGTGATAATGCAATAGGCGCGACAGGAAAACTTAATCCTGCACCAGATGGATGTGAAAACAGCAAATTATTAACATGCACCAATCAACTGTATATAGAGCAACCACAATGTTATGAGAAAAGATCAGAAAATGGTGAGAAACGTGTGTGTAAACTGAACAAATCTCTTTACGGTATAAAACAATCAGGTCGAAACTGGAATGCCATGTGACATACATGTGTGACTGAAAATGTTTTTGTTCAGAATTCAGCAGACCACTGTGTGCATACAAGGGAGAAAAAGAACGAAAAAAGTGATCTTATTTGTATGGGTTGATAATCTCATCATTAAAGCCAGTAATAGGAGTGTACTTAACAGTGTAAAGATGATGTAGACAGAAACATTCAAAATGAAAGATCTGGGAAAATTAAAACATTTTCTGGGAATTGATTTCAGCCCAAAATAGGGTCAGAATGTCTCAAAAGAAACATGTTCCCAAAATATTGGAAACATTTGAAATGCAAAATTGTAAGTCCAGAGAGACCCCGTGTGTCAAGACCAGAACGGAGACAGAACCCACTTGCGTGTGTTTCTCTTAGTTTTATTGGGAAGAAGGGAAAGGATAGTACACACAATCCGGAGATCAAATCCAGCTACCAGCCTTCCTGTGCGGAGTTTGCATGTTCTCCCAGGTATTGTGTGGGTTTCCTCCGGGCACTCCGGTTTTCTCCCACATTCCAAAAACATGCATGGCAGGTTAATTGGCCCGTCCTAATTGTAAATTGGTTGCATGTCTTTGTGTGCCCTGCGACTGGCCGGCAACCAGTTCAGGGTGTCCCCTGCCCATCGCCAGAAGATTCCTGGGATGGGCTCCAGCTCCCCCGCTACCCTTGAAAGGATAAGTGGTGCATTAATGGATGGATGGATGGTCGACTACCATGTTTATTTATCAGGAATTAATTACCTTTTAATGCTTCCAGTAGCATTTTAGAATACATTTCCTTTCTTTAAAGTCAAGTCTGGTTGCCATCACTAGGTCCAATGGGTTCAGAGAAAATAATTGAGTAACCGGATGCAAAAATGTGTGTACGTTTTTGGGACACCCAGTATTGTTGTTGATGAATAATTGAATTCTGATTAGTTAACAAATTTAAGATTAAAAGTCCAATTTCAGTGACACTAATTTGCATAGTCAGAGCACAGGAATACAATGGGAATAACTTAAATTCTTTCCTGATATGGTATGAACCTAATCTTATTATCTGGAAGGATATGAAAACTGCATTCCAACCAACCTTCTCTCACTTTCTCTCCCTCTCTCTCTCTTTCAGCTCTCACATTCTTTCGCATGCACAAAAACGTTTAAATGTCATCCCAAAGATGTTCTCAATGATATGCGGCATTATGAAAAAGTGTTTTTCTCAAATCAATTAAAGTCATATTTATTTGTAAAGTTCTTAATCACAAAAACACTTTAAGTACAGACCAGCATTAACACATCACCTGATCTGAAACCTAGACAGTTGTTTTAACATGTAACATTGACACTGCAGTATACTTTGTTCAAAACATTCCCTGAACATAAAAGGGACACTCTCAAATATTTGACCACTAAATATCTCTATCTTGTGTATTGCTACCTAAAACGAGTGCTACAATACACAAGGAAGAATTCAAACTATCTGAACAAACCAAAGAGACCAAACTGCACCATTTATCTTCCTATACTTTTGCTCAAGCTTTCACAAGGTTTTTCTTTTTTGGGGGGAGCAGGCAAGATGGCGGACGGTCATGTAAACTCCCTTTTGGTGAGCCTCATGTTATCTATCTATCCAATTGTATATCTAATCTAAACTGATTTATAAATCCTGATTTGTTTGTGTTTGTTCGTGACTTATGGGCTTTGAAACGGCTGAACCAATTTTGTTGAAAATTTACACTGTTGTACTTTAGGCCTCAATGAGTTTCTATAGTTAGGATTTGTGTCAAGGCACGCTCATAGGTACCCCAAACATTTTAAAATAACTGTCCACTCTAGGTCAAATTGGGGTACAGCAGTTACAGACCACTGACCACTCCAAGCAGCTGAATGCAATGTTCTATTAGCCTGGCAATACATATATTATATATATATATATATATATATATATATATATATATATATATATAGAATATACAGTATATACACTATATGGCTCATATATTCCTGCTTGTTTTCATTAATTTCTTTTTTTTATTAAATAAGGGTTTTTCTACCACGAGGTGGCACTAAATAATACACAGTGTCCCTTTGAATAAAGAGTTTTAGGCTGATGACAGTTCGTTCACCTTGGATTCGATTTTGAGGTTTATTGGATATTATATTGTTTCAACAAACATCATTGAACTGTGTTCGACCTTAGTGTTACCATATAAAAATGTTATCCTATACAAAGAGGAAACCGAGGGTGATCTTGAGGGCGAAGTTCAATGTAAAAAAAAGAAAAACTCCCTGCTTCCTCCTCTGAGGAAATTCTCGGTTGGAAGTGATGGGGGCACCACCCGGAGTGACAAGAGAACCTCCCACTTAAAAGAGGCACAGCGATGAGGCGTGACCGTTCTGCTGACATGTGTTTTGTCTCTCTCATTGCAATGGACTATGGCCACTTCCACTCAAACAAACATTTAAAAAAAGAGAAGGAAAGCCTTACGCGATTTGGAAAACAATCTCCCACGCAAAAAACGAACCTCAATCTATAAGCTAGTGTAGAAATGATAATAACAACATTGAAATCTCTAACATCACATCAAAGCTGGGCGGGTTAAACTCAGTGTTTTTACTTTTTAGGGTTTCAGGTGTTTTTGTTCGGCGAAAGAAAACGCATTAAATAGCCTCTTTCCATTTTTCAGATCAGCCTGGAATTTAATCAACAAAAATCTGCTGTAAGCCACAAAGGGAAGGTATTGAAATCCTATTACAAGGTACAAAGCCCCCTACTGTTGTGTAGGATTGCAGTGTCAAATATTTGGTGTTTAACTAGCAGGCTTGCCACAGTATCAAAGATCTGAGATAATTCAACATGAAAAACTGTAAGGAATCTGAGTCCTGAACTCCAAGTGTCCTCTTTTGAGTAGATTTTGATTTTTTTTTTTTTTTTTTTTTAATGAATTGATTACAGAATGGCCTTTATACTAGTGTAACGAGTTTACATATATGTGTATTATTGGCAATTCTTATATCAACCTTTCTCCTCTGAATCGTTTTTTTGTGACGTCATGTCCGGTAGTTAAAAATGCAGGAAAGCAAACAGAAGTGGAAAATGGAGGAAAATAGCAAGCAACTCCAACTAAGGTTGGCGCCCATAAATTTTAAATGCAAAGAATGGACACAATTTAGTTTTTGTACTGGTCCCGAGAAGACGGAGCTAGACATGACCAAAACTGTCTGCAAACCCTGTCGCAGACCCGTGTCCCACTGCGGAAACACGATGTACATGACCACACATCTTCTGCGTCATCACATTACACATGAACACCTTAACCAACCCAAACGACCTGCAGAGGCATGTCAGCGGATCACTGACCAAACCTCCGTGCAGCTCGGACAGAGCAAGACGAATCGAATTACGTCATTTGCAAATTTTATGAGCAGAGACCTTCGCCCATGGAAAATGTCAGATTTCGGAATACATCTAAAATTTGGAACCGCGTTATATAATACCATATAGGAACGTATTTTTTTCGAGACTACCCTTCGTCAAATCTACGAGGAAGTGAAGTCGGGCGTCAAAGAGAAGCTGAGCAGAGCTGAATGAATCACTCTTACGTGTGACGCCTGGACCTCACGGGCCACCAAGTTGCATGTCACGCTAACCGCCCACTACATTACAGAAGATTGGTCATTGTCTTTTAACGTCCTCCAAACAAGAACCATGTCAGAGTGTTATACAGGGCCAAATGTTGGAGAGTTGCTTCGTGACGTAGCAGCTAAGTGGTACATTTCAGGGAAAGGCGCTACTTTAGTCACAGACAATGCAGCTAATATGTCCATTGCTGCACAGTTAGCCGACTTTCTCCACATCATCGTCTATGCACACACCCTCGACCTTGGCTCCCAGCATGCGCTGTGGCTGTCGGCTGTAGCGAGTCTACTAGGATGAGTGTGACGTGTGACAGGTGTTTTTCAAAGAAGCACTACAGAGCGCCATGCTTTGGAGCAAAAACAAAGGTTGCTGGAGCTCCCTTGACTGGACTGGTGACCTATGTAGAAACATGTTGGAATAGCGCTTTTGACATGGTTGCGCATTTCCTCAAGGTAACAGCTAGCAGTCGCAGCTGCACTGCTTTCACCAGAGATAAGAAAGAAAATTAAGAAAATCAGCACCCTCACCGAGTCTGACATTGGAAATGCAAATGCTTTTATCCAACAGCATATTAAGGTCGCTACATGTGCCATGCCACATGAAACTCACCCAATGATCTCCGTCTCTGTGTATAATGTAAGTTGCTATTTTTTTTAGAAAAAATAAATAAATTGCAATCATTATTTATATTGAATCGCAAAGCATATTTTCCCACCCCTAATCTTCACAGTGGCAGTTGTAAAGAATATTATGCTCATGAACGCTGTAGATGGGAATTCAGGGTGGTAATGGCTTTCTGGAAGAAGCTGTTCCCCGTTGATTGACTTTTTATATTTATTTCTCTAATCATCATATACAAGGTTATAATGCATTCAAGATAATTTTCGAGCGTGGTTGTCTGATTAGCAATCTTTTTTGCCCGGATGGCATCACGGGGTTTTAGTAAGAGCTCAGTTGCACTGGTCTGATCTCTGAGCAGCTGGTCATACATTTTCCTCGACCGTTTCAACAAGCTGCAAATAGCAACTTCAACAAATATTGCTCCGATGAGCATGAAAAGGTTCTAATGGTTCTCGCTCTGATGCACCTGTAGCGCCTTCGAGAGGAAAGCAGGTCAAAGAGCTGGCCAGAACCTGGATGTAACCTGTCCTTTATAATATTCTGCGCTCTGTTATGGCACCGGATGGAGAAGATGTCCAGCAGGAAAGGGAGAGCGCTTTTTTATTTTGTCATATTTTTTTGTCTGCCTCACCCTGTCTTGCATTGTTTTAAAGCTCTGTTTTGGAAGGGCAAATCCCAATTACAAACAAGAGAAGGAAGTAGATCAATCATCTGTAATTAATTTTAGAACTTATCCGATACTTAAAAGCTTGCTCATAAACGTACATGTACTCTCTGATTTAATGAACATTAAAAAGAAAATAGTTTGAAAAAAACGGTATGGTGAAATGGGAAAAGTTGTCATCTACCCAAATGTTCTGTTCATGATTTTTGTCAATTTATTATTATTTTTTAATTTTATGGTTTTCATTATCAATGATTTCTTGATCACCAATGTTTACTCAACATTTGCAGGGCCACACATAGAAAAATATCTTTTGGAAAAAAAGGGTAAAATGAATAGAATAATAAATCAAATGAGAACATTATGAGCTGAGACAACAGGTTTTGTTGGGGAAGTGAAAGTTCTGGTTTTCCATTTTGGGGGCACTCTCTGAATAACTAAACAACACATTTAAAAGCATTCTTTTTGCATGAACTTGTCTTTTATAATATTTCCCACAAAAATAATCTTTTTTTTATTGCTCCAGCTTAGAAAAGGGACAAATTGCAAGAAAGCCCACAAGATAACTAGTTAAGTCACAAATGAAAACCCTGAGGGAATGGATTCCCAATAAGCTAACTGCAAAGCAGTGAGATAACACATCCATACCCGTGGAGGGTTATTCATCGCATTGCTGAATATAGCTGAAGAACAGCTTTGCTTGGACTGGTAAAGAAACACATGAAAGCACATGTCTGTCATCTGGAAGCTTTAATGACAGACCCAAAAGTCTTGTTTTGACTGACGAGCTCTTTGAATATGCATGACAAAAGACATCCCTCCTAGACCTTGCCTTGCAACAACGTTCCGGACTGAGACTTGTTAGGGTGTGTCGCTACCTTTCATCATGTCATTATCCAGGGTGTTCAAAGGCCCTACGAAAGTGGTTGAGCCTTCAACCCCTGTGACGGCATCTTCTCTAACTTGCCCATTCACAGAGCTAGAATCAGTGTGCTTCATGCGCAATGAGTTTCAAACAAAAGGGGCGCAGAGTTAGACTCCGAGGCCTGCTCAATTTGGGAAATAAACCAACCTTACTCAATCATCGTAAGCTTTGAGGGATTCTTCAGCCATGGTTTCAATCATACAAACCAACACGCTATCGCGCAATTACGCAATCAGAATTGTGTGAGGCCAGCAGTAGAAGCTGTATTGATCTGGGGTAGCTGTTATAGGTCTGCTATAACTTTAAAGATGCAATAATGGCAAATGTGTTGCCCCTATTTTATATAAGGCCAAAGCATTCATCATTAATATGTCCATCAAACATGAACCTGGTCCCTAAAATATAATTTACATTACCCTCACCATTTATTTATTCCTACATCTCAGATCACCTCAAAAGAAATGTCAAGTTGCTGGGGTTCAATTAAGGCAATAGTGTACATGTTTGTTTGATGCATATGTAGCCCCTATAAGATTTAATCAGTTAGTCAAGGGAGAGGTCTTACCTGGAGGGGCGTTGGCAGGACAAGAAGGAACCAGCACATGAAAGAAAGAAGACACATTAGCTAACGTTTGTCAAGACTTTAGGCACCTAATAATATTGCTAAACAAGTACAAGGCTATCCTGTCTAGACTTGCGGTTCATTTAGGTTCATGAACTCCAAACCAAAAAATAGCAATGGTGGAAAGAGTACTTTGAAAGAAACAAAAAATTGTATTCCAGAGAATCAAATATAAAAATACAGTCAGGCTGCGGTAGTTTAAGGAACAATCTAGTATAGAGGCACTCACACTTGTGAACTTCTAACAAAATGACCAAATCAAAGTGATCAACCCACTAGAAAAAATCAAAACATATAATTATTTTTAAATGCGTAAATAACCTCTAGCCCTATTATTTTTCCAAGAAAATAACTTTATTTTTCTAACTAATTTAATCTCAAAAGTCTACTTCCGGTTTTCACAAAAATGTTTAGTGCTTACCTCCTTGTAGTTCAACATGAGGTAACTTCATCTAACAAGATGGCAGAATGTTTGCTACAGAGCAATTCATTTGTTTACTGGGGCCTCTTCTGAGAGGCAATTGTAATATTTTGTGTAAGTCTGTATAATTAAAATTTTCAAACATAAGCAAGGTTCAATTGTTTTAGCTTAAATGCATATTGACTACTTCAGTGCTTAGCATTATCGTGACATTTTCTTCAGTCTACTTCCGACTGGTTGCTCTGTAAGTCGTTGTTTGTAGCACTTTATTGGTGACAGGAATGTCAAATTCAATTGCCATCTTACTAGCTGCCCTTCGTATTGGTCGAATGGCAGGATTTAATGATCGCTTGATTATTTTTAACGTCAGGCATTGATCCACCAGTATGACAGCCGCTATTGACCGGTAGATCTTGATCAACGTAATGAGCACCACTTTTCTTGCTGAGTTTATCCAATTCAACTTGCTGTGAAGTTTAAATGAGAAAGAGATGACGGACACGTTCTTGAAACTGATTTGTATTTAGCAATCACTGCAAGTGAGTCTGAGTACGAGGGCAGAGAATGAGCAGAAAAATGGTGTGGATACCAAAAGAAGGTCTTAGTTTATCACTTGAGATGGTGCCTTGATTGAGAGATAACGTGCAGTGGGAAAAAGCTATAGACAAAACAGAAGCACTATCGACCCTTCTCCATCTTGTCAGAGTCACAAGACAACCAGGTGAACCGAACAGCAGCAAAAAAGCTATTTTGACCCATAACAATTTCAAGGAGTTGAGATGGACTGAAAGACAATTTTTACACACAGAAATATGGTTGATGTTCACAGTATGGCTTTAAAATAAGTAAAAGTGGGTGTGGACAAGTGGGCGTAAATGGGTGCGAGAAAAATACCAGAGAGGGATCAAACACAATTGGTGACAAATAAAACTGGCTCGGGATTCTTTGCTTATTCTTTGGCCGTCTCTTTAGGGGTATTGTGTTTCACTAAAAAAAGCACCGAATGACAGAAATACAATTTTTAAATATGAGGACTAAATGTTCCATACACTTTTTACAGCCGTGTTGCAGGTTTTGGGCGGCTAAAGATGGATGGACACAGCACAAAATAGAGCATGTGAAAGGAGCACCTTAAGTCGGAGGGCACTAAACGAAATCAAGTTCATGAGCGATCTTCATTACTCTGAAAGCACTCAGCTTTATTAAGATTTGGAGACGAGGGGAGGTTACAAGAGCACAAAAAGGATTTATTGATTGCACTTAATGCAAAAGGCATAAAGGCTCCACAGCAACCATTTCATTATGGGCCTGCTTCAGCAGAACAATGACGCTGACTTTGAGAGGAGAATCACTGAGTAAGGACGAGGGAAAAAGCTGACGCAACAAATTCTATCATAGGAACCTGTGGGCCTTAAATGGGTTGCATAGAGCTTGGCTTACATTATCTGCCTTACTCTAAATTGGTGGAGGGCACAAAAACGTTTCTGATTTATGTTGTGTATCTTAAGGAATCAATAATAATGCCTACACAAACTGCCTTAGGCTTAGGGTTGATTTAAAGAAATGAACAAATCAGTTTGACCAAACGAGTTCACAAATCCATCAAGCATTAGAATGTGTACTTTCAGAATAAACTCCAAAGCTGGAGTCATCTCAAAAACAACATACTCCCTCCAGAAAAAAGGCCTCAACATGAATGATTATAAACAAGTTTGATGAGTCTTTTTTTTCTTTTTGAAGTAGTCTAAATTTTCCCATTCAAATTATTTCCCTTCTCATTTACGGACATCTGGATCTTCTTTGTTCATAAACAGAGTGAGGGCGATGAAATAAACCAAACTGGAAGAGAGCGGGTCAGGAGCGACGGCCCGCAACAGTCAACCATGTGTTTCAGCTGTTTGGTTTCCCCCCGATTGAAAAGGAAAGCCAGACGACCCCCAGCTGAAACTCCCATCAACTCTTCCTTTAACTTTCCCTCTCATTTCTACTAACCCCGTCCCCCTTCCCCTGCTGACCCCTTAGGTATTGGGTCAGGGCAATAAACATTGCGCGTTACTCTATGGATGTGTGTTGTCAATTCAGCCACTGACACCTGTACAAAGACTGAGGAAAGTTGAGCAAATGAAGACGGCAAGCTCGACGCAGACGTCGTAAATCTTCGCTTCCTTCTAGGGGAATTCTGCCGGTTTCATGTTTTACAGAGATTTCACGTTGCTGGCTCTGCTAGTGTCAAGTAGGGCTGCAACTAACGACTATTTAAATAGTCGACGAGCGGTGTGCCCAAGCACATAACTTTAAAAAGTAATTTGTTCTAGTGACTTGGTACTTCTTCCAAAAAGTAACTGAGTAAGTAACTGAATTACTCTATAGGAAAGGTAACTAATTACCAGGGAAAGTAACAACTCCAGTTACTTTAAAGAAGTTGTATGTCAAAGAATTTTCTGAACAAATACGAAACAGAAATATAAGATGTGTTTGACTGGAGTTTACTTGAAATACTACAAAAACATTACCATGGGAATGTTGCAAAAATCCCACAGCAGAAACTCTACAAAATACTACAAAAAGACAACTACAGTAATACTACTGAACGAAATATTCAGACGGGGACGTAATATATTTTTGCCAAGGCGTATAAAATGTACAATGCATGTCATCGGGGATGAAAGAAGTATCTATCTATCTATCTATTTATCTATCTATTAATCTATTAATCTATTAATCTAATCTATCCCCTTTAGATGATGAGTGTCTGTGTCCAAAGAAAACTGCTGTTGAATATTTGTTGGAGGTTGATATTTACTTGCTCTATATACTAATAATGGAGATTTTAGTTTAACTATATCTTAAAGTTTTAACTTTTTTGATATAAAAAACGATGTTATTTGTACGCAGCATTATACACAATCCAAGTAGATTTCTTCTATAGTCGAATAAGCGTTGATATATTGCTTTGAATATGAGATGTGGGAAATCATTACAGTTGTAAGTAAAACTGAAAAAATGATCTGCCCACTGAAATTCGATCTGCAACCTCAGTGGAACTGTTTAAAACTAGGCTTAGAACACACTTCTATTTTTTTCTCTTCCTTTTGTTTCTTTTTTTCTCAGCTTTTCACTGCTTTTTCATTTTGGTATGTTTTCTTTTTTTGTTGTATTCGTTACCATGCTTTGTGGGTGTTACTATTTTGCTGGGTCATTGCCTTTCATAACTAGTGTATTTTTGATTCAATAGTTTGCTTAGGCTATGCACGCACCAATCTTGACTTTGAGATTATCAGAATTTGGAACACTACAGAGGAAATTTGCACGTGTTTGTTTGTTTGTACATGATTCAAATTGAATCGTTTCTCCGGCGCCGTCACGAATGGCAGCCACTCCAGCAGCTCCCGTGTTATTTTCGATTGTTCTCAGTTATTTTTGATTGTTCTCAGCTTAGGGATGCTGCTGGAAAAGTGAATTTCCCTTCGGGGATGAATAAAGTATCTATCTATCTATCTATCTATCTATCAAAACCGTATCCGCTCGAACGGTACTTGAATTTTACAGACAACGGTTCGCATTTGTTCAAAGGGGATTTTTAAATGTTCTTGTGTCACCAATCTATTGCCATGATTCACAAGGTAATTTTTGCAAACTTGGCTGGTAGTCTTTTAATTGGCAGTATCCAGTCTAAAATGCTTTCAAATATTTTAAAGATTTGGTACGCATTCCTTGATGTTGACGCCGCCATTTCGGTATGCTTATGTTACCGCTCGAGACAGAGATGTTCTTGGCTCAGCAGAGGTTATTTTCTTGTTGAGATGCCTCTTTCTGTTGGAAAAACATGTCTGGCGACAATACTTTGTAATATAAATTTTTGGCGACAACTTCGATTAATCGTCGCAGCCGTAGTCTCTAGTTGCCGTGCTGGGTTTAAAAGGTTAAGACGATGTCCAAAAAGGAGAAAAGGCGGAACATTTTTATGGCGCCCTTATTCAAAGATGTTTAAATTCCTGGCGACAGGGCAGAAACGGGTGTTCATGAGGAATTAGCTACGGACATAAAGGGTTACAGAGGCTGAAACGGGAGCTCAAAATGGCAACCGCAACTTTCAACAGGCAATCTATCAATTCCTTATTGCAACTCTTGCCTGCTGGGAAGTTGTTACTGGATGGTGCATGCTGGCCAACTAGTTCTGACTTATAAGAATTCACGCTCCATCAGTTCAGCACTTGTTTGCCAAGTTAATAAGCAAAACTCCGGTTGGGCTTGTAGAAACAACGTCAGAGAGCATTGTCGGTTCAAAATGAATATTTTGCGGGCTGGTAAGCCATTTGTTTTATTGTCAACTATAACTTATATATATATATTTCTTCCTCTTTTTTTGAGTGAAGAAAAGTGCTCTCTGGATGGCCGTACATCACAAAAAAACAAAGCAAAACACTATAGTAATCTTAATATTTTCTTATGTTTTTTTTCATCATGAGTTATTATGAATGTGAATAAATACGCTCGCCACATGCAAGTGTTTCCCATACAATATAAGAATCTTAGCGGCCCAGCACGGTCTCATTGGTCCACGCCAGGGTCTTAAACTTGTAAACAGCATCACGTTGAACACAGGAACAGTTCAAGAGAGATTACAATATGGAGGACAAAAAGGAAATTTAAAAAAATGAGTCAAAGGAGGATAATTATCCTAATTTGGACTCATTCTAATTATATTAATGGCTCCAAAACATTGTGCATTGTCCATCACTGACAGAAGAATCAGAATCAGTCCCTCATAGCTTAGCACTTTGTCTTCCTAAATACCAGTATTCGGTAGAGACTAACGATATTTTTGTTTTTGTTATACATATTTTAATTGTTATTGTTGCATGTTTTTCAGAGCTTCTATGTTGTTTCAGTCAACAATGGTTAGGAGTTGAATTGTAAATAATTAAAAGTTATTGTATTTAATATTTTTTTGATAGCATTGAAGAGGTAATATTTCTAGTTTTTATTGTGTTGTTTATATTGCTTTTCAGGCATTCTATGTTGCTTGACTTTAAAAATACTCAATTATAAAAAAGTTGAGGTTTTTAATTGCTAGTTTAAAGTACCTTTACTCTAAGGTTAAGTTTTAAGCTTTAACAGTATCCTGTGGTGTCCAAAAGTTGAAATTGTTTTTTGAAAGACATATATCAACATCAATATATCAATACCAATGAAAACATATTTGAAGGATGTTCACATCATATGATTGTGTATTATTATTGCAACTCTCATCAGCACATGTTATACATGTGTAATTCTGTGTTTTCAAAATGAAATCTGCTAGGACTTTAAATTTATGAAGCATTACTTTGAGAACTAAAATAGAAAGTCCAACTTTAGGTTTTTTTTTTTTGTTTTTTTTTTTTTACTCTTCCAAAATAAAGTGCAATTGCACACCTTCACTACACTACACAAGGATTTCTTCTTCCGAGGGTGACAAAAAAATTATTGAGAAGCACTGTTTTAGGTGCAATACTGTGATTTTCAAACTAAACCCTTAAAAGTTAAATAAAACACAAGGATATTTCATGATAGCTTCTGGAGCTACCTAATTATTAATAACTGAACTATAGATTATGAAGAGCTACTTTTCCCTTTGCTGTTTTACACTCGACACAACCTAAAAACATGACCAAAGGCACATTTTCAAAAACTCTCATTTTCATTGGTTTTCCTGCAGAGGACTTGTTGCATGTACACGTGTCGACATTCATCAGCCCTGATTGGACTACCAGCAGAGTATTGACCTTCACTTGACACGCCTAATACATATATGGCAGGCAAAAAGAATTGAGCGACTGTGGGCTGCCTTCCATAAGATGGATGGACATGCTACACACCCACCAAGTTTGTTACCCTTCTACCGCAAAGCTGACAGGTATGAATAAATATGCTCGTGTCCGAGCTTGTCAGCATTAGAATTTACTGTATTTTCCGCACTATAAGGCCCACTGGATTATCAGGCGCACCCTCAAATAATTGTCTTTTGTTTCATTACGAAGGCACGCTGGACCAGAAAGTGCATGTAATTGAGACTACAGTAACAGCTTCCATGTGTACAGATACAATGCATTAAAATTGCCGAAGAGCAAAACCGTAAAACATTGTACATAAGGGGAATCAAATGTGAATAGTGGTAATAAAAGTCAACTAGACCACTAGTGGTACATATGACTTAGGAAATGGCATTAGACCTTATCCCATAATCACGCTATTTTCACTCCCGGTGCCACGACATTGATTTGCTTAGTGTACTTTGAAAACAGTCTCTACTTCTTCACCTGTGGGTCAATAACCTCTCGGTTTAATAGATAGATAGATAGATAGATAGATACTTTGTTCATCCCCGAAGGGAAATTCACATTTCCAGCAGCATCCCTGAGCTGAGAACAATCGAGAACAATCGAAAATAACAATATGTATGCTTATGGTAAGAACTTGTATAGTATTTTGTTGAAAGTCTTTCTGTTTTCGTCATGATTTTACATTTGTTGGTGAAGAAGTGGAAAAATAAAAATAAAAAAATGAATAGTGTGATAAAGTGTCAGCCCCGTTACCACTACCACTACTTGGGTTTATCTCCTGTTGAACTTGATGTTTTGCAATTTAGGTCAGCGATGTTTATTTGATCATTAATTGCACAATCATTGCTCAAATGCGGTATAGTGTATGCCCTAAAACCTTGCATGGTTGGTAACACACACCTGCAATTATGTTATACATATCCAATCTTATCTGCTGTATTCTGCGGTATATACTGCGCACCCGGGCTTTAGAGTGGGCTGTCGAATTTCTGGCCTAATTGGGGTTTTTATGTACGCCTTTTAGTCCGTAAAATATGGTAGATGCTTTTGGATGACAATATATTGTACAAAAAGGGATAGGTTCTACTCTAGAATGTATGCTATACCAACAATTACCAAATATATACTTGCTGTGTCACATAAACTACCTGACCTTATACATAACTAATCCCCCTCACCACTGCAGCCCTATGCACCACATTAAGGTTTCGACCTTTGACCGATGGCGGTAAGAACTTGCATGGCTCTGTGATCTTTCCTTCATACTTTTCTGTTTCCGACCTTCTTTTGGCGCATACTTTCCCCTATCTGACTCCTCCCACCCAGCCCCACACCCCTTGCCCTCCAGCCTAGCTACAATGCATGTTTGCGTGTGAAAGGGCTTTCCCTAAAGATTAAAGGTCTGATTTCTGGGACAGATCTGGAGTTAAATGACAGGTAATTGAATCTAAGAAAAGCATGTCAGAGCCATGACTGACTGATAAAAGTTAATTTAATAATAAAAATCTTCATTGTATCAAGACTATTCAATGACTGAATGAATATAATTTAATGGACAGACAAAAAGCCTGAATTGGGTCAAGTAGGGGTAACTGGGATAGCGTAAACACACATAAACAGCTATGTACATTATTCAGACTCCATCACCTTTCTCTCATCAAAGCAAGATTTAAGATTGAATGAAGATTCTAAATAATCTTAGTTAAATTTAAAAGAAGACGTATCTGGGATTTGTATTTATGTGCTTATTAGTTTCTGTATTAAATTATTTATTTTTTTCATATTCATGATCACAGCAAACAAATGTCTACAACTTCTTGTTCTATATGCAAACCAGTTTGCGCAATGTTTTTTATGTATTTTATTTTATGTTTTAAACTTGTTTTCTTGTAAAATAAGCAATGTAAAACATATAATGGGCAAAATTACCTGAAAAGAGTCAGCAAAACTCTTCCTCTCATTTCGAATACTTATAAAATACGTATTTTTTTTGTTTAAGGATATTTTTCAACACTTTTAAAAAATAATACTTGAATTGAGTGTATACAGAAATATGATTATAAAACATATTTTTGTTATTGTGATTGTTTGAAAATTAGTTTTTATTTTTTGTTATTTCTAATAATTTTTTCTAATAAATATAATATTTAGAATACAATTCTACAAGAATGTCTTTGGTGAGGAATAATGACAACAATTTTATAACCAGACTGGAGAGTGTTATACAAGTTTATTCCAATTGCAGGCCATTCCTGCAACTAACTACCATACTGACTATAATTACCGTATTTTCCGCACTATAGGGCGCACCGGGTTATAGGGCGCACCCCCCAAAAATAGTTTTTGGTCCTATATATTCCATACATAAGGCGCACCGGATTATAAGCAGGGATGTGATTTGACCAAAGTGAAATTATCTGAAAATTAGCGGGGGGGGGGGGGGTGATTGCTAGCTGGGGGGGGGGGGGGAAACCAGGTAGGACCAGGGCAGTGCCCTGGTGGGGGGAAAAGTGGGGCGAAGCCCCCCCCCGGAGCTCATGGTTTTTTTTAAGTACTTTCAATGCACTCAGATGACAAAGAAATAGACAAGACAACAGCATAAATTTTCAATGTATATTGAACTATCCCATATAAAATTACAGTTTAAGTCAACTCAAAATCAGTCACATTAAAAAACATTTCCCCAACGCCACTATCTTAATTGTAAAGAAGATGGTTCCAGTGGCAAGGGAGACCCTAGACGACCGGCATCTTTCTACAACTGCAGGCGGCTAACGGGATCCAGGTCTGTAGGAAACCGCCTCAAAGCGTGCCGCCACCAGCTTTTGGGATCACTCTTAGTCTGGACTCTACCCTTCGACCTGTTCGGCTTGGGTAACCCTACCAGGAGTACGAGACTCCCGCCGACATAGCTCTGGGGGTCATGGAGACGCGCAAAGTGCCCCACCACGATAAGGTGGTGATCCGTCGGGACACAGCTAAATCCATTCACATGACCCAAACACTACTTCCTCCTAGACTTCATTGCTTTGGAATGGGTCTTTCTAGCCTGCTTCTGTGCAGCTTTGATGGTTCTTCTTGAGGCAGCCTTGCTCATTTGGGTGTCCTGTTTCACAGCAAGTTCTGTTCGTTTTGCAGACAACATAGCTGCTTCTGCATCCTTCTCCTCCCTGTACCTTTTGGAGGATGTCCTCAGATTTAGGCACAGTATGGACTGCACAGGATCCATCAGAATGTCTTTCCTTCCAAAATGGCTGACAGAGGTGGTATTTCTTGCTCTTAGGGCATATTTTACAGTCTGGATAGAACTGTATGTGGCTATGTCCATTCTGCATGCTTTGGGGTTCAGGACATCACCCATGACACTAAAAGCCCCCTCTACTTGCGGCCCATGGAAGCAACTAATGAGAGCCTTCACCATCTTGGCCAGGGTTGGGTATCTTCCAACAGCAAAGACTTGGGCCCACCAACGATCCAGTGCAATTGCCTTCCCCTCTGAGTCCAAAGGTGTTGGCAACTCACTGTCCAACTGGTATTCTCTCACCTCGAGATCATAGTTCCCCAGCTCTGACTCATCAAGGACATTGGTGACCAACGACGACAGCTTCTTCAGTTGGTTTAAAGTTGAGCTGTGTCCTCTGGCAAGTGGGTCAATGGCAGAGGCTGCTCTCAGAAGCTTGCTGTTCATGGGCAACTTTTTCTGAAGGTACAGACCACATGCCAGATATGCTGCCTTGGCTTTGGCTTTGAACTTGAACACAACTGACGACTTGTTAGAAGAATCCATCAGTTTGCTGGTGACACCACCATAGAAAATATCATTTTCTCGGAGTTGGTTGGCTTTGTTGTTCAGTTCAATTTCTGTCAGTTTACAGCCTTGAAGGGACTCTGGCTTTAGGAAACAGGACAAGAACTTCTTGAAGAAGGACACTTGCTTGTCGTTCAGCTTGTGGATCATTGGCGTTTTCGTCTCAAAGGTGATCACATAGTTCTTCAGCAAGGGCAGAACTGCTGTGTACAGGTTGAGGGTGAGAAGCGTATCCAATCTTGTGAAGAATATCTTCTCATAGATCCTCTGCTTCCTCTTCCTTCCTTCCTCAGTCATGTTCTTTTGGCCTAAAGCTGATTGTATGTCTTTGAGTTTGGCTTTGACTTCTCTTGAAAGATCCTTCTTGTGGTAGATGGCCATGATGGTGGGAAGATAGAGTTCTTTATCTCCTCTGCCAAGAAATGCATAGTAGAAGATGGTAAAGACATCCATGAGGCGTAAGGTGGACATTGAAACATTATAGTTTGAAAGCCATCGATGGCTGACAAATCTCTCTGGCATGGTGAAGGTGATGCCTGTCAGAAAGCAAATTTCTTGAAGAGCTTCCTTCAGATCGGTTGACCACTTGAAATCGTTGAAGAGATCATTATGGAGTCCTTCAATCTTGTACTCAAATGGCTTGCAAAAATGCTTAGAGGCGTTGTGGATGTGGTGGCAGGTATCCCCATCTATGTCAAGGAGATGTGGTGCTGGTCCCTCTCGCAAACGCGTCTCAACTCCAGATTTGGAACCCCGCATCACTGCACATGAGTCCATCAACACAGACACCAAATTGCTCCAGGGAATATTGTTCTTGGTCATGAGGGCTGAGAGTTCATCAAAGAGAGATTTGCCGTCAACTTTAACAACACTCAAAGATGCTAAATGTTCCACCACAACAGACTTTGTCGACGGGGAGAAATAGCTGACGAGAACACACAGGACACGGTGTAGATTGTTGCTGGTGGACTCATCAATGTTCATTGAAAAGTGGGAGGATCTTAAGTTTGTTAAAGTCTCATCAAGCATAGTATGGGCAAGGCCATACTTTGTTTTGTAGGATGCACTGGTTCTATCCATGGACAGTCCATTCAGAGCTTTTGGATCCCTTGCCAGTTCCTTTGACAGTGTGATGAGCTTTGGGGCCATGGTGAACGGAAGAGAATTTTCGGCCAGCACTCCCAACAGCATTGCCTGAAGAATAAAAGAAATTTAACAATAATCAGTAAACAATTAAATAATTTAAATAATTATTTGAATTATAATCCAAAATGTCATGCGACCAAAGTAAATAAAAAAGGATTTAGTCTAAACTTTCATGCACATTCACATGTCAGAGTATTTATTATGGTGACAAAAAAATGTTGAAAATTAGCTACAAACCATTGGAAATAATATTTACCATGCAATAAATCATTTAATCAATCATTCTTAATACATAATGGATAACAAAAACATAAAATACCTCATGCAGCAAGCTCTGATAAAAACACAATCATGCATTCGACTAAGATCATCTCTGTAACTGCATACATCAAGACACTCAACATCTTGAAACCTAAAAAGTGCAAACATGCAGCATTCATTTGAGTTTGTGTCAATGATTAACCATGTTATTAATATTAAGTAAATTATGTACCATAATAATATCGTGGCCATTAAGAAAATCAATGGTAGAATATCATACAAGTACTTAATTTAAAAAATATAAATACTGACAATAGTTTTGATTACTATTAGGCTTAATAATATTTTTAAATTTCCTAAATCATATTTTAAATGTAATAATTTATTTCTTTAATAGCAGCGTATCCAAGTATTTGATAAATGAAAGTACAATAAGTATAGGCCCTACAGTAAAGTGTTGGTGTAATGTACACATGAAAATCTATTATTGTAATTGTTAAATATTTATGGCCATTTTTATTACGTTATAATATTTTCGAAAAAAATGGGAAAACTGTCAAATAAATTTGAAAAGTTTACCACCTACCTCAAAATTCACGACTCTATCAGCAACTGGTACAGGTTGTTGGGGTGGATCACGTCTCTTTATTACCGCTTCCGATTGTGATGTCAATAAGGGATGGAGGCCGTAAAGTTTTGGAGTTTTCGTTTGGGCACCGAAACTTCCAGCGATGGAATAATTTGTCGTTCTTGACTGGAGTTCTTTCACGTGTTTTTTGCTCTTTGCGTGACTTTCAAGAGCTTTGAAACCTCTCCCACCATAGTCGATGGTATCATGACACCAAATGCAAAGTGCTTTCCCGGCACGATCGATCTTCCGAATAAAGTCATTGAACAAATTCGTCACAGTCTTCTTTCCAACATTCGTAGATAATTCCTTCTCCAACCAGTCCCATCGAAACTTGTTTTTTACAATCTTATCAATTTCTTTAGCTCGCGGAGCATCTTTGCGTTCGATCACGGACATCTTTCTTTAAACACCCGGCAAAAACGTGTGAGAAATGAACAATGGCACACTCCTATAACAAGCGCGTTTATTGGTCAACACGAGACTTCAACCAATCGCAAGTACGTTTCATTTCAGTTACGGAAACACTCAAATGGCATGCTGTCGAGACGAAATCGTTTTTTTTTACCAATTAAAACACCGGAAATTTTAAAATTTTATTTTTGGAGATAAAAAAAGCGGAATTCCGCGAATTAGCGGAAAAATCACATCCCTGTATAAGGCGCTACAATGGGAACGTCGACAAAACAGTCAGATGGTTCAGTCAAACCTTTTACCACCTTAACATTCCGAAAGCTTGCAAGAAGCCAATACGTGTCGAGAACACGTGCGGATGTGGTGTCCGTACGATGTCACTCAAATGCATCGTTCCAAATATCATTCGGAAGGTTAAAGTCTTGGGATTCAAGAAATGCCAACCATTCCTTAGTTTCTATTTTCTTTTTCGCTCGCAACTTTACTGTGAATATGACAATAAACACTTGGAATTGAGTTTAATTTAAAAAAAAGAACCATCACAGCAACATCGATATCACTCTGAAACAAAATACTGGGAAAATATATAGCAGGAGTAGCTCACCGAAGTCGTTGTGTTCAATAATAATGTGCAAAGATGGTCCTCTTATATCCGTGAGTGTAGTAAATCCAGGAGAGTAAAATATTTACAAATACAGTACAGAAAAGTAAAATACTGTTTTCTCTATGACGTCAACCCAACATGCTATTCACATTCATCTTTTTCGGCCAATTGCAGGCTTTGTTTTGCCCCTTTAGCATATGCCAGCCTGTAAATGATAAAAAGGATCTGCCCTCTTTACCTCCGAATAACTTTAGCCAATCGATCACTATTGGCTAAAGTTATTCGGTGATGATTGACACATCTTTTTTGGCCAATTGAAGGCTTTGTTTTGTCCCTTTAGCCTATGCCAGCCTGTAAATGATAAAAAGGATCCGCCTCCTTTACCTCCGAATAACTTAAGCCAATAGTGATCGATTCAACTGATGATTGACATCATTTTCGGCCAATTGCAGGGTTTGTTTTGCCCCTTTAGCCTTTACCTCCGAATAACTTTAGCCAATAGTGATGGATTCAAATGATGATTGACACATTGGTTAGCCAATGAAACGCCGGTATATAAATCCCAGCATACACCGCGGACTACTTTCGCGTTCGGGGGAAAATCTAGTCGGCGGCTGCTTTCATTAATTGCAAGACTTTGCGACTTAATATTGATCCATATATAAGGCGCATGGTCAGCTTTTGAAAAAAATTGAGACTTTTAGGTGCGCCTTATAGTGCGGAAAATATGGTACAAATAATTTGGGGTTACAGTTTTTACAATACACTACTTTGAAACAATAGTAGTATTTCAGGTTAGGACAAGCATGGCCTCCAATTTTATATTTCCAGTAGTACTCTTCCTTGCTTTACTTTACAGATTGTCCTCAGGGTCAGGGCAACCCTTTAAAAACCTTGTCTCCATAATGATGGCTGTCAATTGGATATTCCTATTGTACCAAACCTGCTTATGCTGGTATTTTAGCTATTCCACTAGAGGACCTTCATCTGCTCTGTCTTGGGCAACATTTGGTCTCATGAGAGACAAATTTGACCTGAGAGCACTGCCCCGTGAAGGTTAAAGCCAGTAATCTAATATCTAATTATGGGAAACAAGCTCAGACAAGGGACCGTTTATAAAGAAACAAAAGCGCGCTGCAGGAATTATGACAGCACTCGCAGGCGGGTTAGGGCATTCGTGTTAATCCAACATATCTGGGGAGAAAAGTGAGTATAGAGTTCATATTTCTAAAGTTATACATTTTCATATTCTCATGTGACGTGAAATAACACTGGAGAAATTACACTTTGAAACCAGTAAAAGTAGTTATTGTCACAGTGCCAATTATTTAGCAATAACTTATTCCCTTGTAATAACTTTTCAGAAAAGCTATTTAAAGCTTCCCTCCTTAAGAATATGTCATCGTAGAGAAGTGGAAGAAGTTTTAATTGGAAACTCATGAGGCAAGGGAACTTAATGGCTAAGTGAGTTAAAAAAAATAACTCGCAAATAATGGCAACCAGCCAAATTATACTGGGCTTTTTAACCTACGTGTGTATTTGGTTGCAAGGGCAGCATTTTTTTTATTCTGAGAGGAAAATACATTTACACTGTTATATACAAAATTATGTCACCTCTTCAATGATGTCCCATAAAAAGTTGTTTTTAAGTATTTGCAGTAACGAGAGGTGCGAACTCATTTTCGTAAAGAGGTCTTATTGTGTCATTTTTAAAAAGTACTTGAGTCCCTGCCTGCTTGTGTCTCTATGGTAGAAAAAAAATAAAACATTGAACTAAGGAAAAATAAAGAATCCCATTGTTGGACCAAAGAGTACGCCATGACACAGGTATTTTGCTCAAGAAGGCCCAGCTTTGTACTTTACAGAGAGAACCAAAATATTATAGAAGGTTGAAGGGGGGAGCTCTTTGGACTAAAACATGATTAAATAACATGGATTAAAACCATCATTTGGAAAACGTTTAAGAAGTGAAAAAGATGTTTCTTTTTGTAAAAAAACCATTCTGTCCTTATTGAAAATACACACCTTTTTGTAAAACACTGCGCATCAACACAAGTGTATCATTGCTGTTTCTCAAGTAGAATTGCATTCAATTCAAAATGCTTGAAATCTCCAGACAAAAAAAAAGCAAAACCAAAATCAAATTTAATGTAAATCATTTGGTCTTAGTGGCCACAAGGATAACAACACAGATGGATGCTTTTATGAAAGGAAGGAAGGAAGGAAGGAAGGAAGGAAGGAAGGAAGGAAGGAAGGAAGGAAGGAAGGAAGGAAGGAAGGAAGGGAGGAAGGAAGGAAGGAAGGAAGGAAGGAAGGAAGGAAGGAAGGAAGGAGTGTGATATACTAAATTGGTGAGCCAATCAGAACATGTATTAGATAGATAGATAGATAGATAGATACTTTATTCATCCCCGAAGGGAAATTCACTTTTCCAGCAGCATCCCTAAGCTGAGAACAATCGAAAATAACTGAGAACAATCGAAAATAACACGGGAGCTGCTGGAGTGGCTGCCATTCGTGACGGCGCCGGAGAAACGATTCAATTTGAATCATGTACAAACAAACAAACAATTGAATCATGTACAAGAAACGATTCAATCTGAATCATGTACAAACAAACAAACAATTGAATCATGTACAACAAACAAACAAAATATTTATGTTTCAATAAGTGGAGTGTTAATAAAATGGGGGGAAAATAATTTCTGATACTGATATAACCAGGTAAAACTAATTTTAAGTTACCTGTCCAAATGAATGTTGTGCCATCTCACCTTTCCCACTCTCTCTGCTCGCTCCTGAAACATTATCAAATAGTCCAAAATTTTACCTCATCTTCTCCGCTCACCTCGTCGTCCTCTTCTCCTTCCACTTCGCACTACAGAGACTTTTTAGCTGAGCCGTCTCTTATGACACCTACTGTAGAATAATATTTAATGCTTAGTAAAATAAGGTTTTATCTATGTATTATCGCATATTATGACCCTTTTTCTTTCCGCCGTGATAATGTTTAGTTAAAAATGTAATGTGTGAGCCTCACACACATCACAGACTTTACAGTAGTACACACTGAAACCTCGACGTACTACAAGTTTGAAAAGTTTGCAATTTTTTGATATGTCAGTGTCAGTTTCCTGTTTCGGGATACCAAAGTGTTCACTATATTACACAACAGGATTTGAAGTGAAGTCTGAAAAACAAAACTCTGAGATCCAGAATAAATTTGTATAATACAAAAAAATGTCTCACCATACATGCAGGAATGACTGAAGTTGAATAAAAGTTACACTTCTCATATTTTATGACATTGAAACCGAACCCAGAATTTGCTAGAAGAGCATCAAAATATTGCAGCAAAAGTTACTCCTTTCTTCCCATTTCCTGGCTCATCCCAGAAACTCAGAAACAGCAGACTATTCTATTTCTGAATCCATTCCATTGCTCTGTCCAAGCAAGGGCAGACAAAGATTTATCCACTGCATTTCGTAGCTGACATGCTTTTCTCTGGCTTCTCCGCAAGCAGTGACTGTGATGTAATTACCAGAAGAAAAATTAAGTTGTCTCCCCCAAGCCTAGGAGACCATTGTTCTTGCGAATAGGAAAGAAAGCTGCATTTCACATCGTCATCGTACCAAAATAAGGAATAATTATTCTTTACTAATATATAATACAAGAATATATTAGTAAAGACCATGGTACATTGATTAAAGCTCAGTTTCAAGTAAGCTATAGGTTTTATGTTAGCTCATTATGTGATGTTTTTCCGAGGCTTTCTCCTTTCTCTTCTTACATTTTTTAAAAGGCCAAAAAATATAAAAAAAGTAGAAATATTACTAGTCCATCCATCCATTATCTGCACCGCTTATCCTCAGTAGGGTCGCGGGGGAATATAACTAGTGACTTGCCAAACTATGTATTACATCAGGCCCTGACATCTGACACCAATGAGCTTGTAGAGCTAACGACACAGCTGAAAACAAACTGAACAAAAATATAAAAGTGTTACAAATTATATTTTAAGTAAACAAAACAAAATATACTGGTATCTGACATTACACACCATCAGTTTTATTAGTGTTCAACGATTTCTAGATTTTGAATAGTATGCCCGAGTAAAAATATTTTTGAGCAGGGGTAAATAGCGTGGTCCCTGGAGGCACCAAAAAATCCCCCCCCCCAAAACACATAGGTAACCAGTGGACCGGGTTTGTAAATAGTTGACCCGTGATGGATCAGAATAATTTTGTAGGGAATTTGAAAATTAAAGCTTTTATGTTGGTAGTTGTTAAGTTTAACTTTAATAGACACTCAAATAAGGAGAACATACATATGAGGATTTTGAACATCCTTGGAGGACCAGGAGAGGCACTTTAATATAAGAAAATTCCATCCCATCCAATAATCAGGACTAAACTCTTTTCATAAAAGTTTCCATCCATCCATCCATTAACTTCCGTTTACCCGAGCTCAGGTCGCAAGGGTAGGGGTATCAGCAGGGAAGCCCAGGCATGTCTATCCCCAGCCACTTCCGCCAGCTCATTTAAGAGGATCCCGAGGCATTCCCAGGCCAACCAAGAGACGTAGTCTCTCCAGTGTGTTCTGGGTCGTACCCGGGGCTTTCTGCCAGTAGGGCACGTCTGAAACACCAAGGAAGGCGTGCAAAATAGTCTTCCTGATGACGTCAGACAGGCGTCTACTCAGACAATGTTTAAGTCCAGGCTGAAAACAGCTATATTCAACTGTGCATACAACTGAAAGGGTTCTATCTGCACTCTTCACTTTTACCTTATTTTAATTCATTGATTTTATTATGTTTTATCTATGATTTTAATGCATTTTCAAAACCACATTTTAAATTTTCAATGTCTTTTATTGTGTGTTTTTAACCTGTCTGCCATTTCTGTAAAGCACTTTGAATTGCCTTGTGTATGAATTGTGCTATACAAATAAACTTGCCTTGCCTTGCCTTGCCAAAAGGCTTCCTTATCAGATGCCCAAGCCACCTGAGCTGGCTCCTCTCAATCCAGAGGTGCCGCAGCTCTACACTGAGCCCCTCCTGGATGGCTGTGATTCTGACGTTATCTCTAAGGGAGAGCCAACCCACGTTACAGAGAAAACTCATTTGAGGCGCTTGTATCCCGGATCTTGTTCTTTTGGTCAGGACCCACAGTTCATGACCATAGGTGAATGGGTAAATCAAGAGTTTGGCCTTTCGGCTCAGCGCCTTCCTTATCTCGACTGACCGGGGAAGGGTGAACATGACGGCAGACGCTGCACCGATCTGTGTGTCAATCTACCATTCCATCCTACCCTTGCTTGTGAACAATACCCCAAAATACCTGAACTCCTCCACTTGGGGTAGGATCTCATCCCCAACCCAGAAAAAGCATGCCAACATTTCCTAGGTTACAAAAACAGTTCACCCCTAACGGGTGTGGAAATAAAAAAAAACAGCTACATGATTGGCATATAGTGACAAATTAAGTAAATGGGCAAAAGAATGGACAACACTGCTCGATAATGTTCAAATTAAGGAACAGAAAGCCTGTAAGTGTCATGATTACCCAAGTGGAGTCACCTGGGGTAATCATCTGGCGCGCTGGAGTGCGCCTTCTGATTGGGTTATGTTCGCTATTTAAGCATTCTACACCGAGACATGGGTGTCTGAGGATTACTCCTGTATTCGTAAGACACTCCCGATTACCTGCCTTGTTGTTTACTTGATTCTGCCTGTCTGCCTTCGATCCGACCAGCTTTCGTCCCACGCTACGATCTTCTCTTCAGTCCTGGTAAACTCGACCTGCCTTCGTCCCACGCTACGATTGATCACGTCTCCCGCTAACCCTTACGCTCCCCCAAATAAAAGTATTGTACGAACGCTCTGGGGTCTCTTGCTCTGTTCTGGTAATCCTCGTGACAGAATCCTCAGACCAGAATGGACCCCGCGTTCGTATATCTGCCCCCTGACGACAACGAAAGCCAGGACCAGCAGCCCAATCCCCCTTTAGAATGTACAGTTCGGCAAGTAATTTCCGACATGGCGAAATTGGCTAAGCAAGTGAGTCAGTTACGGCTCGAGTGGGATCAGTTGGGTCAGGACTGGTCCTATCTCTCCAAAGTAATTACCCATCAAGCCACTTCATCGGTGCCCAACACTGACAGCCCACCTTTGGCCTTTCCCAGTTCATTCAGCGCAGGTTTTGCTGAGCCGCGAGTGGGCACGCCAGAAAAGTTTGGGGGAGATCCCGCTCAGATCCGCCCATTCATAGTAAATTGTAGATTAATATTTGATCTCCAGCCCCGCAATTTTGCTACAGAAGCGGCTAAGGTAGCGTTTGCTATTAATCACCTCACAGGAAGAGCGCGTCTTTGGGGAACAGCCGCCTACGAGAGAGGTGCTACGGCTTGCAAGTCATTCAACCTCTTGGCTCAAGAGCTGATTAAGGTATTTGACTCTGGTTCCTCATCGGTTGACGCCGCCCGTTCAATCATGAACATCCGCCAGGGGAGACGTTCCATTGCCGACTATGCTGTTGACTTTCGTACGCTAGCAGCACAAAGTGATTGGAATGAAGAGGCGCTGGTCGATGCTTACCTCCACAGTTTGTCTGGTTATCTCAAGGATGAATTAGTGTCCCACGCTCCTCCGACAACACTAGACGAAGCTATTGACTTGACCGCCCGGATCGACCGTAGGGTTCAGGCGAGACGCCGAGAGAGGGAGGGTCCCAGCCAATCCGTCACCAGGCAAGTTCAAGAAGCTAATAATGTACCAAACCCCCGGGTTCTGTTCAGCCCCATCGTAGAAAGGATGGAGGTGGACCAGGTCCCGGTCATCCCCAACGAAGAAAGGATGGAGGTGGACCGGGTCTCTCTTTCCCCCGAGGAACGCTGGCGAAGATTTGTCAATCAATTATGTTTATACTGCGGTGGTAAGGGACATCGCGTGGCCACCTGTCCGGTAAAAGGCCAACGCTCGTCGGACGTAAGGGGCGTCCGTTTGAACTCAGTCCTTGTATCTGCTCCCAAAGACGCTAGACCCGTTATCCAGGCTTCCCTCTTCCTCCCCAATTCTACGCAGACGTTCCCGGCCCTGATTGACTGTGGCGCTGAAGTAAATATCCTCGATCTGTCTCTCGCACGCAAAATGGGGATACCTGTTAAACCCCTTCCTAATCCGGTATCTGCTCGGGCTTTAGATGGTCACCTGTTAGGCACAGTGTCTCAAACAACTGAACCCATAGAATTACAGTTGTCTGGAAATCACCAAGAGAAGATCCGATTCCATTTACTCCACTCCCCGAGCCAACCTCTCATTTTGGGTCATCCATGGTTGGTCCAACACAACCCCCATTTCGACTGGCGCACTGGGTCAATACTGGAATGGGGCAGGGACTGTCACCAAACCTGTCTGCGAGCCGCTCCTTACCCAGGTCACTCCACTTCCATAAGAGCTTCACCCAATCTGTCCAAGGTCCCAGTTCGTTACAACCACCTACGGGAAGTCTTCAGTAAAGCTAAGGCCCCTTCCCTGTCACCCAATCGGCCTTATGACTGCGCAATGAGTCTCAGGCCTGCCTGTTCGACTCCCATGCCTGCCTGTTCGACTCCCAAGCCTGCCTGTTCATCTCCCATGCCTGCCTGTTCGACTCCCAAGCCTGCCTGTTCGACTCCCATGCCTGCCTGTTCGACTCCCATGCCTGCCTGTTCGACTCCCATGCCTGCCTGTTCGACTCCCATGCCTGCCTTGAGTCTGCCTGTACTGATTTTGTCCCGTCTTTCCTCTCCTGTCTTGTCTGTTCCCTTTCCGCTCCCCTGAGTCTGGACTCTTCTGAATCTGACCCCCCCCTGAGTCTGGACTCTTCTGAATCTGACCCCCCCCTGAGTCTGGACTCTTCTGATTCTGCCTGTCCTGTCTGATTCTGCCTGTGTTTCCCTGTGACGTGTCTTGGGTTAAATTTATTTTTATTTTTTTTCCTGGGGAACTTCTGGAGCCGTTCCTTGAGGGGGGGGTTCTGTCATGATTACCCAAGTGGAGTCACCTGGGGTAATCATGTGGCGCGCTGGAATGTGCTTCCTGATTGGTCAATGCTCCCCTTTTAAACGCGTTACGCGGAGAACTCCTTGTCGGAGGATTCACATCTGTACCCCGTATGACGCTCCCGATTACCTGTGCCTTGTTTACCTGATTCTGCCTGCCTCCGATCCGACCTGCTTCCGTCCCAAGCTACGATCTTCTCTTCAGTCCCGGTAAAGTCAACCTGCTTCCGTCCACGCTACGATTGGCTACGTCGTCCGAAGTTGTCTTCACAACGTTGCTGCTGAGTTCGACGGTCATCGTGTTTCCCGCTAACCCTTACTCTTTCCCCAAATAAAAGACTTGTAACGAACGCTCTGGGGTCCCCTGCTCTGTTCTGGTAATCCTCGTGACAGTAAGAGGTGTCCAATATTAAAAACAGAATAAATCAATAGTATCCGTTTTCCCACTGTCATAAGAAATCATTGACATGATTAGTGTCTTCAGATATTCTAAATAACAATTTGGAAAACATCATTTTAGAATTTGCTATGAATTATGAACACCTGGTGTTCTTTTTCAAGGAATATATTTTTACAGTTGACTATCGCATTTTAGTAATAACAAAGTAATAATAATTATTGGTTTTTATTTCAGAAATGTGTGTCGTACTAATAGCCTTTCACACTTATTATTAACCAAGAAGTATCTCTCGGCTTACAAAAGGATGGTTTTAAAATATTCAGTTGTTAAAAAAGCACATGTGTTTTTATTACAATGTTTGTCAATTTCATTAAACCGTCTCATTGGATTTTCACCTAGAAATACAACCTTACTGAATTTTCACACGTTACTATTGACATTACTCTTCATCTCCTGAAGAGGATGCCAAGGGTTCAATCAAATGCATGTCAATGAATCCATAACAAAGCTTCCCTGCGGTTGCATTCCTCCAGCTTGTCCCTCGACGAGCAAGTGTGCTTGCTTCGGGAAAACGGCTTGACAGCCAATATGCAGACTTGCCAGGCGCTTTGTTCCATTCTCTTTACGACCGAGACAAGACCACACACACACAAGCATGTACAATGTCTATGACCTGGGCTAGTATTGTTTCAAATGGTTGCTAAGGTGTCTTTGAGGAAAGACAGACAGTTGTTTCAGAGTAATGAATAGTTTGTATTTATGCGGCCATCAATACCGGCAGTAACTTTGCACCCTGATGCATGTTTACAGGGAACAGAGTTAGGTTTTGCCACAAAGCCAGGCATGTTTGTTTTTAAAACCAGACTCAATAATCCTTCAGAGTTCGATTTTGTCGCAGACTTTAAATTCATTCGCTAGGCAGTGGTAACCAGTGTTGGGCATGTTACAGAAAAAAATATGTATT
This sequence comes from Urocampus carinirostris, assembly GCF_059441175.1. NCBI lineage: Eukaryota > Metazoa > Chordata > Actinopteri > Syngnathiformes > Syngnathidae > Urocampus > Urocampus carinirostris. The sequence continues at coordinate 33,481,737 of NC_142351.1, read as the reverse complement.
TATAGTTACTAGTTATTTTATTTTAAAAGTAATTAAGATAATTCTGTGCTGATGTCAGACCCATTGATATTGTTGTTGCTGTATAAGCCACGACCCTCTCCATGCGCTGCCTAACATTTGCTACTGGTGACACATAACCCAATATGAGAATATGAACTGACCCGCTGATTTTGATATTTTATTATAAAGGTTAAAATACAGCTTAGATGAGCTTACATGCGGTAGGAAGAATATCAGAAAACATGAGAAATATGTGCCATCGTACAATCAACTTGAGACGGCCCCACTGTAACTGTATTTATTTATATTTTGTAGGTGGGTGTGCACATCCCAGCTTTGCACACTTGTATGCAGCATTGCGTTGCTGGCAGAAAGAGGGTTTTATGTTATTTCATGAGCAGGAGAACCAGGCAATTTGCAGAAGACTTTGTGATTCAGGTTCTGCTTTTGGAAACTGGCGAAGTAATGCTGTCACAAGCCAGAAATGGAGACAGGACCCAGTAGTGTTCGTTTACTCAGTTTTATTGATAAAAAGAGGGAGCAGTGCTTGCTTCCACGATCCGATGATCGACGGACACGGGTAGCAGGTGGCAGGAACGCGGAAGTGGCACTTCCGTGTCGAGCTAGGATAATCGTAGGCAGCAGGGATACTGTTCGATACCCGGGACGGGAGAGCAAGGGCAGTATCGAGTCCAGAAATAAGGTTGGCAACAGGTATCAGGCAGGAAACAGGGCAAAACAGGTCGATGGTCAGGATGGAAGAGCAGGGCAGAAACGGGTCCAGAAACAGGTCGGCAACAGGTATCAGGCAGGAGAAAATAGGGCAGGAAAATGTCAGAAGGTATGGAGCTTGCATACCTGGGAGCATAGGTTCGCAAACGATCTGACAGCTACCTCTTGGAAGCCGGGAGTTTAAAAAGAGTCTTTGGACCAATCAGGGTTTAGGGCTGTTGGCGCCAATTAGGCAGTCACAGGTGCCCTGAATCAGCAATCATGACAAATGCACCATGTTATAACGGCAGTAGAGTAGCAATATTTGATCAATAATATATTACAATACTTGTTACCAAGATAAGTAATTGTGTTCCAGGAGTGTGTTCTTTTTAAACGTGTTACTCCCAAAACTGGTGGTTAACAAAAAAGATCTTAGACCAATTCTTATAATGAATGAATGCAGACACAAAAGTGTTTCGGAAACCTCGAGTCAATCTCATTCATTTGTACGATGAAATAATACCCCAACAGGGCTAACAATTTAATTTGTTTCAGTTTTTAATTGGTTCAATGTCTGCTGGTGTCATGTTAATCAGAGTTTAGCATGACAATCGAGTTACCAGAGTGAACCAGGCAGAGAGGGGAAACGTTACTAAGTATTGTTCAGCAATCATGGTCATACCTTAATGTAGTGGATATTAACACTCTAAAAAATACATGAAATATGATAAGATCAAATAGTATGACCTTATCAACTTTGCATTTCAACATTGTTGTCTTTTTTTGCTTAGTAAATGAAATTTCCTCTGTTGAAGAATTACAACACGACATTTTTATTGATTGAATATGTAGATGCCTGTTGGATTAGAAATGTTTCCAAATCCTCAAAATATCAGCTTCTGAATATCAAACATCCAACTAAACCCAATAAAAATGTTGCTTTCATTACTGAAAAGTTAGTCACAGGATGTTATTTACTGGAGATCATTATAAATGCCAATGAGATTGACATGAACCATGACACTTTGGACATTGTTGCACTTTTCAACCTTTTGAGCGAAAGAGGTATCAAAAGATTTGTTTTTTTTTCTCTACCAGGAGACAATGACAACGGGAGATGACTGGAGCCACGATGGATTGAGCCACATTAGAACCAAAACCATGCCTAATTAGACTCAAACATAAAGTTGTTTTTTTTCATAACAATTATGCCTCAATTCCATAAAGTTGCCTTAAGTTAGAAAGGAGTTCAAAAAATGGCATCATTTGTATAAAAATGTTATGAGGTAGTTTCCTTGAACTGTGCAGATTTTTTACAAGATGCATCAGGATGTACTAAATAAAACAGCACTGCAAATTACAGACTCAATGTCATATCCAGAAAACGAGGAGAAGCGATTTGCACAAGTGAGGGAAGAGACATTTCACGTTTAGTCTCTTTAATTACCAAACCACCGTGGTAACCTCGGAACACTGGAAGCAAACCAAAGAGGCAAGAGAAAGCAAAGATAAGTGTCTGTTGGTGTGTCATTTAGTTCTTCATATCGCACCGGTCCCAATTAATAGACATAATTTCTAGAATAGGTTATAAAATACAAAATCACAGTTCTTTTTTTTAATCGTCTAACCCACCAAATACCAATTTGAACAACAATAAGTATTGACATTTATTGCATTTGAGCTTACTGCTCTTTGTGGCTGTGTCGCTTTAAAGGAAACTGCTTTAAAAAACGTAAATGTAAAGGTTAGCTCAAGCAGCTACCTGCCCTAATAACAATTGTGAAAGTTTTAGGGGAGGATCAACCGCAACACCTGTTTCACGAGCTGAAAACTACAACGCTTCCTAAAAATTTTGTAATGGTGCTTTAATTGAATAGGACCATGTTTTGGAAATCTGCTCCTGATTGGGTGTAATAACTACAGCCCTCAATTCGGCTCTCGTGTGTTGTGTTTATAACCACAGCACGTATGGATTTGAAACAGGAAACATCTGTTGGGAGTGAATTAAATTGAGCTGCCAAACATTAAGACACCACAGAAGGTTACGTTTTGGCAACACCCTTGTAGTTACCCGGTGGACAAAACAAGGATGCCTTTCGCAAAAAAATGTGTTATATTTTACTTTTCTTTTTAAAATGGTAATCTCATTCCTGGTTATGTCCTGATTAATTCAGAAAAGGGGGCACCAATTCCAAATTTCTTTATATGAGATATGTTTGCAAGGTCTGATAGTAAAACAAATGGCAATCGAGACTGAATGAATCTAAAGGGACATTGAGGTTTTTGAGGTTTCCTCTTGCCGGCTTTATAAGTCATACTACTGAGTAGTCTGCTTTTGCAGCTGCAAAGCAGGCTGGACAGCTGTCCACTCGACTGTCTGGGCTTGAGTCCAAACTAGAGTGCAGGAAGATGCATTGGCTTTGGGATTTATTCCGTTTCGCTCAAACCTGAGATGTGTAGTCGCTCATTTCTATGCTCGATGAGTATGATGATTGCTTTATGAGCCTGAAGAAAAGCCTACAGGCAAAGTTAACCAACTGCATACTCTACGGGAAAGCATCCTCTTGCATCATACACGTGCTCTGGGGTGCATTACTAAAATAAATAATCTGAATATCTAACTAAAAGTGTTGGGGGATATTAGCGCTTTGGGAGCCATATTGTTTTTAAATAGCTTCAGGCACATGGTGTTGCTTGAAAATACATAAGTAAATACTAAAATAATCCTATACTGTTGTATTTTACTATTAGTTGTTCTTAACTTAGTTGGAGATGTAAAAACCCTACAGTTTTCTAGGAGCATTTACTGAACCCATTTTTTCTTAAAAATAAAATTATTCTCTTCACACTACCCAAATTTGCAACATTGGTGTAAAGTTTACAGATTAACAGAACTCTTGTTTTTAGAAGATTTTAACCATTTTTTGACTGTTGTGAAGCTTGCCATTGCAAAAGCAGTGTACAGTAATTTCTCCCTACTACGTGCATCGGTTATCACTGGTTCACTGCTTCGCAAATTTTGAATTGAACTGTCTTTACTGTCATAGATAACAAAGTACTGTAAATTGTGTTCTGAGCAGACAGCACACAACAAATACTATTACGAGAAGTACATCGAGTGTGTTTGTATTGGGTGGGCATGACTGAGTGTGCGACTGCGGTAGACTGGTGTATACTGTCAGTCAGACAGCTGTGGTAGGCGCACAAGTCAATGTGTCCACCAAAACAAACTGGGAACTACGGTGACACCTAGCCTTTAGCGTCTTGTTACATTAAAAAAAATTAATCAATTAAATCGGACATTGAGGAAAGTCAAAAGAGCACAAAAATGGTGATCACCAGCAGGTTCTCCTTAAATTGTTATCGGATCCGCAAAGAGACTGAGGAGGCATCGGGAGAGAAGGCAGTAGCGATCCTCCAGGTTTGGCCTACTGCTATGGCTAAGCTGCAAAATATCTCTCAAAAGCTACCCCTGCACAACCTGTCTCTCACCAACGCCGGATCCATTATTCATGAAACGGATGACCCGGAGCGACAACTCATGGGAAACTGCTAGATTTGGGACGTTTAGATTTCAATCATTGCGGGGAGCTGGCTCAATCGGAGCATACTTGATGCTAGCATACAGCAAGCCAGCTGCTCTCTAAATCGCTTTCTTACACTGAAAAGAAAAACGTGTTTTGTTGTAGGTTTGTAAAATGACAATAAAGACCATTGATACAACTGCAATTCTGTGTTTTGTGTTTTTATTTGTACATTTATAGCTGTCATTTTGTTACAGTCGTATCATCTCAGCTGGTAAAGACGTCGGCTTGAGATATGTTTGACCTTCACAGGTTTTTATGATGGTGTCTACATCACAGATTTTTTACTACTGATCCCCATTGATCGCAAAATCTGAGGGATCACTGAAGATGAGTCATCCTCATCTCCTAACCTGTCCCCAGAACTCTTCTCGGTGCATTTGTCACACTCATGTAAATTATTAGCAAACCGTTTAAATAAAGCGGCTAATAGCTCTTCTCTAGCTCCATCTTTCTCTATCGCACTGTTTCCCTCTTGCTTACTTGATATCCTTTGCCCCCTCTTAGACAGCATTTACAAAATGACACATGCATGCAACAAGCACCCAGTCATTCAGCATTACAGTGCTTGAAATTCAGTCACGACCAAGTCACACAGGAATATTAACACTTATTAGCTATAAATTACAGATTATATTAATTTAATTAATGAATTTAATTTAGGGCAAATCAACTCAAAACATATCTATTAATATATGTTATACTAAATGTTGGAGCTTGGAGAAATTTACTGGAATATTTGAGGGAGGGGGGGTTGACTTTAAAAATGTTTATTTTTTTAAATTAGCAAATAAGAAAATGATCATGAATGAGAGGATTTACATACGTTTTGAGTGTATAATGCTGGACCAAAGTTATGGGCAATATGGTTACCTAAAATGTAATCAATAAAACTGTAGTTTCAAAAATGTTCCAATGAAAACAATAAGAACATTGAAACACTTAAGGATGCATAACTAAACCTAGTTAGAGGAACAAGCACCGGTACAAAGTTGGTCACCTTGCAGAAGATTACTTAAATAAAACATATAAAATATATAACATTTTTGGTACATCCATACCTAAAGTAATCCCACAAAAGTTAAAAGAAAAGTTCATCCCGACACAAAGACACAAGATTTTTTGATGGTTAAGGCAAGAAAGCTATTGAATCGCATACCTTATTTGACTTATTTTTCCACAGGCTAAAATTTATTGGAACAAGACAATTATTTACAAAGCAAGGAGTTAGTGTGAAAGCCTATCAATTCCCCTCGCATGGCCCCTATAACAAGCCCAATTAACACCTTCACAAAGGGATCAAGCGGAATTTGGATTCAAGTATGTTCTTATCTACTTGCTTTGGCTATGAATCCTTAAAATGACAAGACCTCATCTCATCTCATTAGCTGCACCGCTTATCCTCAGTAGGGTCGCGGGGGTGCTGGAGCCCATCCCAGCAATCATCAGGCAGTGGGCAGGGGACACCTGAACTGCTTGCCAGCCAATCGCAGGGCACACAGGGACAGACAACTCGCTCGCTCATTCACACCTAGGGACCGGCCAATCCACCTGAAATGCATGTCTTTGGAATGTGGGAGGAAACTGGAGCGCCCGGAGGGGGGCGCACGCAAGCACGGGGAGAACATTCACGCGCTAACCACTGCGCCGCAGTGCCCCATGACAAGACCTGATTTTGTGAAAGTTAAAAAAGCTTGAAAATTGTGCAGTTCATGATATTGCTGCACATAGCAACATGTGTTGAACAATGAAGTAAAAAATATAATAAATACTATGCAACTGAAATGTACATTACTTCAGCCATTCTACCCTGCAATCAATTGACTTCCATAACATTTCTTTCTATCGCCCTGCATAATAAACTCTACAACTGGAGACGGACGCACAGACTGATCAAATTGATAAATCAGTACACTCACATTAGAGATTGAAAATTAAAACCTATGAGTCAGTTGTAATATTTTAATAGATAAAACGTTATTTTAGTATTTTTTATTCTGATAATCTTTAAATATAACCAACTTAGACTCAACTGATCCAATATTACAGGTTAGTAATCTAGTTCTTCAATCAACCAACACATCAATCAAGTGCTGATCACAATACAGGGTTAAAAGTTACACTGTAGCAAGACCGTTGGTGCGGTGGCAGGAGACGACAAAAGAACAAAAGCCATCAATAGAGGAAGGAATTTGAGAAATGTTGAAAAGTCAACAGAGGTGCACACGCACAACTAAATTGCATCCTTAGGTTTCCATGCTAACCTGGAAGGCTTATTATAGCGTGACCTTGCAGCATGATCAAGCGTCCTAGAAAGACATAAAGAACACTCTTGTCTGGAAACGGTGGAGGGCGGGGGGTTGTTTGTTGTCGAAGACGGCCCAAACCAGCCTTCTTCCTCACAAATAAAATATGAAAATTCGGGTTTACTTCAGTCTCGGGCCCCTCGAATCAAGTCAATCGGTCGGGCTCGGGGTGGTTTGGGCTTTTATACCCTCGTGCCAAGTCGGATCCGGCTGGATTTTTGAGGCCTGATGTTACCTCTAATCAGAATGCACTATGGAAATCAGTGTTTCTGGCACCGTACATTAGTGTGATAAAGAGATAAGCTCTAATGCCTTTTTGTATGTCGTCTGTGCCATGGGTGGAGGAGTTGTAAAGTGTCAGCGCGCTCACTGCCGCAATTCGAGTTCGATTTTAATCAGTAATTGATTGCTCAATGCACTTTTATAAAAAGCTAATTTATAAAATGCCCAATAGTTACGTTAGGTAGCTCTTACTTAAGTTTTAATTTATTTCGCCTTTATAGTCCGGTATGACTTATGTATGAAAAACATATGACTGAAGACTATTTTTGGGGGGTGCGCCTCACAATTCAGTGCGAAAAAAAAACAAATAAAACAACATCCGAACACTAAAACAAGGCACAATGTCCAAAAAAGAGGTCCTAGTGCAATATTTCTTTCCGTTGGTGGAATGCAATTCGTCACTAAAACTGTAACCGTCCGAAATCCAGAAAGCAACAAAATACATTTTATGTGCTATTTATTTGCTCGTAAACAATGTCCCAAAAGGCCCGAACTCAGCTGATGGATAGGTGCCAACTCCACCCCCAGTCTATTTTGCTGCAATTCTGTGCAATGTGCTTAGTGTTCACTTTGGCTGATTCCCAGCTCTTGCCACTTTGCTCCAGTTCCCATTCCCCTTTCGCTTGGCCCCGCTCTCAGTCTCAGCACAATCAAGCACCCCCGGCAGCTATGGGCATTTCATTATCTAAGTTCCAATTTCTTAGCAATTGGGCAGGTATAGCACTTGACCGCAAGCTAAATGTTGAATTCAAATGGAGGCCTGCGCCTGTACCTAGTACTCATGCAAACAAAGACAAAAAACAAACAAGCAAATTAAGATCACGCGGTGTTTTATGAAAAGAATGGACAAAAATGTGATCACTTGTCCCAAGTTTTGAGATATTAACTTATTGTTGGACTTGATCCAGCCAAAGACAAATAATCATTGACGTTAGTGACTGTCTTTTCATGCTGTGTTAAACGCATTCCCAAACAGTTTTCTTTTTCAATTAGGCACAGAATATGTAGTATTCCTCCCTAAAAATATGCAAATAAGTTGTAAAATATTCAGCGCGCCAGGAGACTTTATACATTTAGTTTAGAGTTAACACTTTCACAATGGCGGATCCCATTAACGCTACATGTGAGGTGACCTTGTAGTTAATAGTGATTACATACCACTCGTTTCTTGCTTGGTTGTAGGTGACTGTTGCTTTAATTTTTGTTTTTCGCTTGTTTGTCATGATTACCGATGTGAATCACCGGGGCCCGCTCCTTTGGCGCCAACTGCCTCGGACTCTGATTGGCTCCCTGTCCCTATTTAAACCCACTCCTTTCTGTCCGCTTTGGTCAGTTGGTTTGCCAACCTCAGTTAACACTAGGCAAGCCTTTTTCGACCCTGACTCCCACCTGTTTTTTGATCCCGTCTGTTCCCCTGCCTCGACCCGTTTTTGATCCTGACACCGTCTACTCTACCGTCCCGGCTTTCGACCTCTTTTTGTCCCCGACAACGTCTACACTCCTTTCCTGGCTAATGACTCGCTTCCGACCCCGACCACGTTTTTGCTCTCCTGTTCCGGCTACTGACCCGTCTATCCGTTCCCGACACCGCCATCGCTCGCCACGGAAGATCCACTTCCGCGTTCAGAGCGACCTGCTTCCCGCGTCCAGCAATCACCGAATCGTTGGCGCAACCATTTATTTTTCTTCCAATAAAACTTGTGAGAAACGCAACGCAAGGGGGTCCTGTCTCCGTTCTGGTCCTGACATTGTTAGCATGGGGGCTGCCGGTTGGCGCTCGTTGGCTGCACACTATATGTTGTTGGCTAGCACCAGTTTTGCTCTGTCACTTGGTTTATTCCCAGCTCAATTCACATTTTTGCCATATTAGTTTTTCAGTGTTGGTTTCCGTTTCTTTTGATTGTCTAACCTGGTGTTGGCGTAATTTTGCCATGTTTCTTGGTTTGTTTATTCCTGACTGGATTATTGTTTGTCGCCATAGCCATTACCGCTTATCATTGTTAGCCTGGCTGCTCACTTGGGTTTTTTTGCCGAGGCTGCAGCCGCCTTCCGTTGATCGTCCTGATCGTCCAGTGGGTTGGCAGCTCTCTGTGTGTTTTTTTTTGCCAATTAGCCCTTTTTTGCTGTTCACCCTTTGTTGTACTATTACTGTATCTACCTGCAACAACAAGCCTAAGCATTCTCGACACAAACACTTTGACTCAGCTTAAAACACGTGTAACTTATTTGACTAATTAACACGTAAAACAATATGGTGAATGGCTTGCTAGGGTGCAGCTCAGGACGTCGTCGGGGAAAAATATATAGTCCATGCTAAAAAGCGTATACTATTTCATCACATTTTGCATATTTAAGAATTCAAGAATACCTTTACGTTTGAACTATCTGTTTCAAGTAGTATTACATATTCAAATGCATAAAAAGCAAGAGTTATTTCACACATTTTAAATTTTAACTGAAAAAACATGTTTGAAAGTGCGACACATGATGTGTATAAAAACACAGTGGGGTATTTATTGCCATACAAAAAAAAATGTCTCCACGAAATCCAAGGGTAATTTCTGTACTACAAAGACCAAGCTTCCTTGCCAATAAATAGGCTACAAAGCAGAAGACAAATAATGAAATAGAGCATGAGTACAAGGCAAAACAATACTTTGGTTCAAACGAGGACAAAAATACTGGGTAAAATCTGAATAAAAATACAGAATAGTGCCACTATTTGGGTTTTTAAATGGGTTATTGTCTTCATATATAACTAGTAGGTTTGACAGAGTGTAATATTTCACCACGATAAAATGTATCAAAGAAACACAATTAGAGCAATTTTGGTTTCTGTGTGCATAAGCATGTGCCAAAAAAAAATATCAGCTACGTCTTGATCTAAAATCGCATATTGCTTGTAAAAGTAACTAGTTACAGTGAATGAGTTGAATCACTTTTCTGACACACTTCTCCACACTTACAAACATAAAACCTGTTTTTTCAAAGGCGTATGTAGCATTTTATTCCATGTAATTTTACCTGTCTCCGTAGTTCGACCTGAATAAACATAAATGATATTTGCTTTCCCCAAATCAGAGACTCCCTTAATGTAATATGTGACCACTAGATGTCATTGTATCGTGTAGTGTTCTACACAAGTACACAATACAAACTATGGAAACTCAATGTGACCAAAACACACAATTTTTCTTAACATTTCTAACTCATTTTTTGCACGGCCTTTTATAAGGTTTTTGGCTTTGGGAGGCATGAGTAGCAGAAAGGTGGCGGGCGGTCATGTCAGCTCCCTCCAGGTAAGCCTCGTGTTATGTAAAAATAAATACAAATTCATTGACCTAAGACTATTAAAAAATGCACATTACATGATAGTTCATATACTTTTACTTATTATTTATTTCAATATATAAACAAATGTGTAGCACAAGTTTTTAACTTAAAAAAAACTATTATTTTCCGCAGTGATAATCATATGAAATGTAGTCAAAATAGTGGCAATCCAAAAGTATGGTACAGCATATGCTGGCATGTTCATATTTGTCACGAGTGGTTTGAATAATTGAATATGTAATTTCTATTTACCTATTTTTGGTTCAAATGTCCTTGTCTGATTAAACAGTGTAAACCACCATCAAATTTAGTAAGACTGGTAACTCTGCTGCTGTTAAAACAGAACTCAAATTACCAATTGTTTGCAACATCATGTGACTTTTGGAAGACAATATAAGACCTAAGAGCTGGGAAAAGCACAATATTTTTTCAGTCGAGGGGAACTATCTCCCTTCCACAGGCCATTGAACAGGAAGGAATCAGCCTCTGTCAGGTAAACTGACCCATAATGTGATCTGAATGGAGTGGCTAACTTTACAAGCCAAAAGAACAGGCCAAACAGCGAGACCACCATGGCCCTTTTTAGCAGTTTGTGGGTACTTTTTAACAAATGCTCCACAAGATTTCCCTAACACATCATTCTCACATGAGCAACAGAGCAAAACCTTCCCAAGTTGGAAAAGGTGAGGTAGATAAAAGCGGAATGGAAAAATATTAACTCGGGTGTTTGCATTTGGCTCGCGTTCAGGAGAAGTAGTCCGGATGGCTGACGATGTATTAAAACTGCCTTTTGGGAGAGGCTGGCCATTGCATAGACTGTCCTAACAATGTTTGCAGATGGCTAAAAGGCCAGCAGGGAACATTGACAATAACCTTGTGTTTGTGCGCATATCCTGCTGGTACTCTACAAGCACACAGAGAGCACTCATGCGGCAGAGTTTATTCATATCTCACTTGACTACCTTGAAATACAGAAAAAATATCTCGCTCAGACATCAAAGTCATGATGACTTCCCAAAATGTAATGTGTGACAGTAGATGGTAGCATCAACTTAATCTCCTGAGAAAGAATATTGAAGGTCAGTGCTAAGTTGTACAAACTGCAAGATGTCATATTATCATTGGTATTTCTTTTTCAAAATAATAACACCAAACTCGCTGGGTCTTAGTTTATTTGTTGAATATTAAGGGGAACTACAGTGGAACTCACTGGCCAACCTTTATTGGTAAAACTATATGTAATGCATTCGTTTTCACAACAGCACAACGTAACACATAATTTATGTTGCAAATTTTGGACTTCAAAGTGCTTTTTAGGACACGCAAGGTCACTATACACAGAATACCAAACATCAATGAAAAAAAATAAAAAAAATAAAAACAGTAAGTAATAAAAAGCAAATAAAAAGTGTGTGAGGCAGATGATCACAAAAAAGGCAAATCTGAAGAGGTGGTTTTTAAGTGAGGATTTGAAGGTGGACAGTTTGTTGGAATTCCAGAGGTCAGGCGGCACTGAGTTCCAGAGTAGGAGGGTAGAGCGGCTGAAAGCTTTGCTCCCCAAGGAGCTGAGACGGGCAGCAGGTATAGTGAGATGGAGAAAGGAGGATGATCTGAGGGTGCGGAGATGGCGTGGCGATGTGAAGGACGTCGGGAGGCTGGAGGGGGCAAAGTTATGACTGGCCATGTCGGTGTAGAGATGGAGGGCAGGTGAAAATACGCTGACCGGATGATGTTATTATATATGACAGTTGAAGGAGAGTGTACAGTCAAGGATGACACTTAAGACTCTTGACCAGAAGGGAGGGAAAGACAGAGGAATTATCAATGAAAAGAGAGGAGTTTGATTTGGTGCCAATGAGAAGTAGTTCAGTTTTATTGCTGTTTAGTTTTAGGAAGTTGATGGTGAACCATGATTTTATCTCAGAAAGGCAGGAGTTGAGGTTTTGTGCACAAAATCCATCCTCCTTTCCTTCCTCAAGATTATTTCAACTACTGTTGTGTCATACAGCTTATCTGTGCATTTCAGTTACATCAAGAATTTGTGCAGGCGTCTGGGTAGATTTCTGACCCTTGTAACAAGTAATGACTAAAATGTAATTGGTTAAATGCTTAAATATGAAGCACACATCTGAAAGCAGAGCCTCCAGGGAATTTTCTAAGCCAGCAGAGAAGGCTTCGCAGGCCCTGAGGGTCCACCGCAGATATATCTTAAATGACTGTTCAACCGCGCTAAACTGTTGAACGCACCTCTAGTTATCCATCTCTTTTTCTGTGCCCCATCAGCTAAAGTCACATTTTTGTCATTTACCTTACGGTATTCAACTGTTACAGGTATATGTACCTCATGTTATATGTACCTCATTATATATATCATGATAACTGTAAGTTATCATGATATATATAATGAGGTACATCATTGAAGGTGAATTTACCTTCACCCGGGACTTTTTTTAACAATGAAATTCCCTTTTAAAGTACTTTAGCATACCTCTCGTGACAAAACATAGCATTAAAGTTTAAATTTCCTCTGGGAAAGCAAAACATTTATATTGCAAACACACTCCATTGCCATCAGAATTCTGTTCTAGTGGAGCTGCTTTGTTCATGGGGGGAAAGAACCTACCACCTCCTGGGTCATGTTACACTGCAAGAGCGAACAAAAGGGAAGCGCATCCAACAAAAAGCGGCTCATAATGTGGACTTCTGAAAGTGACTTCTGAAAAACTGTCTGGAATGAGAAAAAAATCATTTCACCTTGTTTGGAAGGAAATCCCTGTAGGTACTCTGCCTGACTTCATAACCCAGAATGCTCTGGATTAAGTATGCTCCGATGAGTGTGGGTTTTATAAACTTCTCAGAGGACATTTTCTGACTTCTTAGATGACTCATAGGAGTACAGTTCTTATGGAAGATTTTGAATAACTATTTTAAAAATTGACAGACTAATGGTTCAACCAGTGTTTTTAATCCGTCAACACTTGGGGAAAATCTTCTTAAACGGACAATTAAATGACTCGAAAAGCGCACAGCAGAGATTACATCATATATTCACATTTTGATTACGCTGTGGGTGGAATTTTTTGCAACATCAACACAATCAAGTAAAAAGCTGAGAACACCAAACCACCCATACTAATTAGAATTGTCTTTATGGTCAACAACATAGTGATCATTGTTTACGAGATTAGACGTAAATATGAAATTAAAATTTAAAAGAGAAAAGTAAGATTGAAAAAAAGAACTTTTAGGATAAATAGGCAAATTTACAAGGTAATGCTTGTAGAATGGCTTGAGTTGTAAGTGCAACAGAACAATAGTGCAGTGAATAATACTGTATTGACATTAGCAGCAAATATATCCAAAATAAGGGTATAGAAATAAAATATATATATCTGTTATTCTATATGTCCCTCAATCCAGCGTAACTGTCACATCGGGGCCATAAATCCTCATTCAAACGTAAAAGTAGAAATAATTTCATGCTTTACATGGATCTGTGTATTTTGCATGTAAAAACTATATACCAACACCACGATTTTATGCGTTAGATTTGCACCTTTTTCCCTTCAAAATCGCCTACCAAATGTTTTAAATCTGCCATTTATATACATATATTTATATAGATATAAAAGAATGCTATGTTTTGTCACAAGATGTATACTGAAGTAATTTAAAAGGGGATTTCATTGTTAAAAAAAGTCACAGATGCAGAGTTCAGGGGAAAAGCACAGACCCCTCTTATTACCAAGAGACTGTGTAGAGAGCTCACTCATTCAAACTCCTTCATCTCTGATGACCTCTTCCAGTGTGGCAACACCCTAGCTGTTGTAGGAAGGACCAACAGAAACTCAACTTCCTCAGAAAAACCTGAAACTGAAGCTGCTGGTGTCATTCTACAGACCCAAAGTGGAGAGCATACAGCATCACAAAGTGGTATCCTGGGAGCACAGCTGAAGACAGAAAAACCTAAGAGTCTTCAGCACAGGCCAGAAAGCCATATGCTTCTCTCTGCCTAGACTGGAGGACATTGCTGACTCACAATACCGCAGCAAAGCCAACAAATTTATATACACGTATATATATATATATATATATATATATATATATATATATATATATATATATATATATATATATATATATATGCAGGTTTTTCTGTCTGCAGCCGTGCTCCCAGGGTACCACTTTGTGATGCTGTATGCTATACAGTCTTTTGGTAATAGGAGGGGTCTTTACTTTCCCCCTGAACTCCAGTATCCAACTTTCTTTCAATTTGTAAAGAATGCCAAGCAACAGAAAGATCCCAGTAATACATCAGCCTACAGCAGCAGTTTCCTCTCAAAAGATGCACGCAAGAGAGGCTTAATCCAACAGTGTGATGGAGCAAGAATGCTGGTGTAAACCATGCCACCCACTTCACTCTTACTGCCTTAATGAGTGAACAAGTTCTTTACATCTGTCACTATCCCTGGTAACTTACCCACTCCACATTCCTTGAATTTGAGGCTATGCTGTGGTTACCTTAAGCTTTTTGTTACCCCACCCAGTGTGAGCGCTCAGAGCTGCCCAGTATTCCAAAGGCTGAGGGGTTTTGAGGCCCGATGGAAGACAGGTGTATGGGAGGGAATACTTTCAAAAAGACAAGAAGTCAACAAAAAAGGCGAGTGGCCTCCTAATCCTACCACCCCCACAAGAAAGTGGCCCCAAAGCTTTTGTAGATGCTCATCTGTAAAGGGAGATGCCGAGTGTGGGTAATAATTTACAATACAACTGCAAGTGCTTCTTAAGCATGCTCTGCCCATTAACTGCACTAGCAGATACCAAGATAAAGCTTCTCATGTTAGCAGAGTTACTTGTACATAAGCCCGGGTAATGTAACGATAACGATAAATATCAATATATAATTTATGCCACTATTAATAATAAAAATGTTCAATAAAAGGAAACAATTTTAACCCAACCACCGATTAAAATAGGGTCGCTAATCCAATAATAATGCAAGTTCCAAACCAACATTCAGGAGACGAAGAAGGTGACGAGGACTTACCATTCATTTCTCAGGAATAGCAGCTCGCAGGGTGAAAGCGGAAGGACTACAATGCGGTAAAAATGAGGGATAAAGAGACAAAGGACACCCAGCAGACCTCAAAGCATGCTGAAAAATATTCACTTCAGTTGTAGTCACCAATACAATTATGAATAATGTTGATACACTCACCCATCAACACCCCAAAAATTACAAAATTATTGACAAAAAAGCATCCTTTTAAATTAAACAATATATTGGGAATTTGCAATTCAAAATTAACCTACTAGCTAGTTCTTGCTCATTAAAGGTGGTAAGGTCATTCCTGTTAATGGTCAGGTACAGTTGCCCAGTTTCCTCTATTGTCCTTCCAGTCAAAAAACAGTTGAAGAATATTGGCATGATTCATTTTAATTTAGAAGGTTTGGATTTTAAACAACAGCTGTGTCGCTTGCTAGAATTATAGTTGTATGTGAGTTATACAGCTGAACGTGTTTCAATACAACATCAAGCAGAACAAAATCCCATGTTGCCACCATTGCGCAAGCATCCCAATCTATAGAGAAAACGAACTTTTAAATGATTTAAACGGGAACATATTTCCCCTGTCCTTTTTTGCAAAAATTACAGTTATTAAAACTGACACTAAGTACAGATTTTGAAAAGTATAAGAATCCTTTGACAGGCTGTTGACATTTACAATATGTGATAACAGGCTGTGAACATTTTAGTTTTGAGTGCTTCACCCTAATCTGAAACGCACTAGAGCATGACATGGGGCCGTCTTGTCAAACAAAATCAGGGTACTTATCACAGGTATTTGTATGTCACATGCCGTTATCAGTATTGTCACACGCCGCTGCCCATCAATGCTGAGGTCTAGTTCATTGCCGACCATCGAGATGACGCTTTACGTTGAAAAACAACAGCGACCAAGTGATGAAAGTCCTGAAAGTCAGATTTAGCTCAGGAGGCTTCTCCTGCTACTGGTATTCATTGAAACCAGTACTATCTGTTTCATGTGAGGGAACTAAGTCCTCGCCAACAAAATGCCTGGAGAGGAATGGGCGCCGCCAGGTTGTACTTGCCCAAGACACACCACAGGAAGAGTTCCCAATACAGCCCTAGCGGTTCAGGGAACCGTGAACGCAAATGTAATATTTGGGTCTTATACTCGTGGCCATGTAAAGAAGCGTGTGCAGTCCATTAGCAGAAAAGCATTGCTTTGGTGATCACGGATGAAGTTCAGTTTAGTCTACTGCTTTCCTCTTTTGTGTCGCTTCGTTCAGACGTTGTTTTACCGACACAACAAAGAAAGAGGAGGGGCTGCTCAGGACAAGCTAACAGAAGAAGGACAAGCAACAGGAACAGGAGGTTCAAGAAGGGCAAATGAGACCATGCAATGAGGGCTGCCTTTCCACTCAAGTCATTGTCTTCATGTAAATTTGAGCTGATTAACATTCTGTCGGTGTCACAAATGGTAACTTCAACCTTTACCAACTTCACGGCAAGAGGCTAGCCACCCTGCTCATAAAACACTGGCTAAATTATTATTTTTTTTGCAAGCATGAACTTACAAAGTGATTAGATTTTAGCAATGAAATCCGACACTATATGACTTGACTTTATCACAACTTACTTTTCAGCTTTGTGAAAAACGAATGGGCGGCACGGCGGGTATGAGGTTAGCACGCAGGGTGCGTAGGTCCAGGGTTCAATTCCAGCTACCGCGGCCTCCTCCGTGCGGAGTTTACATGTTTTCCCCGTGCTTGTGTGGGTTTCCTCCCTCATTCCAAACACATTCATGTCAGGTTAATTTGCCAGTCCAAATTGTCCTTAGGTGTGAATTAGCGAGCGAGTTGTCCATCTTTGTGGGCTGTGCAACTGGCTGGCATTCGGTTTAGGGTGTTCCCTGCCCACTGCAACCATAGTGAAGATGAGCGGCGCAGACAATAGATGGATGAATGAAAAAATGAATGCGCTATTAACAGGGTTTGTACACCTTTTTATGGCCAAATTCAAGCACTTTTTAGGGACTTTCAAAACCATTTTTTTAATTTGTGTAGTACAATTTTAAGAATAAATCCAACGTGAATCATGTATATTGCAGATCCACAAATATAGATGTGATTTTTATATGTATTTTTTTTTTTATCAAACATTTAAGATTAGAACAACACGTGTGTAAATGTGTTTTGGACAAATCTCTCTCTATAAAGGTGTTGGGTAAAACGACAGTAATATGTATCTTACATTTTCAGTTGCAGAAATTTCTTCCCAAGAAAATTTACCACTGGAAAACGCAACCATTTTTTTTTTTGCATGGCCTATAATAAATGTCCAAACATATAGGTAATCCTCGAACTAATACTGAACACTATTCATATTGTCCTGTTTAGGTAAAGCATACACCTGTCATCTTAGGTGTGACCCGTAGGGGGCGCTAACGCCTCATAGGACAAACTAAACCAGCTGTTGTTAATCACGATGGGAAGAAAGTAATGCCAAAACAAAGCCACCAGAGAGCAGCGTCATTTTTAAGCAGACTTGTGAAACATGGGAACAATGTCAAGCATCTGAAAGCACTTCAACCAAAATTCAAGAACATTTCAATCCTTGAAAACATAACATAAATTTCAAACATGTTCATGGATTTTAAGCACCTGTAAAAATAAAAGAAGACAATTAATTATTGATATGCACACTATTGTTTTGTGATGATGATGACAGAAATAAACACTTTTTTTTTTCAGTCACTCTCTGGAGTTTTTCTGCAATCAGGGTTCCTACAGCTTAAGGCAAGCTAAATTCAAACGTTTTTAAGACATTTGTAATACCTTTAGAATCAAATTTAAGACCAAGTCCACAAAAAAAGCATAATTGAAAGCAAAATATATATATATATATTTCTTGCACACTATACATCGTGCCTCGTACAAATTACCTGGCACAGCTTTTAGCTTTGGCGAAAATCATTTGTTAGACAGTCACTTCTCATTAAATTAACACTTTTCAATATTCTAAAAAATAATGTCTTTGTCTGAAGTTTCTATGCCTATTGTGGGTAGACCAAAGACATGTGTCTGCACGACTGAAACAACATCACGGTTTTGATAGTTCCGTTATTGCGGTCATGCACTGTTGCCACGAAAGTGAATCGGTGAAATATTCAAAAAGACGATTGATAAATCTTACCATTTTTTTTTTGTTCAAAAAAATATAAATATAAATAAAGTGTTCACATTTTCAAGACTCTTGAAAATTGGATTTAAGACATTTTAATGCCAATAAATGCCTTATTTGTAGAATAATGCATCCAATGCCTTTTAAGACCTTTCTAGGAACCGCGGTTACCCTGTGCAATGTTTTTTTTCTTGAACCATCACCATGCACCACATCATGTTGAATGTCAGAAACTTGTACGAGCCCCATAGACCACGTAAAAACTCAGTTCAGTGGGCAAAGCAACAAATCTGTCTCTGAGTTATGTTGAGTAAAGAGTTTTATATTCAACGTTTGGTGTAATTAAGTGCAGTGCCACTTAAACAGTATCTACAATTAGCAAAGACCAACCACATGATTTCAGCTCAATTACATTTGGCTGTGAAACAGGATAAAGTGAAAAACCATGTCACGTTTGTGTTTTAGGTGGAAAAGTCATTAGCAGAAACCGCATGGGACCATCAAAGTCTCATGGATAACCAAACAAAGGAAGGTTCATATCATTTTTGGATGATTTACACTCAATCTGTATCACATCTTTTTCTGCACACATCTAAAAAACTTCATTCACCACACGTTGCATTTACCCTTCTGCTCACAGCGTCCTATTTTGTCTTTATTATATTGTAATGGAGATGTGTGGTGAAACTTTAAGGACCTCACAATGCGGTAAGAGGAGCGGCCGATGTACCAAACAAACACACCTTTGGTTACAATTGCTGGTCTATGGTACGACTTCTGCCCTCAGGGTAAAACCTTTGTTTGTTCAGCAGATGTTAAATGCTGCTTTTATTCACTAGGGAAACAAGATCTAATCACTATTTGTAGTAACATACTAAACCACTAATACAAGCATTGTTTAATATTGCACTTAGTTCAGACTTGAGACGTATGTCGAGAAAATTCCTTCCTCCACCAAAAAAAAAACGTTTTTTTTTAAATGATTATTTTGAGTGGGTCTCACAAAAAATGACCAGTTTCAGCAAGTAGTTTAAAAATAAAGAAGAATACTATCAAAAATATTAAAGAAGAAAATTGTCCCAAATGGTTAACCAACAACAAAAATATGTATTTCCCCTTTAATATTGTGTCTGTACAATGTTAAGAAGCACTATTCATCTGTTATTTTCAGAAAGTTGTCATTTTGTTGCTTGTTATCCACTGAAACTGACATCAAAGTTGGCTAGATCTCGGACAATGACCAATCACTGCATGTCTGTTTTTTGCTGAAAAGCAGTGATTGGTCCACACCAAAAGCAACTTCAATCCCAATTTCAGTGAATAGTAGTTGTCAAAAAGGCTGCCCCAAGATAAATTAAAAACGGGTAGATTTGTCTTCTTTATTTGTGTCCTACAAATGCAATGATAACACTCAGCATTTTAAAAAAATTGTTATCATGTTAATAATAACAATAGTGATATATTTTTGGGGTGGGGTGTTTTTCAGAAAGAATATTGGTGTATGGCAGTTAAAAGTTTCTTTAATTTTCCATCCATCCATCCATTTTCTGCACCGCTTATCTTCAGTGGGGTCGCGGGGGTACTGGCGCCCATCCCAGCCATCCTCGGTCAGTGGGCAGGGGACACCCTGAACTGGTTGCCAGCCAGTCGCAGGGCACACAGGGACAGACAATTCACACCTAGGGACAATTTGAACCGGCCGTTTAACCTGACATGCATGTTTTTGGAATCTGGTAGAAAAACGGGGTGCCCGGAGAAAATCCACGCAAGCACGGGGAGAACATGCAAACTACACACAGGAGGTTTGATTGAACTGTTGTTTCGGTTTGGCTTTGCGTGTAACTTAATAGGATAGACGAATCAAGTTTTGGACAAGATGGAGAAATTTTGCATGCAATCAAATCTGTCTCTGAGCCACAGATACTCGTAGAAAGAGCCATATATGGCTCGCGAGCCATAGGTTCCCGACCCCTGGAATAAATGCTCAACATGGAGGAGTTTTGCTCATGATTTCTCATGGTATATCTGTGTTTTCTGTCGCTAATTATCAATTTGATAGAATTGAGTTATTGAGTTGTGATATTCTTATTTCTGGGGTGAAGCTGAGAATAGTGCTTGTATATCGCTCTGGTCTGAGCTCTTTTCAGGCCAACGTCGCTATGTTTGAACATGTGAATTCTATTTTTGATACTAAATTGCAAATTCTACTTATGGGGGATTTTAACTTTCCTGACCTTCACCACAGTTTTCTTCAAAATTCTGATACTAATCTAACTTCAATGTTCAAAAACTTGGTTTCAAATGCAGGTTTCTTTCAGCATGTCGATAAACCAACCAGGGGGCCCAACGTATTAGACCTTGTGTTTTCTACTGACAGATATCTGATTAAAAACATTGACGTTGGGCTGAGTTTCTCTACCAGTGATCACGATTCTGTTACTTTCCAACTTAACCTGGCTCTTAAAAAAGACCCCACTGCTCAGAATTACATACATTTTAAAGACTGTGATCTTCATGGCATGAGATACTTTCTGTCCAGTGTCAACTGGTATCTCTTATTTGATAATTGTGGGAATATTGAAGAAATGTGGGCAATATTTAAATCTGTTGTGTACACTTTGTTATCTGTATACGTACCCTCAGTTGCTGTTACACCTCACGTCAACCGGGATATAGCTGAATTGCATAGGCGAAACCAGTTTATTCACAAGCTTTATAAACGTGATCAGTTGGCATACTTGGAAAGTTATCAAGATGCTTCAAGGGAACTGCGGAGGGCCATCAGGCAGGAAAGGGTGGCTGAGGAAAATAAAGTTTTAGAGGCTAATAATACTTGTAAATTCTTTTCATACATCAACCGTAAACTAATTTCTAGGGCATCTATTCCCAACCTGAAGGCATCTGACGGTACCATTGCTACTGATAATGCTGATAATGTCCGTATATTAAATGATCAGTATGCCAGTGTTTTTGGTCGTGACAATGGTGTTTCACCCGACTTTCCCACCAGAACTTCAGCTATTCTGAATTCTGTGGAACTTTCAAAGGAGTTAATTCATAAATACTCGATAAAACTTCCCAGCAAATTTTCAGCCGGCCCTGACAAAATTCCAAATTTCTTGCTTAAAAAGCTAGCTGACTTTTTATGTGGACCATTATTTTATCTGTTTTCTAGATCTTTTGAGGATTCACAGCAGCCTGAGGACTGGCTCAGTGCTATTGTCATACCGATTTTTAAAGGGGGGAGCACAACAAGTGCAGCCAACTATAGACCAGTTAGCTTGACTAGCTGCGTCTGTAAAGTGTTTGAGAAAATTATCTCAGATGCCATATGGAAATTTATACAGGAGCACAATCTTTTTACGTTTAAGCAACATGGGTTTAGGTCCGTACATTCTACCATGACTAACTTGATAGCTCATTTGAATAATATTACCAGTATGTTTTTTGTTCACAATATGGCTGGTCATGTTGTTTACTTAGACTTTTGCAAGGCTTTTGATAAAGTGTCTCATGACAAGCTTTTACAAAAACTGAAATGCTACGGTATTAGTGGAAAACTGCTTGAATGGATAACTGCATATTTGTCAAATCGTAAACAATGCGTAAAAATTGATGATGTTCTTTCAGCGTGGTCGGAAGTTTGTAGTGGGGTACCGCAGGGCTCAGTACTAGGACCATTATTATTTCTGTTTTTTGTGAACGACCTACCTGAGGCCATTCAAAGTAGTGACATCTCAATTTTTGCCGATGATGCTAAACTGTCGGAATTCTTACCAAAAACCCAGGTTGCAGGAACAATTGATTCTCTCCAAAATGACATTAAATCAGTTTTTCTTTGGTCCGAACAGTGGCAACTGCAACTGTCATCTCATAAATGCTTAGCACAGTCGTTTTTTCATGGTTCTATTCCGCTGTATAACATTAATGATCATGATTTGCATGTTGTTACTGAACATAAGGATCTGGGTGTCACTCTTACTTCAAACCTAAAGTTTATCACGCATATCGCCAAAATTACCAACAAAGCCAATAACATAGCATCAAACATTTACAGACACTTTTACAACAAGAACCCAGCATTCTTAGTTCGAATGTTTTGCGTTTATGTTAGACCCGGGTTAGAATATAATAGCGTTGTGTGGAACCCTTACTTACTCAAGGACATTAACCTACTGGAAGGAGTTCAACGTCGGTATACGAAGCGGATATCTGGGATGCGCAACTTGTCATATCCGGAAAGACTACAAAGACTGAACTTGGACTTTTTGGAGCTCCGCAGAATTCGATTTGATTTAATTTTTGTGTTCAAAGTACTGCATGGAATGATCGATGTGCCTTTTGATCAATTTTTTGAGTTCTGTCGTGTTGATGGTTTACGTGGTCACCGATATAAGTTACGGGTGCCTAGACCGACCAGCAACTTGCATGGAAACTTTATTTCTTTCAGGATCCCAAAAATTTGGAATTTTTTGCCTGACCGGGTTATTAGTGCAAATACGGTGCAAACCTTTAAGCTAAGGTTGTCAGAAATAGATTTGTCAAATTTTCTTAGGGGAGGGGGCGTAAGGTGACCATATTTGGCCATGCTCACTCTCAGCATTAGTTTTTTTTTTGTGTCATGTTTTGATTAATGTATACAACAATAATATCGTGCACTTTCGGTCAACATCAAATGACCATTTGATTGGACAAACTTGCTACAAATGTTTTTGGGGCGGGACTAACAGTATATATCAATTGTCGTGTGTATGAAGACTGGTCTGACTTGACTGCAGATATGTTTGGCTTGGAATCTCAAATAACTTACAGACGCTCCCCTTCTTACGAATATTTAACTTACGTAAAACGATGGATACGAAAAAAAATTTGGGATGTCGAAAAATATCCTGACATTGCTGTAAGTTAGATTTTGTATTGTATGCACCTTTTTTCCGAGTACAGGACATTACTGTACTGCTTCTTTCCACGGCTACCGGTGTGTGGTGGCGCTGTGAGAGCTCACCCAGCACCCACCCTGAAGAAGAAATCCGGCTTCCTCCTCCTAATTTGTGTGTAAACATTCTATACTGTCTATACGATGTCTATACTATCTCCAGTGTGCTAAGAACTTTGACATTTTTATTGTTTAATATCTAGTGCATCCATTAAATATTGGTGTCAAGTGTATAGAAGAGGCGAGAAAGTGGAATAGGAGAGCTTGATGCGGTTGGCCACTTTTTACCACGGAGGAGGACCTCCTGAAGTGCATCTTCCAAAAGTAAGTTAAACTCAACTTTCTTAATCTTTATAGAGCATATTATTTTATGAAATGATTATTTTTTAGTACAAAACAATACAGGTTACTTATACAAGCCTTAAACATACTTGTATAAATCTTAAACATACAAAATGTAGCACCGAAGCAACTTATGAACAAATTCAACTTACGAACGATCGTCCAGAACTTATGTCGTTTGTAAGTAGGGCAGGGTCTGTACATGACTGAGTGGAAGAGATTGCTTACTACAAAAAAGTTGAGCAGGGCATAATAACTTCTGAGCTAAACGCCATGGTAAGAGCTTAAGTGGGAAAATGTCGACAAAAAAGTATGACTATTTCATGCATTTTGTGAATGTGTTATTTTAGGAAACACTCACTTACTGTGACCCTGCAGGCCTAAAGCATGTGTTTCAAGTACATTTTGTACTAAGCTATGCCTATGTGTGTGCGAGTACAAAAACGCATTGTCACAAACAGACGCATGTTCACGTCTGTGAGACATCCTTCCTCACTTATCTCTGTTTGACTCAGAAAGCCATCATGTCCATGCCTTTGTTAGCTAAAATAACACAAACGTGCGGGATATTCTACAGCCATGAGTATGAAAGGCACTGACCCTGTTAAAAGAAGTTTCTACCCCTTTATACAAGCAGCGTTACACAAGAATTTCAGTATACGTTTTTTAACAACCTTACCTCACTGTATGAAAGAAAAAACAGTTCTCGAGCAGATGGCTCCAGATGGCTTGTTACTGCTTAGCGCCAGCTGGTCCAGTTTGCGCATGCAAACTACTACAGCCCCCCCTAAAAGTTGTGCTGTATTTTTTTTTTAATGTATGTTTATTTAAAGTAACTGTAATTTAATTTAAGTGTACCGTAAGTTGATGTGTATTATCAACAGTCTCTCAATAACATACTTGGGAACCTCCGCCAATTGGGCCTAAAAAATCCAGCCCGACCCTACCCGGCCTACGGGTATATAAGCCGGACCCGACCGATTAACTTGATATGGAGCCTGGAGTAAACCCGAAGCTTTACTTCGGCGCCATGATGGCGAGAATGACAATTCATTTGGATTTAGTTATTTGGAGTTAAACTGATAGTTTGGTACGCATGTTCTTTATGATAGAGTTATATGAATAATATAACTTTGGCTCCAAAGTGCACGTGTCTGCGGCAAACCGCAGCGCCTAAGTGTGTTGCACAAGTAAAAGTACTATTACTTTGGAAAAATAGTACTCAAGTAGAAAGAAAAAAGTAGTCATCTAAACAATGACTTGAGAGAAAGAAAGTGTATACTGTGCAGATTATCCACAGACAAAACATAAATAAATCAATCAATTTTAAAAACAGCAAGAGAGAAGCCCGGCTCAGCCTGGCCTGACCTAATGATTGACGTTTTGGGCCCGAAACCGAATTTCAGGCCGGTTCGGACCCGGGCCCAAGATCATACCTCTATAGCGTACACAATATATGATCAAAAAACGCATAAAATATGGGGAAAACTTTCAAGTTGATAGGTATGCGATTACCGTGACTCCTACTTTTAAAGCGCTTTGGGAAGTCATTGACTTGAAAAGCGCTATATAAATGCAGATCATTTCATTTTCATTTTCATACTTGCAACTGCCCCCCAAAGCCTTCCTCCGTAGTATGTGAACACATTTGTTACGAAGCTCATTCTAAATTCCCATTTTATTTCGTGAATATCATTCTATTTATCTTATTATTGTATTTTTTATGGCAAATTATTATTTAAATGTTTTTTTAGAAAACCGGAATATGTATTTCGTAGGTGTTTGCGGTTCACTGGAATGCTTTACGGAGAACGGGAGCGGACCAATTAGTTTTTCATCATTTCGTATTGTGAAAATTCGCTACTTACACGAGCAATTCAAGCTAGTAGCATGATTCTGGAATAAAGTATAGTCATAACAACTTATAAAGAATATGTTCACTTAAAAGTTGGAACATAAAAATATCATGAAGCTGCTATTGCAAATACTACAATATTTCTATAACAACTACCTTTTTTGACATTTTTTGTCGAAAACTTACAGTACATTCTTTTTAGTTGTAGTAGTATTATAACTTTCATTATTCATCACTATTTCTGTTGACACCCACGTGTTTTATCCCAAAAAAAATCACAAGAATGATGAAGATTCTAAGTATTGTTTATGAGCAGGTCATCTGAAGAATGTGAGGGCGTCTGAAGATAGCTAATCAAAAGTTGGAAGCAAGGCAAAGTGATAAGCGAGGAAAACATAGATAGATAGATAGATAGATAGATAGATAGATACTTTGTTCATCCCCGAAGGGAAATTCACATTTCCAGCAGCATCCCTGAGCTGATGACATTCAAAGTGGGTTCACCATGACAACTCATCTATAGAGGAATGGAGGAGTGGGCGGGAACAAAGTCACAAATACTGACTGAGGTGTTGTCCGGAAGGTTGAAAACCAGCCAGCCTGTCAAGTCTGCTCTGCTTCCTGTATGTGATCCAATGTGTTTGTGTTGAAAATAAGTAATCAAAGCAATTGATTTGATGTGAGACTAGTATTAGTATTTTCACATATTTTGGCAATATTTTTAAAGGCTGCTGTCTTGTGCATTAAAATGTACGTATTTTCCGCACTTTAAGGAGCCCCTAATAACCCCAAAGTGGCCAGAAATTTGGAAGTGCGCTTTATTACCCGGTGCGCCTTATATGCTGCAAAATACAGTGGATACAATTGGAAATGAATCTCAAAGCATTGTATACAAGAGGAATCAAACCCAGGTGGAAGATGTGAGAGTGCCAAAACATAACCACAAGACGACTAGTAATACAGGTGACATTTGAAAAGGCATTAGGTTTCATTTTTTTATTACACTTTTTTTCACCCGGTTCCAAAAACGAATGTTATTGAATGGAGAATTTATAAGAGTTGCCCTGAAGGATATAAATAAACGCAAAATCCGATTTAATCATCAGATATGACAGTTGTATCTTTCAGGACGACTTTCTGTTTTCTACATTCACGAACATTTGTTTGTGGCATCTAGAGTAAAAATAGTGTGATGATGAGATAAAATCGAGTGTGTTTTTACATGTCATCTGTATCACTAGTGGTCTAGTGGTTTGGTGTTGGCACTCTCAATGCCACGACCTAGGTTCAAGTGACAACCAATCATCAGATATGACAGTTGTATCTTTCAGGACGACTTTCTGTTTTCTACATTCACGAACATTTGTTTGTGGCATCTAGAGTAAAAATAGTGTGATGATGAGATAAAATCGAGTGTGTTTTTACATGTCATCTGTATCACTAGTGGTCTAGTGGTTAGGTGTTGGCACTCTCAATGCCACGACCTAGGTTCAAGTGACAACCAATCAATACCATACGCAACAGTTATACACAAATAAATACAGGAGCTCTGACTGTAGTTTTAATTCCAAGTGATTTATATATGAGAAATATATGCCAAAAGACTATTTTGGGAGGCACGCCTTATACACCGGTGCGCCTTATAGTGCACAAAATACAGTAATCAGGGTGTCTACTATTTGTTGGGTGGCCCAACTTGATTCCCGTAAATCCGATGGGTCTAGCGTGATGACAATGAAGAGCGGCACTTGTAACAGTAGCAGCCCCACATTAGTAATGTAACCCGGGAAAAGGAATTCAGTTGCCCAGAGGGAGCCCAAATCTTGTACAGACTGCTGCTCTGATTTCTTTAAGCCACAAACACAAGAGGGAATTTTCCGGGTCACTGTACATCCAAGTGACTGCTCAGACGGGCTCTGGGCATTTCAACTTGTCTTTTCTTCCATTTTAAAGGATTAAATAGGGAAATAGGGACATTGGCAGCAAGTAACTTTGCACCTTGCAGGGCAGTAGTCAAAGGATGAAATGAATTTATTGACATGTATTGCTTATACAGATTCTAATAATCGTTTGATGTGCTTTAATGACGCCTTTCAGTGCAAGACATTGGAATGATAAAAGCAGTTAAATGGTTAAAGGGTAAATTTAAGAGAATTAAAGAAATAAAAACCACTGTGCTCCCGAGTCCCTTAAATAAGAGGCGTGTCCTTGTAAGTTACACCATTAGGTAGGTTGTCTAGACTCCAGTTTTAGCTTCATTTAGTAACACGTTTATTTTATCTTATTGTTATTCACACTAAGGCTCTTTAAGGGGACGAGGGGGGAGGAATCCCAGTGCACATTAGAACATTTTATTTTTCTGTTAATACACAAACAAGTAAGGTTACCAAGTTAGTTGGGCAACAGAAGAAAAAAAACACAGTAAAGGGTAGGGGGTTGCCCAGAACTGAATATTAAAAACAAATAAAGAAAACAGCTGAAAAGTGCAACTTCTTGATTACATTGTATTTTCCTTACATCAAATTTAACCAAGTTACAAGGTGACGTGAAAACAGTACAAAAATAACATTCAAACTCTTACTAAAAGCTTGTTGAAATGGTACTGTGTTTTCCCCATGCCATTCTCAACATAAGATCTGCACATGTAGTCATAAATGGCATTTTGACAAATATCACGTTCTTAGAAACCACATTTTCCTCTAAAATCTGCCATAAATGTGACCTTATTCCATTAGATGCATCGGATAGAATAAATAAGTCCATAAAGTTGCCTTTTACTCTTCTTCTATGGGAAAATGGCACCCAGGTGGTTTGAGCAGGTTGGAGCATTCCTGACAATTCTGTGCCTCCACCTTGCACAAACAGTGGGAAGAAGCTAAGACTTATTCACAGAAGGAACAGCAGAGGGAAAAAGAAGAAATAAGAGAATAAAGAGAAGGGGGGCTTGACTCACATAGTTATCTATCTATCCCACCCACCCTGAGAAGAATTCCTGTGTGGTTGCACGTCATTAAGCAGGACCTCCTGCTGGTAAATCAGGACCCCGGACATGATCTCAGCAAGCCCAGCTAACCCAATCGCTATGGAGCCCAAACACTGTTATTAAATGACTGAGCAGGAAAACGCCCGACACAGAAGGTGTGTTTCGATTAATTTCAGTTAAGCACAAGTGTGGGAATGGAAATTGAAGAATTTCATTTTTTTTTAAAACTGTTGGCTATCACAAAAAGTATTTGTGTGTGCATGATGTAAGGGTCTTCTGTTGTTGTTTGCTTTAGATAGATACCTTTTTTTAAAATAGTGAAACATTTTTTTCCACAATTCCAGTCAGAGGTCACAATGACATGTCATAGTTTGATTAATACTTTCTTGAATATCAGTAAGTTACCACCTAAAAAGTGGCAATATTTTAACTAAAATAAAACATAAAACTAGGACCCTCTTCTGCACGTTTTATGACTTATGTACGGACTATAAACTTTGCATTACAACAATCAAACTGTAATTTTGTCTGTATAAAAATGTCAAAGCTGCAGCAGTAAACGCAAACAAAGTGTGAAAAGACTGCGGATAATTTGCAACAAGGTTTGCTGCCAATCATTGGAAATGCAATATATATTGTTGGGATTGTTGTTTATCCTCTGCTCAATCTTTAAACCTTGCGTGATAAATATTCTTTTTGTGTCGAATGTTGTTTGATGAAAACTTTAATGGAAAAGCAACTGTAGACTGTCCGTTTTAATCATGTAGACTCCCTTTTTTTGTTTTTATATGGCATTAGAAATACCGAATGAAAAAGTAATCATGACATAAGACAGGGGTTTAAGTACGACACCAAACACCTGCCCGACTTCTTGTGCTATTTGTTGGGGTCTTGTGCGCCTCTATCCAGCAAAGGGAGCCTAATGGGTTTGGAATTAGGACAGCTGTGTCCAATCATCTCACACCTTTCCCTAATAAGCCTGAACCCTCATAAAGACACTTTGGGCAGCACCCTTAATCGGGTCATTCTGTAGTGATTTAGCGGTGCACCCAAACGCAGGAAGCCAGAAGCATGGCATGGTCGTCAAAAATGATAGTATTTATTTACAAAATACTCAACAAGGTGACAAATAAATGGTCCAAAGAAAAAAAAAAACTAAACTGTCTGAACCGGAAAACAAAAACCAAACTTAAAAAAATCACAATAAAACTGGAAAAGGTAAGGGTTATCTTGATGCTTGAAAAATGGATGATGACCCGGCAACAAGTGCTGTCCAAAGTGTGTTGATTTAACCCTCAATGGACTTGGGATTGTGATACTGTAGGTAACTAGGTCGGGGTTTGATTCTGGTCAGAACGGAGTACAGTTTAATCACATCATAACATATTGCACAAAAACCATCCCACATGTTCGGCACTCTTTTGTTGGTGGTAGCGTCCTTCACTTCAGGAGTATTTCCTCGTACTTCTCCCAAATTCTCAAATTCCCTGTGTCAAGTATCTCACACAAAGCCCTTTTCTTGAGAGCCTGTCCTCCAGTCGAGGTCCCTGCCAGGCATTCCTGAGTCTTTTTGACATGTCGAAAAGGAAGGAAGAAAAGGAATGGGAGCTTACAATGACCTCAGCGGCAGGTAGGGTCTTGTCTCCTTGCAAACATGCAAATACTGAGAAGTGGTACTTGGGGACAGTCTTTATTTTACATAGATATTTTGATTTAATAGGACTGTTTGAATATCAAAAGCTCCAAAGTTAACATCCAGATAATTTGTAAGCTAAGCGGGGACAGGTTAACAACCATTTAAACAAGTACAAAAGCATTGCCGCAAACTAAAATGTTTATTCAAGTAAGTAAAATAGGTTTCGTACTTATGGACAATTATTCTCCAAAGCGACAACAAAATTTGAAATGAGAGGGCGTCTGAGGTGCAGTTGAAGTTTTGCACTTCACTTTTTTTCCTTTAAGCAAACTACAATTAACATGTTAACCATAAAAGGGTACTCAAAGACCACTCTATTTGCTTCTCAAAGGCAGAACACTTACTGTGTACAGTATCATTTAATTGTAAATATGCATTTGCAATTATATCCACGTTTATCCAGTATATAAACCTGTGAAACCATCTACCCCTTTACAACAGGAGTAATTACATGTATTACTTTAAAAATGTACTCTATGTTTCTGAAAGAAATCAACTCATGCAATAATTGAAGTGTATATATCAGCTCTTCATTTCTCCTCTAAAACGTTCCAGATAAGGAGGGAAATTGATGCAGAGCGCTACGGGTGGCCTAAAATTGTTGGTGACTGAGACACCTCCTATATCTGTTTGGAAGTTCAGGAAGACAGATACTCATTGGCTGAGCTTCTTTTAACAGAAAAAATAAAATCGCTTAAAATCTTATGAATTATTTTTTTCCCACCTCATATTTACTACTGTACAGTCTTTAGTTAACCCAAAAGATCATACCCACGTTCCAAAGTTGGAAAGTGTCAATCATAGATATATGTTTTTTATTCTGTAAGGAAGAATGAAAACCTGACTTGTTCATTAATTTATGAACGCTCATCTCCCGAAACAGAGTGTAAAAAAAGTGGTCAAATACTGTACTATTGGCCACCCTAGTTGTCTACAGGGCCTTTCCTTTTAACCAAAAACATCTTGCAATTCCTCAAAAATTAGAGTTACTCTCTTTAAAACAGTAATGAGAAGAAAACTGAGGGTAGAGGATGATTAAGACAACTTTTGAAACAGTAACACTTACTGTACATAAAACAAAACATATTTGTAGTGACCCTTATTTACCAACACCTACTATGATCTTACCTACTGTTCCCAGACCCTCTAAATAAGATTGTTCTAAACTTTGAACACACATCTGCTAACACTACAAGTTAAACAGCGGTTTGCTGTTTCACCCTGCACTACAAATATTCACGACCATGGTGTTCCTCTCATAAAGATAGAGATTTACTTCAAATCAACCAGTGGCACTGTAAACTAATGCATAATTTATTAAATTGCAAATGGTACAAACTGCCGTTAAAAGAGGTATTCCGCAGATTAGTCCATTACAAGGCTGCAAATGGTAAACTCTTTAACCTCTGCCTTAAAATAGCAGAGCAATTGAGTATAAAGGTCAGGAATCACTCTTTGACCACTAACGGTTGATCCTTCAGGTGTTTGTCAGGCACACCCACCATTGGGCAAGGCTAAAGCGTCACTATAGTGACAAAGCTACTAAAATGACTCAGGTGTCCTTGAGTCATGGAATTCTAGAAAACAGACTCTGCAAGCCTTGGGCTATACAGTAGTACTTCTTTATACAATCACCCTTAACCACAAGAATTTTGATACACAAATATCTTCCTCACTTTACGAAGGAAAATCCAGTCTGCGAGCAGTCCCCGAGGCTACCACTAGAGACCGCTAAACCCTCTTGACCGCTCGAAACTATGAGCTCAGTTCAGTTTGTATATGGCCCTCCAAGCATCCGATTCCGCGCCCTTCGTTATACCTGTAGAGTACTCTGCAGCAAGTTTGTTTTGATCTCATCTCTTGAATTCCATTTTATAGGATATTATTCGTGTAAGGTTTCTGAGAAAAAAAGAATAATGCTGAGAATTTTAAAAAAGCAAGAGAAAGAAATAGGAAAACATAAGAGAAAATTGCTTTAGTTACCAAGCCAACCAGGAAGAAGCAAGTGCCGATCACAGGGCTGCGAAAGAATGTACACAGTGCTCCGATGCAATAATTTCAGAGAGTTTATTTTCCTGTTCCAAAAAAAAACAGCAAAGTGGAGGACGAACCAGAGAAGATGGCGTCTACAAAGGAGTAGAGAGGTGTTGTTTCGTTGAAAAATATAACATCCAGAAAAAGTGGCAACTGGTTGGCCAACAGCTCTCTTAAATGACAATTGCTTTACTCATTTCCGTAACATTTTGAAGGGGAGGTAGAGGCAAATCATAAATATTCATGATTTTTTTTTTTTTTTTTTTTTTTCCAAAAGACCTGCTGAAAGTGATAATGTAGTGAGTCCAGCTAAAAGAACTAAGCAAGTGATGATTTTTTTTTTCAAAGTATTTCCAATTATTGTCTGAACCGTCTATCGTCACAATGGTCGCTCTTAGTAAATTTAAAAAAGTTCTGAAGCTTGAAGTTACAGGAGCATTTTTCAAATGTAGCGTTTCATTAAAACTTCTCCTTACCTTCAACACAGTGTTCCACATCCTCCAAGTTCCGCAGCGTAATCCTCATCAGGCTCGAGTTGAGCATCAGTTCATTCTTGTGTTCAGACTCGGGGGCAGGGTTAAGGAAGAATATGCGAGTGTCGCCCGTGGCAACCTGATTGTCGCAGATTCCTGTGTTGCCAAAGCCGCCGATCATCACCTTATTGCCACCGTCCAAAAGAATTTTGCGGTTTACGCTGGTTTTTCCTTTTAAGTAGCGCCACACCCTGACCTATGAGCCAAAGGATGACAGAAAAACACAACATAACTATCGAGCTAACCTCAGCAATGACATTATTTCATACCAAAAAAAAATCTAAACAAAGAATTATGATATGGTCATAAATAAGGGGTCTCAAACTGCCGCAAATGGCCCCCGGGCCACAACTATGAGACCCCCGCCTTAATAAGAATGCTAATGGGACAGTGTGTATTATTTGACCACTAGATCTTGTATTATTCTGTCAAGGAACCGAAAAATGCCCAAAATCACAAGTAAGAGAGAAAATTACGTGTCCATAAAGCACCATTCTTCCTTTATTTTTTTCTCAGCCTTTTGCTGGGTGTTTTTTGGGGGGTTACCTGTTGCAGCAAGATGGCAGACAATCATGTTAGCGCCTTCTGGGTGAGGCTCATGTTATGTAAAATAAAAATAAATGTCTCAAACCTAGGAGTATTTAAAAAAGATATTTACATTTATATGATAGTCCATGTATTTTTGCTAATTGTTATCTAAATATTCTTTTTTTTAAGTGCAGCCCTTTCTGATGATGGATTAGTTTATTCAGGGATCAGAATGGAGATTTTCATTTTCAGCTGAAATAGCCAGGGTCCAGGAATAAAGCCCCCCCAGACCCCCCCCCCCCCCCCCCCCCCCCCCAATTTTTCTGACGGCCGCCAGGGTGCGCCAGAGCAATAAAGGAAAGAGTGAGACAGTCGGATTTTGAATTTGTTTGCTACGCAAGAGAAAATGTGAAAAAGTCGGAATGCCTTTGGGGTTCAAAAACAGCGGAAATCCGCGGATCCGCGGAAAATTCTGATCCCTGTTTATTACCGAGTGAGTTCTTAATTGGGTTTGTTTTACGTTTAATCTTATAATGTGTAAGAATTTTTTTTAAATATACCATATTTGAAAACGGTGGAATGTTTTAAGCGAACTCACAATGTGGCCCAACCTCACGCAGACCCTAGCTCCAGCGGCCCCCAAGTAAATTGAGTCTGAGACCACTATTCTGTCTAATGCTGTATGTAGAAACAACAATGTAAAGCTCCACCAAGCCTCCTTTTGCCTATTTTTCTGAGCAAAATGTATGAAAAGTCAAAAATGTGTTGAGCAGACAGTTATGTTTGCTACTTTTTTATTATACGTTTAGTTCAGACTGGTTTTGATTATACAATTCAGTAAATTATTACTTAATATTCCTTTGGAAATTACACTTAATTTGAGTATGTAAATGGTCTGCAGTTATATAGTGCTTTTTAAGTCAATAAAGACCTCCCAAAGCACTTAACACTTACCCACATACTGATAGCAGCGTGAGCTATTCAAGGCAACTACCTGCTTATCGGGGTCATAAGGGATTCAGTGTCTTGCCCAAGGACACTTGGATATATAACACAGAGGAGCCGGGACTCAAACCTGCGATCTCTTGATCCCAAAATGAACCGATACCTCCTGAGCTACTGCCGCCCCAACATTTAATTTTAGTACCTAGGAAAACCCAAAACCTGATTTCCTGACATGTAGTTTCCCATCAGAAATGGGGATCGTAGATTCCTGTGTTGCGTCTTTTGTGTTTGTAGAAAATGAGTAAGAAGGCAATATTCACATGTTTTAACCATTCAAGGAAGCATGCAGTTATCTACGGTATTTGCTGTTCACTGATAATAAATTTTTTACGGTTCAGTGACGACCAATCACAGTTTATGTTTCCTGAAGCCGAGCTTTGACTGGGCATTACCTGAACTCCAAACTGTGACGTCATCTTCAGTCGACAGCGAGTGTGGAAATAGCTGAGATAGATACAACTTCTGGATTTATCTTAATTTCTATTCCACAAATCCAATATTATTAGAATGCTGAAACATATTGTAAACAAAATACTTAGTTGACTTTCACTTTAATGAAAAAGAAGCAGCAATTTGTCAGTGGTTGTAATTACAATATATTAACATATGTTGTTCAAATAATCAAATTCCTACTCCAAGATCATTTTAAAATTGAACAAAAGAAAAAAATCAAGGAAGATGCAGTTTCAAACATAAAAAATGTATTGTGTTCCATTTTCAACTTTGCTTTGTGTTGGTTGTACAAAGTATCACAGTGGTTTCTTAAGGGTGACACAATAACAAATCTTATCTGAAACCGCAAGGGATCTAACCACTCAAGTCAAAAATTGCTCAACTCTACAGGAAGTGGCAATGGGGCTGATATATGCATTGCCATGGCAGAGTTTCATTTACATTTTAAATGAGTAAGAATATGTTTACATTTAGAAATCTCAAAATGGATTCTCTCCCATTCACTCATGCTATATGCCTATACTCGACCCCGCTCATTCACTTGGAGACAGAAAGCCAGTTGACCAAACATGGTTGTTTATTTTGACAGATTATAGAGTGGTCTACCACACTTTGATTGCATTGCAGAAGTTTCACAATGAGTGCTGGTAAAATGGCAAGAGAGGACGACTCCTTTCGAAGCAAAGAATAAGGAACAATAGTTATTTTTTTCCTATAGCTATTTTGAGGACCACATTTAAATCTTGCAGAATATGTTCTGAAACACTTGCATGTGCTCTAGCATCGATTTAAACATTTTGTATTATATTTGCGAGTGCTAAATGATCATTTTTGGGGTCATTGTGAGTTGAAACTACACAGTTCATTTTCGATTAGAGTTGTATTTTTAATAATTGTTCATGCACCAAGAAAAAATATATAATTTGGAATTTTATCAGTTTTATTTAAATTTACAAATGGCAATATGAAGAAGTGAAAGAAGAGATCAGACATCTGACAAAATAGGTGGCCTTGTCATTGACCATTCTGTTCATTTTTCGGTGTGCGGGTGATTGCCCCATTGCCAGTGGCCACACGCACACTACCTAATTTTCACTTTGATAAGCGGGAATCAGTAATGGCAGAATGTCAGTCGAACCACTGACCCACAGAGTAACCTTGGGCCAACATGATTAATTCTTTACCGTCAAAAGAAGCTAAGATTGAGACATTCTGAAATGCTCACAGGCCAAAACACAAATTTTCTCACTGAGTAATATTCAAAATCCATGAAATGAAAATGTGAGTTTAAGGGGCATAACCTGGACAGAAATGAGCACAAGTTTGGGAAAAATATACAATAGCGCAAAAAAAGTGATTTGAACCAAATGTAAATGTGTGAGGAAACTGTGCTAATTTATTGGTCACTGTGAGTAATAGTTTATAACGAATATTTTGGGGCATACAACCCCCTGCACAATAAATCATATTCAAGCTCTTTTGTATCACTTTAAATTCCACTAGTTTCAGTTGTTCAGTTTTAGTTGTGAATAAATGGATAAACCTGTTCAATACAAAGTACAGTGTAGATCAGGGGTCAGGAACCTATGGTTCACGAGCCATATATGGCTCTTCTCATGAGTACATATGGCTCGGAGATAAATTTGTACTGATGCAAATCTCATTTATAGTGTTCCAATTCTGATGAGTGCGGAGAAGAGTCTAGCACACATAGCCCTAAAAGTGTCAACGCTTCAGTCCAGTAGAAAGTGCATACTCCCCACTACACTTTACAGTCCAGGTGTCACACCAACAGACCCCGTTTTGGCTGTACGTCAGTAAGGAATCCTTTACATCGAAGCTTATTAAATAATTTAGGTTTATTGTTGAGACACTTTATGATGAAAACCCAGAGAAACTCTAAACACCCAGAACCTCCAGCCAAGCCTACAAAGCAATTTGTTTGCATGAGAGGTAGGGGTTGGCAGAGTTATACACAGCGCACTTCTCTCTGCCCAGCGCCGTCTGCATCGAAAGTAAATACGTCACTATCTCCGTTTGCAGTATTTTGT
The DNA here is from genome assembly GCF_059441175.1 of Urocampus carinirostris. Taxonomy (NCBI): domain Eukaryota; kingdom Metazoa; phylum Chordata; class Actinopteri; order Syngnathiformes; family Syngnathidae; genus Urocampus; species Urocampus carinirostris. The sequence continues at coordinate 33,444,893 of NC_142351.1, read as the reverse complement.
GACGTTGTTATAAAAGATCTCTTCTTGCACCTTGTTTTGAAACCACTATTTATGAAAAAAAATGGTGAAAATAAGCCTCAATGAGTTACTGGGGAAGGGAGACAAGTTTCATGTGGTATATTTGTTGATATGGGACACAGGCCCTGGCTTTATTCTTATTTCATTAATTTTATTAAACGATCTAATGTCACACAATGAAACAAAATGTGTTGAAAATCTCAATTTTGTCTGAGGAGGGTGTTTGGTAGTTTGGACAAAATTTGTCTTCAAATATATTGTATGGCTTTCTCTCAAAAAATGGTTCCTGACCCCTGGTGTAGATTATTCAAAACATATATATTTATAGATAGATAGATAGATAGATACTTTATTCATCCCCGAAGGGAAATTCACATTTCCAACAGCATCCTTGAGCTGAGAACAATACAATAATAAAGCAAAAAGAATACAATATAAAAATACCCAGTGTGACGTGCAAATGCCCACTGTAGCGTGTTATATAGAATAAAGTATCCATCTATCTATCTATCTATCTATCTAAATAGTGCTACACAGAATACATATTGCAATAAGATTCGGTAATATGCAATGTAGGTGGTGTGGTTTACTGTGGGCTTTTACTCTGCCGGGTAGAGTTAAAGAGCCTCATGGCATGAGGAAGAAAAGATCTCTTCAGTCTGTCCGAAGTACAAGACAGTGACAGCAGTCTGTCGCTGAAACTGCTCTTCTGTCGGGAGATAATGCTGTGTAGCGGATGCGATGGATTGTCCATGATTGACCGCAGCTTTTCCAGTGCCCGTTTCTCAGCTACTGTTGTTAGGCTGTCCAGCTCTTTGCCCACAACAGAGCTCGCTTTCCTAGCCAGTTTATTGAGACGAGAGACATCCTTCTTCTTGACGCTGCCTCCCCAACACGCTGTCGCAAAGAAGAGGGCGCTTGCCACAACTGTCTCATAGAATATTTTCAGGAGCTTTTTGCAGATTTTGAAGGAGGCCAGATTTATGAAGTGAAAAAAACTACATTTTTGTAACAGGCAGTTAATTGGCAGCAGAATATCTGCTTAAATAAAACTGTACTTCCTGATAGAAATCTATTTTATTATATATAGCTCAGGAGGTAGAGCGCTCGTCTTGGGATCAAGAAACCGGAGGTTCGATTCCCGGCTCCTCCGTGTAATATGTCGGAGTGTCCTTGGGCAAGACACTGAATCCCCAATGCCCCAATAAGCAGGTCGGCGCCTTGCATGGCTGCATGGCCGCTATTGGTGTGTGGGTGTGTGTGTGTGAAAGGGTAAGTGTGAAGCACATTGTAAAGCGCTTTGGAAGGTCTTCATTGACTTGAAAAGCGCTATATAAATGCAGACCATTTACCATTTTATTTGACTTTTTTAATTTGATTATAAAACTGAATGACATCATTTACTTTATCTTACCGTTAGATTTGATTCTGCACACGTCATGGAAAACTGTGTGATCAGCACTATAGCCTACTTATAGAAATTATTAGATCAATCACCTGCTGCAGTCTGTTGCTCGCAGAAAAGTAAACCACACTTAAACAAAACTGCATGTGCGTTGCAAGCAACGTTTATCTTGTATAGTTGCATTCGTTCCAAAGTTTTTGTTCATGCAGCAGGTGCGCTACTTTGATCGTTGCAACAAAACAAAAATTGTGAACCGAATGGAGACGCACTCACCTTGCAAGAGTAGGTGTTATGTACCGGGTCCATGTTTATGATTTCGTCCACAGTGCCCGTCAAAACTATGTTGGCTTCTTCTTCGCGGTCCTCCAAGTCCCTTTCCGGGCAACTGGCCGCGCAGGACCACAACAGGACTGCCAGCATCCCGGCGAGGAGCAGCGTCGCCCGGCAAGCCCCGAGTCTCCGCTGCGAACTCATGACTTCCGTACCAAATTTCTTGAATTAGCTTTTCTTGGGGAAAGGTCAGTTCGTTCCAAAGTGTTTACTACCGGGAATATGCAACACTCTAAGTGGGTTTGAATTTTGGACGGAAGCTCTCTGCAACTTCTCTAGTGGCTCCCCGCGACTCTTTCACTCTGCAGCCTACTGTCGCACATTCGAGGCCGGGTTGGAGTTCTGCTTTCCACCGCCGCCGGCTGGACGAGAGGAAAGAGGAGAAAGGGGAGAGGGTTCTTGCACGCGATCGCTTCCTCTCTCTCTCTCACGCTCTCTCTCTCTCTCTCTCTCTCTCTCTCTCTCTCTCTCTCTCTCTCTCTCTCTCTCTCTCTCTCTCTCTCTCTCTCTCTCTCTCTCTCTCTCTCTCTCTCTCTCTCTCTCTCTCTCTTTCTCTCTGCAGGAATGCGACTGCACCCCCCCTTGCACTCTGATTTGCATGCAATCTGAATAGCTGATCCCACAAGTGTGTCTGTGTGTGTCCCCAGTGTATGAGGGGGTGTTGCAGAGATGACCGAGCCAAGTGCCTGATCAAGGGCGCCCCCAATCGCACAAACCACGTGCTTATCCTTCTCACAAACAGAATGAGTACTGCAATACCATGATCCAGTGGTTGGCCGTCAGGGCCAGCAAGGCCTACTATACTGGCCTAAAAAATGAAAAAATATTAAAGCTCTGTTTCAGAAAACATAAACTGTGATTAGTTGAAAAAAATATCAGAATAATGTCATTTTAATTATATTTTGTCCATGATTGATTATTAAATAAATTCCAAATTGTCAGCTTCCTCTCATTGCTGTTTCCCTAGTTGTGCCAATTCCAGATGTGTATTTTCATATTCAAGCATTCAACCAATGAGATTTCAGCTATTGCCAGGGTTGGAAATCTCCGTAGAGATCTTCACAATAAATGTCCAACATTTTGAGAAAGCTGTTGCTTTAACCCAATTGATCCCAAACTTTTGCAGGGTGGTGCACTCTTTGGCTCCCCAGTGAATTCCTAGCGCAGTTAATTTTGATTTTGTTAACATCCAACCATATTGAAATGCTAAACCTAGATAAAAACAACACCATCACCGGGAAAGCTTTGTTAGGGTTGCTTTCTGCTGACCATTTTTTACTTTTCAATTCTTCAATCTATAGACCACCTATGAAATGCCCTAGATAGCACTTCAAGCTCATTAAAATAGTGGTCTGGATAATTTTCAAAATAAACATCACAAAATAACATTCCAATTATTTATTTTGACATGTCTTCATAACCAAACAAAGACAACATAATTTAAAAAAAATAAAAATAACTAAGTCTTAAAAAATCAAGAACATTTGCACAGTATACAAGATAAAATGTACACACTTAAAATAACCCACAGCAAACAAAGTAAAAAACAGCAAAAATAAATAGTGCACACTATTAAAAGGTAAACATTGCATACTAAAAATAATCCACAAACTTTTAAGGCTGTAAACATGACATATGATATCTGAAATTAGTCTCATCTCATTTCATCTCATTAGCTGTACCGCTTATCCTTATTAGGGTCGCGGGGGTCTGCAATTAGTGTAATATAAAATTAACCATGTGCTACTACAACATGTTCATCAGTGCAAGAAATGTATTCAATTATCAGTTCAAACCCACCATTATCACGAAATCAGAACAGACCAGTGGACCCCAGAGCATTCGTTTTAGTTCTTTTATTAAGGAAGCGTTCAGGGCTTGCTGGAGACGTGATGGCCGTCAGACGTCAGCAGCGGCGCCGGGGAGATAGCTTTGGATCGAGTGGGCAATCGGAGTGCGGAAATTAGGCAGGTCATGTTTACCGGGGCTTGAGAGGAGATCGAAGAGTGGGACGGAAACAGGTCGGATCGGACGCAGGCGGAAACGGGTAAGCAGAGTTCTTAAATGAACGGGATATCAGGAGAAACACACAGAGTTACAAATGTACACTCTGACACTGAACTCTGGGCGCAGCGCGCTTAGGAGAGAAGTGCCAGCCAATCAGAAGGCGCCCACATGATTGCTCCAGGTGATCAGCGTTAGTAATCATGACAACCATTCCTGTTAACTTATTAACACTACTGCTACAACTATTTATTACTCTTATTTTAACATTTCACTTATTAACTTGCATAAATAAAAAGTGTTACCTCTAATCGATAATGAAGTTTTGGGGTAGGACGCTATTAGACATTTTTAGCTAGAGTCATAACATTGGTTATTTATTTGTGCCTTTGCAAACTTTTTTCGTACAGCGTGTAGGTCGCAAATGCTGCTTTGATGGAGGTTTGTTCACCTCTCAGTCCACTTGTAGATGCACCTTGTTCGTCTTTTACTTGTAATCCTTTTTGACATGCCGTGTATTTTAATATGTGATCATTTTTGAGGTGCTGGTACAAACTACTTGTGTTTCCCCTGGACCGAGGGACTACGCAAAAGCAAATTCTGCAACGGGCACTTTCTTCTGTTCCACGTCCGCTTTGTCAAAACCAAAATAGGTCCAAACAGGTGATGCACCTCCCTTCTTTGGCGCAAGCTTTGTTTCTTTCTCGTTTGTTGACTCTGGGACCATTTTTACAGAGTCCACCATGACACTTAATGAGCTCACATGGTGGGTGTGGCATAGTGTGGTGCTTGAGAACTTTGAATGGCCTTTATTGGCTATCGCTACTCTTAAAACTTGCTTCTGATTGGTCGGTGCTTTTAAAACTCAAACAGTAACAATTGTGGTTGGTCAAAACTCCATCACTCACTACAAAACCTTAAATAAACCTCAATGCTTTGCGGTTTCACAACCGCACGACGTCACATCGCTATGTCGATTCGATTTCGGTTAATCGTGCAGCCCTAACGTGTTGTGTACAAATCGTCAAACAAACGTTCAAACTTGTGACTTCGACTTCGGACTGCCGCCCCCCTACTGCCACTTCTAGTTCCAAAAACCTTTCAAAACACCCTTTTAACTTTCCAAAGTATGAAGTTCAATATCACCTCCACTACTCTATGGAGCAGTGGCGCTCTTATTGGCAGCGACAGAAAATAATTGACTACTTACTTTGTAACGCATTAGTCCTAACACTCCTTATGGCATTAGTTGTTCAGTGGCTCAATTACAAGCAAAGCAAAAAAATTGAGAGTGCTCTCAAATTTAATTTAAAGTATCAAACTGACTTTGCAAATTTGAATTGGAAACATAGGGTGGAGTTTCTTTTTCAAATCCTCAAAAATATTCTGTAAATATTTAATTGCTCACTTACAGGAAAGTTTTACCTCATGTACAATTTATTGTGGCAGGACATTGACAAAGCAAATTGTTATGCTGCACGGACCAATGCTAAATAAACATTGCATCATAGATTATTTAAGATCCTAGCTTATGTCATATACCTTGTATAAATGTATAAATTATATCATATGGCTATATTCTTAAGGCCCCATTTGAGAACAGACAGTGCGTCAATTTCTAGTCACTAAAAGCTGTAATTTAACAAGGCGTCTATTCCGGAGCGAAAATGACAGGCTTACTCCTGCACAGTTTCCAGAGAAGATATTTGTAGAAATTTGTTCCTAAACCTCACATTTGACAACTGGTTTGATGGAAGCAAACACATTTTGGGGGTGAAAGGAGAGGAAATTTATACTAGGTGAAATGATATGATGGGTGGAAAAAATGTCCATTGATCTTGACACTCTAAATTACCTATTGTTAATCATCAAGCTATGAAGGATGACAAAGCATAATCAGAGATATACGGTAATTAAAGTATCAAAAAAGAAACACCTGCAACATGTAAGGCCTATATCTGACCTAGTAATGCAATTTTGTCCCTCAATCCAGCCTGGCTCTCACTTCAGAGTCGTAAATGCTCATTCAAACATAAAAAAAGAAATAATTTCATGCTTTGCATGGATCTCTGTATTTTTGCATGTAAAAACCACATACCAACACCACGATTTTATGCGTTAAGACTACCACTTTTCTTCCCTCGAAAAAGCCTACCTACTTTTTTTAATCTGCCATTTATACACATATATATACATATGTATATATATATATACTGTATATATTTATTTCATCTCATCTCATCAGCTGCACCGCTTATCCTCAGTAGGGTCGCGGGGATGCTGGAGCCCATCCCAGCAATCATCGGGCAGTGGGCAGGGGACACCCTGGACTGGTTGCCAGCCAATCACAGGGCAATTTATATATATATATATATATATATATATATATATATATATATATATACAGCGGCTTGCAAAACTATCTGGCGCCCTTGAAATTTTGCCAGATTTCACACTTCAAACAACAAGAAAAAACTAATTTCTTGCTAAGCATTAACAAGAAGTGGGACACAATCATGAAGTGAAACACACTTTATTGGATATTTTAAACTTTTTTAACAAATAAAAAACGAAAAAGGGGGTGTGTAAAATTTTATATATAAACCACTCCAACAATCAAATTTGATTTCTGTTTTGGTAAAAGTTTGCCACTTATGATTTTAAACAAGCAGGTGTTGTTTTTTTAATATTCTGGAACCATATTTTGTTTCAGGTGTAAAAACAGAGTATGCGATAACATCTTTTTCATGCCATAAGGTTGGCATGTATGAATGTGTCTTTAATGGATTATGTTGTATTTGAACTATGTCCATATCATGTTAAGATATCGTGATCATTTTATATAGCTCACATTCAAACAGTATATCAATTTTTTTCTGACTTCTAATGAGTTATCTTAACTAACATTTGATGAATTGGTATTTTTCCATAACTCACCCCCAAACTATAACCGCAACATTTTAGATTTTCTGATATTGAGTAATTTCAATTTTAACAACTTCGTTAAATTATTAGAATAGAGTTTTTACCATTTCACCACCAGTTCACCAAAAAAATAATCCACTGATTTTCGAATAGAACTTTCCATACAAAAAATGCATTCGAAAGTGCTGTATAAAATCACCCGGTGCGCGAGACAAAGCAAAACATTAAATCCCCAAACAATATCCTGTCGAATAGACACACGCACACACACACCCGCACAACAACACAGTCACACAATTATTAAACAGGGTGCTCCAAAGGTTTTGAGCACATTTTGATATTGAATGTCTTGGAAACTAGTAAGGTTATGAAACACATTTGGTATATCCAGACAGCCTACATGAAATGTTCAAAAAATGACCAATGTATCCTCTAAGCTTCCATAAGTCTTAGCAATCACAAACTTAGGATGCAACTGGGACGCATCATAAGTAATGTATCCTGGGTTTATCGAATGTTTCGGGTCTCGCAACATCAGACAATCTCGCCCAGGTGACCCAGCCAAGGTTGATCAGGCCTTCTCTTGCGTCCCAGTAGCAGTCCACAGATCTGCCCTTCTGAGCCAAAACCACCTGGTGGCTTTTTCTGCAGCTTCACTAGCGGATTTAATGGCTTTCTTCTTGGCTGTCCCTGTCACACCCAACCGTCCGAGGACTTTGCAGTAGGATCGCCCGGCAAAACCCCTGCAGCCGACCTCTATTGGCTCAAAGAAAACTTTCCAGCCCCTGCCCCTGCACTCCTCCACCAGCTCCTGGTACTTTGCGCGTTTCCTTTCTTTGGCTTCCTCAATGCGCTCTTCCCACGGGACTGTGAGTTCCAGCATGATCAGGTGTTTTGAAGTCTCAGAGGTGATTATCATGTCTGGTCGGAGCAATGTTGGTAATATGTGCTGGGGGAACCTTAGTTGTTTCCCAAGGTCGACCTGCAACTGCCAATCAGAGGCAATGTGGAGGAGTCCTGATGTTGTCTGTGCACAAGCCCTGGGTTTCTCTCCTGCCTTGATGGAATTGACCGTCTTGCTTGGGGCTTGATGGTGTTTTCCCCTGTTGATTGCTAGGGCAACTACTTTCAGAACCTGGTCATGGCGCCAGCGATAGCGACCATCAGCCAGGGCCTATGGGCAGCTGCTGAGGAGGCGTTCCAAGGAGCCTCTTCCAGAGCAAAGGGGGCAGGAGGGTGTCTCGCTCTTTCCCCACACATGAAGGTTCACCGGGCTTGGTAGGACATCGTAAACTGCCTGCACAAGATGGTGTCCCTCCTTCCCTTGGGCTCGACTCACGTTGGTCTTTGGAAAGGAGCCCAGACCTGTTCTCCCCAATGCCAGGACCCCAACCAGTGTCTTCTGCCTCAGTTGTGACTCTGCCACCTCCACTTCCTTCTGAGCTCTCCACTTCCTTACGGTTCTCACTTCAACCCCAGCTGATGACACCTTGCTGTTTTTGGATTCCCTATACTGAAAAGCCTCTCTTGTACGTGCCACCTTGAACTCCTCAGTGAGCCCACTGAAGGGTAGCTGGACGTTATTGCTTGTCCCGTACAAAGCAACGCTGGTAAGGCTGCGGGGAAGTCCCAGCCACTTCCGGAGAAAGCCAGTGTTCTTCCTTTCGAGGATCTCCACAGTTGATACCGGAGTTGCATAGACCAAGAGAGGCCACAAGACTCTGGGAAGAATAGAGTGCTGGTAGATCCAGGCTTTAAATCTACCAGGCAGGCCGGACTTGTCCACCTTGGTGAGCCACATTGTAGTTGATTAACAGACTCTTGAATCGCAGCAGAGTCTTTCAGAGTTGAGTCAAAGAGTTTCCCCAGGCTCTTAACTGGTTGTTGCAAAATGGTTGGGATCTCAATTCCAGAGATCGAAAATCTGAACTTATGCACCGCCTTCCCACTCCTCAGAACCATGGATCTTGACTTTGAGGGCTTGAAGCTCATCCTCGCCCAATCTCTCCAAACCCTGCAGGACCCATCTACTCCCAGGGACAGATGTTGTGGTGATGGTAATAATAATAATAATAATAATAATAATTTCCTTTGTATTGTCATTCTTTGTAACAATGTACACAGAACGAAATGTCGATACACCTGACCCGTTGTAGCGAGCCGATGCAGCCGCAGCCAACAGAGGGCGCCGCCATTTTACCAATTAAGTATGACTCGGCCGAGGCGCGACCTCCCAGTCTCAAAGCGGGCACACTACCATCTAAGGTCATCCATATATGCTCTTATGGGAGGCTGGCAAACACCTGATCTGGATATTGGCCTTCTGCATTCCACTTATGCAACTTTGACTACCATGTATGTAACGGATATGGTACAACCCGTTATTATGCCTTTCCCAAGGTGATGCCAGTCTGATGTTACTGACCCGTAAGTGAACCTAAGCCTGAAGTAGTCATAATAATCCAGGATCAGGTGCTTGATCTTATTAGGAACGTGGTGGAATTGTAATGCAAGCTCATCTATTTTGTGTGGAATGGACCCGTAGGCGTTAGTCAGGTCCAACCACAACACAGCAAGGTCTCCTTTGTTCTCGTGGGCTTCTCTGATAAACTGTGTGACTACCCCAGTGTGCTCCAGGCAGCCAGGAGCTCCAGGAATCCCACCCTTCTGGACAGAAGTGTCGATGTAGTCGTTCTTGAGGAGGAACTCTGTCAGTCTACGGGAGACGATGCTAAAGAACACCTTCTCTTCCACACTCAATAGTGAGATTGTCCAAAACTGGTTGATATTTTTCGAGTCCTCTTTCTTGGGAATCCAAACTCCCTCAGCACACCTCCACTGGTTGGCCACTCTCCCTCTACGCCAGATCACTTTCAGAGTCTTCCACAGGTGCCGGAGAAGCAGTGGGCAACGCTTGTAGACAAGGTAGGGTACACAAATGGGGCCTGGTGCAGATGCTGACCTGGCTGCCTTGATGACATATTCAACCTCCTTCAGGCTTGGTTTCGACACCTTGAAGTCCTCTGTAGGTGGGGCTGGGGTGATGAGAGCTTTGTTGGGACTTAGCTCTTCTTCCCTCATTGGGTCGGTCAATGTGTTCTTGAGGAAGCGGTTCAACTCCTCTCTTGAGCACTTGAGTCGGCCACTTCGCTTGTCCCCAAGCAACCGCTTAGCAAAACGGAAGGGATTGGCAATAAAGGAGGCCCGCTTTCTTGCCCTTTCCGTTCCTCGTCTCCTCTGCCCCTCTGCTCTGAGTAGAGTTGTCAGCTTCTTCCGCAGGTAAAAGTCAATCATTATCAAAGATGTCCAAATCCTGAAATCACATCAGGTTACATTCAACTGGCTCTCTGGCAAAACTGGTTAGTTTTACAAATTTATTGAATTGGCTAATGTAGTATTGGAAAGGTTGCACGACCCACACGTCAGTTGTTTTTACAGCTTCTCTATGAGATTTTCGTTTAAAAATAAATGAATCTTTTTTACATAATGCTAAGATTCTGTAAACTTATTTAGTTGGTTGCAGAACACGTTCTGAAACTGTATTTTATCACACTTTCTTGGTGGGAGTACAATGTTGGCTAGAAAATTAACTGTTACATTCAAATGATTTGCAAATGATTTAGATCTGAATAAAATTTGATCGTGATTATTCTGCACGGTCCAATCCAAAAGGATTTGCAAATAATTTGAATGTAACACAAGGGCAATTAAAGAAACCCCAAAAACTGTGTCCTACTTTTTTTTCTTTTTTCTTTTTTACCCCTTTTTCTTTACATTTTTTCCTTTTTCCCAGCTTTTTACTTCTTTTTTTCTTGCTTTTCTTCTTTTGTTCTTTTTTCCTTGCTTTTTAATTATTATTCTCTTTCTTTTCTCTTTAGTCTTCCATTTTTTTTCTCTCTCCTTTTAATTTTTTTTAACTTTTGTTTCTTTTTCCATTTTTGTCTCGTCTATTATTGTTGTGTGCTTTTTTTCCAATCTTAAGTTATTTTGTTCACAATGTAACATAACAATTGGTCATATATGAATTAGAGCAACAAAACAATCAAAAGAGTCGTTTGGGTTCCGAAAGACCCACCAGTCTTTTTTAGTGATCCAAGCCGAGCCGAAAAAGCCGCTTCTCCAAAAAAGATTTAAACTTGCACAGCAAGTTTGACGTAGCTACGTTGTCTATCAGTACAGACGACCATTAGAGTAAATCACACTTGTCTCTCTCTTTTTCAATGTCTTAGGGAGGGAAGATTACACACAACATACCAATACAAACCAATGGTCAAATTCTTGCCAAACATGTCCCAGCATTGTATTGTCACTGGTTAAAACAGCTTCTGTTATTCGTCCACTCAGTTCATCCACGTCTCTTGGAATAGTGGGCACATAAAACAATCATTTCAAAATCCCCACCCAAAAAATCACATGGTTGGGGTTCTGGGTGACCAGGACATGAGATCGTGATTATTCTGCACGGACGGTCCAATCCATCTCTCTGGCAGTGTTGTATTCATAAACTGTCTGATGCCCGAGGATCCAGTGGGGTGGTGCTCCATCCTGTTGGAAAATAAGGTCACCAGACTCTTTCACACTCCATTTATACATTAATCAGTTTTCCAGTATGTCCAGGTATTTTTGGGGAATCTCCCAAGAAGTTCATGTGGGGTCTCAGTACCCCATATGCGAGTGTTATGCTTGTTAACTTTTTCATTTACGTAGAAAGTTGCCACATTGCTAAAAACAAACCGATCATCAAATTCGTTATCTTACATCTTCTGTTACATCGCAATGCCAAAGTCACGCCGAGCTGGTTTCTCAGTGTCTTTTAACTGTAGGACCAACTTGTTGTAGGACACTGAAGTTACCTATTGGCTCTTCTGGTCGATTAATGAAGGGTCTGCTGGTAAGCAGTTCAAACTTGTTCATTCACATCTTTTGAGGTTGAAGGTCGTCCCGTTCTTTTAGTTGGTAAAAGCACCCATCCGTTATGAATGTACCATGCTATCTCACTATTGACTTCTTTCTGGTGGATCCTTTCCAAATTTTTTGCTAAATGCATGTTGAACAACAGTCCATGATTCCTTTTTTGCAAATTCCAGCAGACAAAATGCCTTTTCTGTTTGAGTGAACACTGTTAAAGATTAACGTGACAAAAAACTTATTTTATTAGCTTTAAAATGGCACAACTTTTATGTGACCATTCATAGTTAAGGAGATAGGGGGACTTCAAATGTGCCAGACTTTTGGAACAGCCTGGATCCGAAAACCCATAAATACCATTTGAATACTGACATGCGTCTTAGCATTGTGTATACAGAACACCGAGTGTTGTAACTCAACTAGTAAAATTGTATTCAGATCTAATGGCAATGCTAGTGATGAGAAGCAGCTGGACTACTACACGCCAGTTGCTCACCACATCAATTGATGTCAGGCAAATAGTGTGCAGAGCCACGCCAAAAGATTCAGTACGTACATTAATCATGAGGTGATTGATTTTGCAACCAATGTTAAACGTGAATAAATGAGCACACCTGCTGAAGTCGGGATTATTCTCTCCCCTCAGCTTTCTTAGTTTTTGGATTGGCTTCGCAATATGTAACTGAGAAATCCCCGCGGATGTTTGCACAACACATTTCTGACAAGTGGAAAATTATTTACAAAACTTGGCGGGCAAACTGTGACATCATTGTTTTAAAATTAGTCCAACCAATATGCTCGAAATCTAGTGTTTAAAGAATTGTTACTCTAATTGGAACATTTGATGTTTAGATCTTTGAGTAATTTATATGTTTGGAAAAAAAAAAGAAAGATCAAAATATAGAACACGGGCAAGTCTCAGTGATTACTTTATCAGAGGGAACTTTTAAAGAACAAAGAAAATGATCAATTCTACACATAACATATGTAGTGTAAGTTGATCACGACAGAAATCACAAATACTGTAAACTATATTGTGGTGATTTTATTTTAAACAACAAAAAAATACATGCATTTCTTTTGGTATGTTTTTTACTAGTTTTCCAAATGAGACTGTCACGGACAGATAAATGTTTTGGACATGGCCACGGCTGCAGTTATAATTATTTCATGTGGCACAAATTCAAGTGGTTGCTGCTTTGATAAGATGTGAAAAAATACGGAATCAAATAATTACTAGGGTTATTTTATACGTCTTGCAAATGTACTGTACATGGAAATCTGATAAGTCTTGGATATCAACCGTTGAGACTGCTAACATAGGGTTAATCCTAGCTTCAAAGGGATTTTGAGTACTATTTAGTGGTTAAGAAAAAGACTTCATTCCTTAAAAGAACAAAACATTATTAATTTAAAAATTAAAGGTGCTGTCTAGAATGTGTATATTTTCAACTCGCTGAATCTATCTTCTTCTTAAGTGATCATTGCAGCCTCTGTCAAATTCCTTTTGTGACGGCTGCAAACATGTGCATTTCTCATGCGTGCTTAAATAAACTCTTCTTTTTGCATCATTTTTTTAAACAGGCCTTTTCTTACTTTCACCATTTCAATGCTACACTAAAATAAATGCGGGGAGGAACTTGAAATCACTCTCCACTTCTCCCCACCTCCCCCCACCTGTCCCCCAATTACTACTTCCTAATGTGTTGCGTATTCCAGAACGGCATTGCTAAAAGTAAAATAATTGCATAATAATGACGTTTTTTGGAAGCCTATTGATTTTTAAAATTTATTTCAGACCAATTAATGGCATTCACTTAACCAGAATAGGCATTTAGTGTGCTTGTATTTCAAAAACTCAATCATGGACCGTTGGAAAGGAGCCACCAGGAAGTAAGATAGTAAGATGGCATGGTAAATTTATAACGGAAGGGTGCTTATACCTAGCTAAAATTATGGGACACCCCTAATTTCTGATTATCAAACAATCTCAAGCTGCTTTTAATGATCAGGAGAACCAGTAAGGAACTTCAGTGTCCTACAACAACTGTTTGAAATGACTGGCCTATGTGCCCCCTATTCCAAGATACGTGGATGAGCTGAAGGTACAAACAACAGAGCGGTTGCAACCATTGACAATGCAATGCAAGGATGCTTTTGGCATGAATTTGACCATCAGCTTAATGTCTGTCATGTGGCATATTTAAAACTTTTTGATAATATTAAGAAATGTATGAGATTACAAGCTTGCTGAAATACCAGATGTGTTTTTATGTCCTCAAAGGTTTCTGAGATATTTAATGTCAAAATGTTCCCAAGACTTTTGTAATAATTGCTGAAGTTAAGTTGGAGAAAGCAACAGTGACTGTGTTTGTCTGTTTGCAGCACAACTTTGTTTTGTTTTGAAGACAGGCAGCAATTGCTGTTTTTTTAGCTATCTGGCAATTTACCAGGTGTCTGTCTGCTTTGGGATGTCAAGTCCAAGCACGAGAGCAGGATTCACACCTGGTTTTATTACTGTGGATTTAACTGGAATGCAAAATACCTTTATTTTTCAATTTGTGTCCAATTACTGCTTCCCGACTTGCCCTTTCTTGTATTCCATATGTGTGCCGTTGGGTGCTGAAGTTTAGGGGCATGTGGACAGGGGTTTCAACAAAGGAGATGGATAGAGGTCTAGTCGATGTTTTAAATGTAGGCAAATTAGTGTGTTCTGAGAATGGGAATGCAAAGAACACTGGATGCCTGAAATGTGTTTTGGCCCCATCATACAGAAAAAGGAAATACAACTAAACTACAATGCTGGTGCATTATGGCCACAAATAACTTAGACTCTGTATTTGAATTAAGTGTTTCTTCTTAATAACTGTTGTTTTTAAGTCCCGTGGCCATCGTGTCTGACACAGTGCAAACATGAACCCGTTTTGCTGGCCACTTTTAGGGCACAGCTCCGCGGTTAATAACATTACCCTTGACCATGGAAGCAGAACCGCTACATTTTTCTCATTCATCAATCTCTGTAAGAGGACTCAAATACAATTTATGCTGGCCTTCTTCTGTAATGAATTCCCCGCTTCATCTTTGGCCATCGGTTTTGAAAGTCCATTAGAAAATGAGTCTACACAAAAAAACAAAAAAACAAAAAAAAAATGGATCTACTGCAAATAGAACAACATTGGCAAAAATGTGCAACCACATTTTCGCCAATGTTGTTCTAATTGTCTGGTTTTAAACAGTTCAGTTTGTAACTGGACAGTTTACAATTATTTATTGGAATTATTTAAGATACAATATTAAATGGTGTCACTATTTCATTAAATTAAAAGTATTTTTCATTAAATAATTGTGAATCAAAAAAGGCATTTTTAAATTTCAACTTAATCACTCCTTTATGTTTCATCCCAAAGGTAAACATTCAATTTGATACTGTTTGGTATTCATAGCAAAATCAATTATTCTTGTGTTTTACTAGACCTCGGTATTCTTCTGGGGAAATTCAATTTGTTCTCGAATAAATAGTGCAGGAAATAATGATGACAATCAGCAAATGTATACAATATGGAAGAGGGTCTATAATTTGGCCTGTTTTAGATCATTTAAATAAATCTTCAATCATAAAACAGGAAAAAAAGTATTAAAGGTGAGTACCCCATACTCCCGAAGCACCCCCCACAGGGCCTCCTGCGGAACACGGTCAAATGCCTTCTCCAAGTCCACAAAAAACATGTAGACCGAGGCAAACTCCCATGCACCCTCAAGGACCCTGCAGAGTGTGTAGAGCTGGTCCAGTGTTCCACGAAAACCACACTGTTCCTCCTAAATCAGAGATTCGACCTCCCGGCGGACCCTCCTCTCCAGTACCCCTTACCAGGGAGGCTGAGAAGTGTGATTCCCCTGTAGTTGGAACACACTCTCCGGTCCCCTTCTTAGCGAGGGGAACCACCACCCCAGTCTGCCAGTCCAGAGGCACTGTCCCCGATGTACACGCGATGTTGCAGAGGCGTGTCAACTATGACACGCCCACAACATCCAGAGTCTTCGTGAACTTCGGGCGGATCTCATCAACCCCCGGGGCCCTGCCACCGAGGAGCTTTTTGACCACGTCTGTGACTTCAACCCCAGAGATACAAGAGCCCAGCTCAGAGTCCTCCGGCACTGTTTCCCAAGAGGAAGACGTGTCGGTGGGATTGAGGAGGTCTTCGAAGTACTCCACTCACCGATTCACAACGTCCCGGGTCGAGGTCAGCGGCGCCCCATCGCCACCATACACAGTGTCAATGGCACACCGCTTCCCCCCCTAAGACGCCGAATAGTGGACCAGAATTTCCTCGAAGCTGTTCGGAAGTCAGCTTCCATGGCCTCGCCAAACTCCTCCCATGCCTGAGTTATTGCCTCAGCAACCATCGAAGCCACATTCCGCTTGGCCAGCCGATACATGCCAGCTTCTTCCAGAGTCCCACAGGCCAGGAAGGCCTGATAAGACTCTTTCTTCAGCGTGACGGCATCCCTCACCGCCGGGGACCACCAACGGGTCTGAGCGTTGCCGCCGCGGCAGGCACCGACTACCTTACGGCCACAGCTCCGATCAGCCGCCTCGACAATGGAGGCGCGGAACATGGTCCACTCGGACTCAATGTCCCCCGCCTCCCTCGGGACATGGGCAAAGTTCTGCTGGACGTGTGAATTGAAACTTCTTCTGACAGGAGATTCTGCTAGCCGTTCCCAACAGACCCTCACAACACGCTTGGGTCTGCGGGGTTGGACCGGCATCTTCCACCACCATCAGAGCCAACTCACCACCAGGTGGTGATCAGTTGATAGCTCCTCCCCTCTCTTCGCCCGAGTGCCCAGAACATGCAGCCGCATCACCGACGAAACGACGACAGAGTCGATCATCGAACTACGGCCTAGGGTGTCCTGGTGCCAAGTGCACATATGGACACCCTTATGTCTGAACCTGGTGTTCGTTATGAACAAACCACGATGGGCATGGAAGTCCAATAACGAAACACCACTCGGGTTCAGGTCAGGGGGGCCGATCTTCCCAATCACGCCCCTCCATGTCTCACTGTCATTGCCCACGTGAGCACTGAAGTCTCCCAGTAGTACGAGGGAGTCCCCAGGGGGCGCTCTCTCAAGCACATCCTCCAAGGATTCCAAGAAGGGTGGGTACTCTGAACTGCTTTTTGGTGCATAAGCAAAAACAACAGTCAGTACCCGTCCCCCGACCCGAAGGTGGAGGGCGGCTACCCTCTCGTCTACCGGGCTCTGCGCCTCTCACCACGGGCAACTCCAGAGTGGAAGAGAGTCCAACCCCTCTCGAGAGGACTGGTACCGGAGCCCAAGCCGTGCGTGGAGGTGAGTCCGACTATATCTAGTCGGAACTTCTTAACCTCACACAACAACTCGGGCTCCTTCCCTGCCAGAGAGGTAACATCCCATGTCCCAAAAGCCAGTTTCTGTAGCCAGGGATTGTCGCGCCAAGAACCCCTCCCTTGGCCGCTACCCAGCTCTCTACACACCCGACCCCTTTGGCCCCTCCTACAGGTGGTGAGCCCATGGAAAGAAGGTCCCACATCGTTCCTTCGGGCTGTGCCCGGCCGGGCCCCGTGAGCAAAGGTCCGGCCACCAGGCGCTCGCCAGCGGACCTCACCTCCAGGCCTGGCTCCAGAAGGGGGCCTCGGTAACCCACGTCCGGGCGAGGGGGGTTGTAGACCAACGTTTTTTATCGTCATAAGGGGGCTTCTGATCTGCGTTTTGTCTGGCCACTCACCTAGAACCTGTTTGCCATGGGTGACCCTACCAGGGGCTTAAAGCCCCCGACAACATAGCTCCCAGGATCATTGGGACACACAAATTCCTTCACCATGGTAAGGTAGCAGGTCATGGAGGACCTTAGATTAATATATTTTTTTTGTACAAAAATAAAAATAGAAATAAAAATTTAAAAAAGACTTAGATTAACAATTTTTTTGTAATCATTTACTTTTAAAATATCTCTAACAATAGTGTTTGGGTTCTTGGGGAACAAATCATTTATCAAGGGAAAATGTTGAGAATCAATTCTGTAGATGAACAGTACAGTGCTTGATTTCTCACCAAACGAAGAAAGATACTTCCACCCAAGGACTTCATTTCCGTCTTTAAGACTGCACTTTAGGTCAGCCCACTGATATCTGTTTTTCTGCCAGGGATAAACTAAAGTAGGGAAGGAGAAAAAAAGTGCACCATCATCATGCATATCTCCTTTACATCTGTGGTTTTGGCTCCTTAAGCGTTCCAGTTGCATTAGCTAATTGGACACCCCCGTGTCATTGAACCACTTTATGTCCTGTCATTACAAGGTTGTGCTGACTCAGTTCATAATCACAGAACCTAGGCTGAATTGCAAGCTTGCTTCATATTTAACTAAAGTGGAAATAAAATGTAATTGTCAGGGCTGTGATGGAATGAGATATGCTTTGAAAAGAAAGCAGCAAATAGAGCAAAGGGAAATAGCGCTTGTGCGTATAAATGTCACTGAAAGATTTAGCGCTGGACTATACCGCTGGTCACAGGTGTGCCTGGTGCAGCCCGAACTATCATTCACTCACTCATCAAGGGAACAGACAAACACCCTTTCATATTGACACCTATAGCCAGTTTGGAGTCTTTCATTAACCTGCCATGCAATGTTTTGGAATGTGGACATGAGTTGCAGTTCCAGAATTGATCTGCAAAAAAGTAGCAACCAAGAGCATAACCAAGAGTGTTCCAACTTTGAGGCAGATGTGCTACTTTTCACTCCACCTTTGCAAGCCCGTGATACCGCGGCAGAGTAAACAACTTAATCAAGGACTCCTCTCACCGCGACCACCACCTCTTTGAACGCTGCCATCTGGCAGACGCTACAGGTCTCGAAGACAGGTTTTTCCCAGTATCTTCACCGACCTAAAGAGAGACTGTGAGAAAAACCTATATATAAACAACTGTCTCGGAAAATTGATATAAAGTTCTTAATTTTATGTCATGCAATTATCCATCCATCCATTTCATGAGCCGCTTATCCTCACGGGGATGCTGGAGCCCATCCCAGCCATCTACGGGCAGTGGGCAAGGGACACCCAGAACTGGTTGCCAGCCAGTCGCAGGGCACCCAGAGAGTGACAACTCACTCGCTCATACACACCTAGGGAATATTGGAGTCACCAATTAACCTGAAATGCATGTTTTTGAAATGTGGGAGGAAATTTGGGAGTGCCCGGTGGAAACCCACGCAAACAAGGGGAGAACATGCAAACTCCACACAGGAAGGCTGGTAGCTGAATTTAAACCCATTACCTTGTAGGTATTTGCCTATTTATACTAATACTATTTTTGTATTATTTTATTAGTGTTTTATTACATGTTTATTCTGCAGTGCCATGTCTAATAGGTAAACAATGTTCACTATTTCGTTATCAATTACAATGAAAACAATTGTAATTCCAACCTTGCTGCCAATGTTGTGGTATTGCTTCAAAGTGAATAAGGTATTTTTATTGCTACTGAATATATAGTTTGACTTTCTAAATGTCATCAGAATGGGAATGAATGAATGAAAACTTTATTTCGAACATTAAAATAAAAACAGGACAAAAACAATGAGTCAACAAGAAAATAATGTCACGTAACATGTTCGAAAAGGGGTAGTCAGTAGCAGATGCTTATTTTCCCTACCCCTTTATCTTCCCTATTAAATACATTTTACAAATCCTCCTTCCTCTTGTGTCTAATATAACAAAATCTCATGGATATAATTATTACATAGGACAGATATCAATAATTATAATAATTACAATAATCACATATTCTATACACTAATCTTCGTAATACCCATCCCTCAACGTCATAATGCGCCTAGTTCAAAATGTCATTGCGGCACCAATGATAATAACAACAATAAAAATAAACATAGTATTTATAATAACAGTTATGATATAATAATAGCAACAATAACAACAAGTTACCCATAGTTTTAAACGCAGTATTTCCAATCTCACTCATATCACATTTTCTTCATCCCTGTATTTCGCCAGTAATGTTTTTCGTATTTAAATTTGAACACTTGAATATTTGGACATTATTTGATCCCATGTTGTAAATTATTCCAAAGTTTGACTCCACACACAGACACACACATACTTTTCCTGGTTGTTCTCACCTTTGGGATTTTGAATTTACTACTAAAGTTATAATTTCCCTCTTTCCGAGTGACTAATTTTTGGATGTTTTTGTTGACCATAAACAACAGTTGTGAAGTGAAAAATTGTATGAAATCATCCAATTTTAATAATTTGGACTGCATGAATAAAATATTAGTATGATCCCGATATCCTACCCTGTGTATGGTTCTTATTGCACGTTTTTGAAGAATAAAAAGGGGCTGTAGTGAACTTTTGTAATTATTGCCCCAGACTTCTGCACAATATGTTAAATATGGCAGAACTAGAGAACAATATAATAAATACAATGCATTATAATTTAAAAGAAATTTGGCTTTATCAATCATTGAAATGCTTTTAGATACCTTAGTTTGTATGTGTCTGATGTGTGATTTCCAACTTAATTTATTGTCTATCATGACCCCTAAAAACTTAATTTCTGATACAATGTCTATTGCAGCACCATCCATTTTTACTTCTAAATCTTGACTTGCTTGCGATTACCAAAGAATATTACTTTTACTTAAATCTAAAGATAATTTATTTATATCCATCCATACTTTTAGGTTAATTAGTTCACGATTAATACAGGTTACCAAATCAATATAATATATCATTTGAATAGAAAATATTAGTGTCGTCTGCAAATATTACTATTTTTAATAGTTTTAAAACATTAAAAATATCGTTAATAAATAAATTAAATAAATTTGGGCCCAAGATAGAACCCTGTGGTACTCCACAAATGTCCAAGTATTCAGATTACAACTCTCCCATTTTTACATATTGCTTCCTCCCCGTCAAATAACTTTGAATCCATTGCAAAGCCACTCCCCTGATGCCATATCTTTTCAGATTTTTAATTGTATATTATGATTAATGGTATGAAATGCTTTTTTTAAGTCAATAAATACCCCGACTGCGTATCTCTTCTTTTCTATGCTATGGGTGATTTCTTCTACTGCATCAATAATAGCCATTGTTGCTGATCTGTTTGCTCCAAAACGATATTGACTTTCATTAATCAATTTATGTTTATCTACAAATTGTTCTAGTCTATTATTGTAAAGTTTCTCTAATATTTTAGAACCGAGGAAGCAGAGATGCCGGTCTATAGTTTGTAAAAATGTGCTTGGTTCCATTTTTGTATATTGGTATAACTTTTGCTATTTTCATTTGATTTGGAAATTTGCCTGTTAGAAATGATAGATTACATATGTGGGTCAATGGTTTCACAATGCTATTTATAATTTGCTTAACTAGTACCATATCGATGTCAAAACAATCCATAGACGTTTTGTTTTTACAGTTGTTAACCACGTCTAAGATTTCAGATTCCGTAACCCCAGATAAAAACATGGTCTTGGAGTTCATTTTTATCAGTGACTGAAATTGCTTACTGCTGCACTCTGGGATATTTGCAGCGAGCTCTAGTCCAACATTTACAAAATAACTATTGAAATTCTCCACAACTTGATTTAAATTATAAGTTTCACTGTTCTTATCAATAAAATAGTTTGGATATGCAGTACTTACATTCTTTCCTTTTAATATCCTATTTAAATTATCCCAAATACCTTTAATATTACTTTTGTTATTATGTAGATAGATAGACAGACAGACAGACAGACAGACAGACAGACAGACAGACAGACAGACAGACAGACAGACAGACAGACAGACAGACAGACAGACAGACAGACAGACAGACAGACAGACAGATAGATAGATAGATAGATAGATAGATAGATAGATAGATAGATAGATAGATAGATAGATAGATAGATAGATAGATAGATAGATAGATAGATAGATAGATAGATAGATAGATAGATAGATAGATAGATAGATAGATAGATAGATACTTTATTCATCCCCGCAGGGAAATTCACATTTCCAGCAGCATCCCTGAGCTGAGAACAATACAATAATAAAGCAAAAAGAATACAATATACAATACCCAATGTGAGGTGCAAATGCCCACTGTAGCGTGTTATATAGAATATCTAAATAGTGCTACACAGAATACATATTGCAATAAAATTTGGTAATATGCAATGTAGTGGGTGTGGTTTAATGTGGGCTTTTACTCTGCCGGGTAGAGTTAAAGAGCCTCATGGCATGAGCAAGAAAAGATCTCTTCAGTCTGTCCGTAGTACAAGACAGTGACAGCAGTCTGTCACTGAAACTGCTCTTCTGTCTGGAGATAATGCTGTGTAGTGGATGCGATGGATTGTCCATGATTGACCGCAGCTTTTCCAGTGCCCGTCTCTCAGCTACTGTTGTCAGGCTGTCCAGCTCTGTGCCCACAACAGAACTTGTTTTCCAACTGTCTCGTAGAATATTTTCAGGAGCTGCACACCCAGGTATTTGTAGGTCTGGACAAATTCTACACATTCTCCTTTGATGGTTACAGGAACCGGGTGAGTTCTAGTTCTCCTGAAGTCCACCACCATCTCCCTGGTCTTGATGGTGTTCAGGTGCAGGTGGTTTGCGTCGCTCCATTGGACAAAGTCCTGAATCAATTTCCTGTACTCCTCCTCCTGCCAATTTCTGATACATCCCACGATCGCAGTGTCATCGGCAAACTTTTGCACATGGCAGGACTCAGAGTTATGTAATAAATTGGTATAGTATAATTTCTTGCTCGCTCTTAATATTCCTGTCAATTTGTTTCTATACGTTTTATATCGGGATTCAGCTTCCTCAGTTCTTAGTTTAATAAATTTTCTATACAATGTGTTTTTTTCTTACAAGCATTATATAATCCCTTAGTTATCCATGGATGCTTTACAGATTTATTCTTAATATTAGTTTGTCTCATTGGACAGTTTTTGTTATACTTGTTGGTGAATATTTCCAAAAATATGTCAAACGCACGATCCACATCATCTGTACCATATATAATAATTAATTTCCTTTGTATTGTCATTCTTTGTAACAATGTACACAGAACGAAATGTCGATACACCTGCAGCCGCAGCCAACAGAGGGCGCCGCCATTTTTACCAATGTTATAAGTCTTAGGTATGACTCGGCCGAGGCGCGAACCAGCGACCTCCCAGTCTCAAAGCGGGCGCCTTACCATCTAGGCTACTGAGCTGGTAACATTCCAGTTTTGATTAACTAAGTCCTCATAGAGTGATATAATAGTCTCTTCAGTTCTAACTCTTTTGTAAACATATTCCATAGTTGATTCTTGTCGAGTAACCTTTTCATCATACACTGTAAATACTGGTAGGTGATCAGAAATATCACAAACCAGTAATCCACTAACGTTTGTAAATTCAATATTATTTGTAAATATATTGTCAATGAGTGTTGCAATGTGTGAAGTAATCCTACTAGGCCTTAATATAGTTGGGTACAAACTCATACTGTACATTATATTAATATAGTCATCAATGTTTTTATGTTTGTTTGGATTCATTAGATCTATGTTGAAATCCCCACCGATGAATAGTTTTTTTTGTTGCCGATTGTTGAATTTTTTTTTTCAGCAAGGTTTGTAAAGGTTTCAAGATTTGAGCCCAGTGATCTATATAGACAACTGACGATAATATGTCTCCGTTTTTCATTTGAATGAATTGAATGAATTGCATATATTATACATGGAGATGGACAGTTGGTGTGTTTCCCTCTTACTTCTTGCCCAGAGTCAATTAGGATAACATTCAGCTTTCATAGTAAAAGGATGAACATATACTTCAGATTTACACTGTACTGGCAACACAAATAAAATAATCTAGTCTTCAAAGATGTCAATGTAATTAATATTGATACATTTTGAGTGTAAATACCTGATGAGAATGAGCACCGTCAGTTCTTGTGATTATATTATCACATCAAATACAATTCATGGCTGTATCCAGGTGCTTGATAAGTGCCGCCTTGCAGCTGGAAAAAACAGATGTTGCCATGTGAATCCTCACTCTGGAATCTGTGACTCACGCAATATACCTTCATTCACTGAGAAAAACTCCTAAAATAATAAATTACATCAATTCTTACTTCCCCCCAAAATGGGCTAGTTATGCCCATGTACTGTACATAGGTAAATATGTTTTCATCTAGATCAGAAACTTTTAAACTTTCCATTTGAATTAAAATGGTAACATGTTTTCTGTTACCTTATAGACATATAACTGAATTTCTTCCTAATAAAAAGGCATCATAAGAGGTCGCTGTTGTTCCATTCATTCAAATTCTTCCTCTATAGCTAAGTGAGCTGGCTTTAGGTAGAAAACTTCAGGACAAAAAAGGGGCCCTGGCAGAGTGTGCCCATCAGTGGGCATTTTTTGTATTTCTTTTTTCCCTCCCTTTTCAGTCATGTTGCAACAAACAGGAATCACCTATAAAAACAAACATGGCCGACATGGTTTCTTTTTCCATGTTTTGCTTTAAATATTCCTGTTCCCACAAAAGTATTGTATACAGCTGATGTTATATTTTACTAGTTATCATGTTGTTGTGGTTGTGCTCTGTACAGCCCTTTGAGACTTTGTATGATAAAGGGCTGTACAAATAAATATGACTTGATTTGACTTGACTTATATGAGACCCATGCCCGAAATAACATCGGTTGCTTCACCTATTATACAAACAAATGATCATATCCTACATCATTATAACAATCATTTCTTGATTGAGACGAGCAACCTTGTTTAAAATCATCTGCCTTATGTCGAACAAATTTAATCTGCTCTTCCATTTCTTTGTGTAGTTGTTGATGATCTGTCATTATGGCTTGATTACCTCTTTGATTTTCTCAATTTCTTTTCCCATTTTCACCGCGTCCCATGAAGTCTTTGTTGATATGTCATTTCTTTCTACACACCCTCCAGCTCTGTTTTTATTTTCATCAGTTCATTCAGCATTTTCTATATTTTCTCAGCATTTTCTACATTTTCTCAACATTTTTCTTTTTTTTTGCAGTCCATTCTTTTAAATCCTTCTTTTATAGCTGATTTTATCGAGTCCACGTTGTCTACTATCCTTGCTTTGGACGTTTTCCGTTTTGATTTAAACACAAGTTTGTATGAAAAACAAAACAGCAGCAGAAAAAAAAAAGAAATAAAAGGAGTCAAGAAGATACAATTCTGGAGTAAGTATGAAAAGTGTCCTTACGTCTGTGCTGAGAATTGCACAGACCACAGAAAATGGACCTGCAGACTTTCAAAGTTTGCCTGGAATCCAACTGCTCCCACTGCAAGTCACTGCTGACAAAATGGAATTTCTTACTTGGGCAACCAGTGGATTGTATAGGATGTAGTTTACTAGGAGAGCTGCAGGTAATGAAAGACCTTGCCCAAAGGGCACAAACCATAGCCGATAGAATTTGTATTCCTGGGATAATTGAGATCACTGTGTCTGACACAACTGGACATTGAAAAAGTTGAGGAGGTATTTATTGCTCATCATTTTCATCGGAGGAATTTCTGCTGGTGTTTTATGTGGAGTTTGTCGACACGGCTGAGGAAAATGTCTGACCTACTGTTCATAGATCAGACCAGCGCAACGCCCTGATGCCATCCTGGCCAACAGCCTCACCGAACAGACCACCGCACTCGAAAACGCCTTGGAGAAGCTGAAAGTTGACCTCTACACCAAAACCAACGTCAAGTTCGAGGTCTCAACGTCAAAATGGAAACTATTGACCGGGAGACCAGCTAGACTGGTTCGATGGATCAAGATGGACTTTTGGCTCTTCTCAAAGAAATTAAACAAATACCAAATTAAAATAAAAACGAACAGAAATGATGGGGAGATGTCAAGAAGAACATGAAATTTACATTTTATGCTGAATCTGATTATGCTGATCTAGATTTTACCTATATGATTATTTCTCTTGAGTGGTAATGAGATTTGATTTGTGTTACTCAAAATGCCTTGATATACAAATCTGATGACATAACAAGAGTAATGTAAAAAGTGTTTTGGTTGTCAAGGGGACAGAACTAAGCTAAGTTCCAGATTTTCCCGGTCTACCCTTCTTTCCTTCTGTTTTGTCAATTATTTATTAAAGCTGTTGATTTTCAATTTATTGTCACTTTGTTTTGATGACCAGTGGGGAAATAAATGTCAAAAACCAACTAACTCACACACTCACTCACTAACTGTATATTTACAAATAATAATATAAATACAAATGGGTTTTTTGTGAACCCCAATTGTTCTGAAATCTACTTGACTGTGTCCTAAACATTGAAATTGTGATTCCGATATTTGTTTACAGCCTGCTCGTATAATTTTTGATTATATTCAAATATTTCGAGATGAGATACTTGTTTTGCCTTAGTGAGCAATATTGAAAAAAAAAAAAAAGACTTGAAATATATCAGCTGATTTGTAATTAATCCAGAATTTATTACATTTTTATTTTTAAACTGCATTAAAGAAAATAAAGAACTGTCTCAGCATTCTAATTTGCTGAGACAGTCCTGCAAAGATGTGTAAATGATGAAAGAAATGAATAAACTATACAAATAAACTATACAAATAAGACTCCACTTCCCAAAAGTGCTCAGAGTCACGGTGGAAAGCATTCTTGCATACTGCATCATGATGTGATATTTTGGACGCACGACTTTCGACAAATCTTCCATAGTCATCAACATTGCCCAAAAAAATAATCGGTTCCTTTCTTACTGTTACTGTTATTATTGTAATGCCCCTCGAAGTAATCAATGATGCACTTGGTCCCTGGTTAAGTCTTGTTCCCAATTTAATAACAAAAATAAGGCCGTATAACCTTCACACAAGAGCTACTGTTGGACATAACTCACACCGTTTGTGTGCACACCCAGAGCGACTTCAAAGCACACAACTTCAAAGCCCAAAGCTTCAGAATCTGTCGTCTCCCACCTACCTCGCGTCACATCCTCTCTTAAAGGGACCATGAGTGAACACAAACAACAACAACAAAAGTAACAGACATTAGGGTATTTACTGTAGATGTAAAGGTGGATGTTTCAGCACGGTAGATAAATGGTTAGTGCATCTGTGGCGCAGTTCTAAGATCATGAATTCAAATCCAGCTACTAAACCTCCTGTGCGGAGTTTGAATGTTCTCCCCGGTACTTGCGTGGATTTCCTCCGACCACTTTTCTCCCACATTCCAAAAACATGTAGTGTTAATTGGCTTGTCCCAAATTCTCCCAAGGAGTGAAAGGGTGAGTTATCTGTCTCTGTGTGCTCTGCGACTGGCAGGCAACCAGTTCAGGGCGTCCGATGCCCACTGCCCGAAGATAGTTCGGATGGGCTCCAGAACCCCCCGCGACCTTACTGAGTATAAATTGTGCAGATAATGGATTGGTGGATGTTTCCATCTAGAGGTCATTGAGTGAAGTACTGAAGCGCTGTCATTTTTTAGAAAAAAATACTTTAAGATGTATTACCTGTAAAATTGCTTTCAATCCATTATGAATCTTGAAAAGTAAAAAAAGAAAAATAAATACAAACAAAATCACGCCTAAAGCCTTTATTGCTAATCTTTGTTGCGAAGACTGCGCAACTGGCACGCAGCATGATTCTCATCAAACACCCGTAGGAATTCTGCGATGCGTTAGCTGTCCTTAGCATTAGCCTGCAAACCTTGCACCCAGTTTCTGCCCGAGTGTCTTATTATGTCGCATTGGCTGCAAAACTTGAGCATTTTAAAAGTTATGAACCTATAATTACGTAAGTAAGCTTGAATGTGATTGTACTTGATGCTGTAGTGTTTGTGGTAGTTTAGGCTAACGTTAGCTAAACACAAACATAGCTCAACAAATAGTTACAGCTGCTTCTAAAAAATTAAAGGTGCTTTTGATCTATGATTGTCTCTTGAGACTTTCAACAGTTGTACGTACGAAAATGTGTTTTTTTCTGGACGAACTATTTTTGCTAAAATGAACTGAGTGACACTAGCTACAAGCATTGCTTCCTACTGTCAGCAGGTGAAGCACCCATTCAAACGTGAAAATCGTCCACATCAAGCACGTTTTGATATACTTTGACCATCAAACTGTCGCCCTTTTGTGCATTTTAGATCAGGCCATCAAAATGGTGATCCTGTCAGGTACAACAACTGTGCTGCAGCAGTTTATCAGTGGGCTCAAAAGTCGAAATGAAGACACCAGAGCCAAATCAGCCAAGGATCTACAGCACTATGTGACAACGGAGTTGAGAGAGGTAGGCTATCAACCTACCTGTCAGTAAAACAATGTATGCACTCAAGGATATTGTGATTGTTATGCAAACACTCGTTTGTGTTGATCGTCCACAGTTAAGTCAAGACGAAGCCACAACATTCTACGATGAGTTAAACCACCACATATTTGAGCTGGTCTCCAGCTCGGATGTAAACGAAAAGAAAGGAGGGATTCTTGCAATAGGTATACTTTGTCCTAGTAATTGTTTTATTATTAGTATTTCCTATCAACAGTGCTTAAGTGATGTGTAATCATGCACAACATTGCGTGTAAGAAGTGGAAGTCCACAGACTCCACAGAGCAGCAACACTAAAGTACACTAGCAACAGTGCACCCGCTACCCGCATTAGTATCAAAGAGAATATGTGTGTGTGTGTGTGTATATATATATATATATAAAATTTAATATCAGTAGATGAGACAAGACAAATTTAATGATTTAATGATTGAAGCTCACATGCAGACATTTTTCAGGGGCATGAAGAGGTGACGTAGTAGCATCTCTTTGTCACTAAATGGGAATTGCAGAACATTTTCCAAGTCATAATAAACATTTTTTCACCACATAAGATTATTACTTCATAATTACTTAATCCTGTCCTGAATTAGAAAACAAGTCGTTGTACATGTTCAGGGTTTCCCTGAGGTCTTTAAAAGTTGAAAATGTCTTCAAATCATAAGTGCAATTCAAGGCCTTGAAAAGGTCTTAAGTTTTGTATACAAGTCTTAAATTTAACACTCAAATGTGTTAATTTTTCCCTGTCTCATCTGAGTGATAGTTATTAAATGTATAACAAGTAAACCGAACAAACCAAACCTCAGCCACTGCTCCTTTGGCGCAGGGAGGGACTAAAAAGTGCCCGCCATCACGCCAGGGTCTGTCACGAACTGGCGCCGGCCTTTCCCTTCTGTATGCTAGGGGCAAAATTGGTCTTAAATTACACTGCACATGGTCTTGAAAATGTCTTAAATTTAAACTGAAAAATTCTGGGGTAACCCTGATGATGTTTGAAACACAATATCTGAATATCTTTTTCACAGTCAGTCTTATAGGAGTTGAGGGAGGCAATGCCACCAGGATCAGCCGTTTTGCCAACTACCTGCGCAACCTGCTACCCTCCAGTGACCCAGTGGTGATGGAAATGGCTTCCAAAGCCATGGGTCACTTGTCTATGGCAGGGGACACTTTTACAGCTGAGTATGTTGAGTTTGAGGTGAAGAGGGCCTTGGAGTGGCTTGGCGCAGACAGGAATGAAGGCAGACGTCATGCTTCAGTAAGTGGCCATACTGGGCACTGTTTTGTTGGTAAAGTACCCATGCATGTTTTAAATTTGTGTTTGTATAGCACACTGAGAATAAATCTGTGATAGGTTAAATAAGGGATGCAACCATCAACTGTAAACAGGGACAGAATGTGCACACAGGTTTGGCCAGAACCAAAACC
This sequence comes from Urocampus carinirostris, assembly GCF_059441175.1. Taxonomy (NCBI): domain Eukaryota; kingdom Metazoa; phylum Chordata; class Actinopteri; order Syngnathiformes; family Syngnathidae; genus Urocampus; species Urocampus carinirostris. Next base: position 33,415,484 of record NC_142351.1, on the reverse strand, counting down.
ACTCTTTGGGCTAGGTGGTTGTATTTAATGAAAATAACAATTTCATAGTGTTTTAAATCGGTGTTGTTTTATCAGCACATACAGTACAAACTGCTAAATGCCAATAGTTCCCCTTTTAGTGAAATTAAACTAAATAGAGACCAATTTCATTTTTTGAGAATTAAACAGTACATTGGATAGTTTAATGAGCATAATGCGACAGTGCAATTGAAGTAGCATACTTGAAGACTAACGGAGTAATGCCTATTAATTTACACTGAAAAACAAATTAAAAGTGGTGACAATAGCCTTTTATTTTTCCCCCTCTATATTTCAGGTATTGGTGCTGAGGGAACTGGCTGTGAGTGCACCAACCTTCTTTTTCCAGCAAGTGCAGCCCTTCTTTGACAACATCTTCTACGCCGTTTGGGACCCCAAGCAGGCCATCCGAGAGGGGGCTGTGTCTGCTTTGCGGGCCTGTCTCATCCTAACCACACAAAGGGAGACAAAAGAAATGCAAAAACCACAGTGGTACAAGGTATGGCTTTTTTGTTGCATTCTCTAAAAGCACTTTTAATGGAAATGCTTTAAAGTTATTGGGTTCTTCTCTGTGAAAGCAAACCTTTGACGAGGCAGAAAAGGGATTTGATGAAACGTTGGCAAAGGAGAAAGGCATGAATCGGGACGACAGGATACATGGGGCTCTTCTCATCTTGAATGAGCTGGTTCGCATAAGCAGCATGGAAGGAGAAGTGAGGCCCACTTTATGTTTAATCAGTTTATTGGGTGCATCACAGTAAAACATGAAACCTTTTGTTTTGAGATAGTTTTTTTGATGGGTTTGGCTGAATGTCATATATGTGCTTTACTGTAATTATTCATCAGCGAATGCGTGAGGAAATGGAGGAGATCACACAACAGCAGCTAGTACATGATAAGTACTGCAAGGAGCTTATGGGCTTCGGGACGAAGCCGCGCCACATCACCCCGTTCACCAGCTTCCAGTCGGTGCAACCACAGCAATCCAACGCTCTCCTAGGCCTGCTGGGATACAGCACGCCACAGGGCTTCCTCAGCTTTGGGGCTACTCCAGTGCCTACGAAGAGCTCGCTGGTGGAGAGCAGATACTGCCGTGAGCTCATGGAAGAACGTTTTGATCAGGTCAGTTCTATTGAAAATGTTTCGAGAGTATTTTGCTTTTGCTGCTTTTGCCTATGTTCACAGTCTAGGGAATTTGCCATGAATTATTTGTTTTGTTCAAAACAGTTTTAGTGCCACTGCTTAAAATGATGCAATTTTTCAAATGTGATAACTTTCCAGAACTTAGATCACACTTCAATTCAAGTTATTGTAACTTTAGTTGAACAAAGTTTTTGGTGCATAGTGTAATAACAATATAATAGTTTAAACACTAGACTTAATATATTTACTGAACTTAATCTGTAGAAGTGTGTTATAAGGGTGGGTTTCTTTGCGAACCCGATACGATATGCACCTCGGTACACGAGCCACTGTGGTACAAAGAGCCACTTTATGTATGTGCCTTGATTCAATTCAATACTATTATACAATATACAATACAGTACAAAAATATTCAGTAGGGTTTTTGTGCTCATTATTTTCTGTTTTACACATTCGAGGTACACATACTTAAATCTTAAATTTATGGAAGGAAAAAAGTACGGTAACTCACTGAACACACTATACTTTTATTATTTATACTTTGTACTGAAACTAACTCATAGCACTTTTTATAATTTACAATTTTATAAACATGATCAATTGTTATTTTCATTTTTGTAATCATAACTTACATCAGAGGGTGTTTTAAAAAGCTCAAAAGGGTATAAAAATTCCAGAGTAAATATTTTTATCGGCTGCAGACTACTGAAAATCGTTTTGACACCACAAATCATATTTCAATAGAACAATCAAACTTATCAGGGTTTGTAAAAAGATCTGAGCCAAAATGCCAACATTTCACCTTAAATCCACCATCTCACCTAAAGGCCCGGTCACACAGCCTTTCGCGTCTGTATCGCGGGTAAAATTTTGCGATTTTTTTTTTTTTTTTGCCGGTGGTTGCCCGCGGTGGAAAATGTGCAAAATTGGCCGGCGACTGTTCTGCGTCCTTATCGCGGGTAACCGCGGCTGCATCGCTGTGCCGCCCGCGGTTACCCGTGGTTTAAATTTTTGAGCAGGGCAAAACTTTTTCGCGCAACCAACCGCGTGTGAATTTCTTACCGCGTGTAAAGCACGGCTGTATCGCGTCTGTATCGCGATCTCAAAGCGTCCAACAGCGGGCAGAAATTTCTGGCCGTGATTCAGGCTCGATACGCCCGTGAAAGGCTGTGTGACCGGGCCTTTAAATCCCCCATCTTACCTTAAATCCACCATCTCCGAAAAGGATGATGGTTAATTACAAAGACAAAACCCTGGCTTTTCCTAAAAAAAACAGCTTCAACACAGGCAAGTTAGGTAAATTGTGCTAAAATAAAAATTCAATTGTGCTGAAATTGAACCATTTGACCTCGTAGTTTGCCTAATTATGCTACTTGCTAGCATGGAAGCGGTTAATGGCTCGCGTAGCTCAATCCAATTGCTAACACTGTGGAAACTAATTTTTATCCAATTCTTTTAACTACAATATAGAAACAACAGCATTTTAAGTGATATTGATAAATGTGTATCAATATTTTGAACCCACCCTTGTGTACTACCTTTTGGTTCTGCCTTCTCAATTTTGTTTAAAGTTTGTAGAGTCTCGAATCGGTACTTAGAAAAAGAAGGTTCAGTATTTTGTTTGGAAATCATCAGATTTCAGAGTTCTCTTCTGAAAACGTATTAGTTGTTTACTGATGTCCTCAATACAAGTAGATATACAGGACTGTCTCACAAAATGAGTTTATTTTCTGTAATGCAGTTAAAAAAACAAAAATGTCACCTTTTGGATTCTTTACAAATCAACAGAAATATTGCACAAATTAATTATTTTTACATTTACAATTATGGCTCACAGCCTACTGGTCTACTTTTAACGATATTATAGTATTTTATACGGGACATTTGAGTTTTTTTCCCCATAATCAGTATAATTAAAACAATAATAGAATCACAATATTTTAGAATTCACAAAAAAAAATAACTATCACAATGTTTCAATTTTCTAAAAAGGTCCTGTAATTGAAAATGCAGGATAGTCTTTTTTTTTTCCTGTAAATAAATATTTTTGAGTCACTAATGAACTGGTCTTTCCGTTTTATCGAGGATAAATTCTTCATAAAAACTGTTCGTATTATTAATATAATTTGCTTTATGTGTTTTCCCACAGGTTTGTCGATGGGTACTCAAGTACAGGACCAGTAAGAATCCTCTCATCCAGATGACCATTCTAAATCTTCTGCCCCGGCTTGGTGCCTTTCAGCCGCATAATTTTACTGGTAAGTCAAGATCACATTGAAATTAAACATTTGAAGCAATAAATATAACAAAACATTTGTATTGACCATTTTGGTGTCGAGTTCTTTTAGCCAGAGCTTGAAAAAGTCCACTTTTATCTATCTGACATTAATTGCCTAAAGTGGATATGGCCAAAATACTAATATAATTTATATGTGCATTACAGACCATTACCTGTCGGACACAATGGGATACCTACTGGGTTGTCTCAAGAAAGAAAAGGAGCGGACAGCAGCTTTCCAGGCTCTCGGCTTACTAGTTGTGGCAGTCAGAGCTGAAATACAGCCATATCTTTCCAAGATTCTAGAGATTATCAAAGCTGCTTTGCCACCTAAAGACTTTGCTCACAAGTCAGTAGAAGGACTTCAAGCTAACTTTTTTTCCCCAAAACATTTTGGGTTCATAAACGTTTTGCAATGAAATGTGTTTTTGCCTCAGTGTTAAACTGGTTATTTGTCACAATTAATCACATTTCCATGTTTTTGTGCAGGCGGCAGAAGTCCATACAGGTAGATGCTACTGTATTCACTTGTATCAGCATGCTTTCCAGAGCTATGGGCCCCAGCATCCAACCAGACATCAAGGAGTTGCTGGAACCTATGCTAGCTGTGGGTCTCAGGTATAAATGCTGCAATAAATAAATTAGTTATAGTTGTATTTTCTAGTTGGTCTAGTTGGTTTAGATTATTTATTTATTTTCATTTGTGGCAAAATGCTAATTCATATGATATATTTGACTGAAATTGCTGATCTTAAAACCAATGATTTATAAAAGAAATACATCTTAAAAATGATCAGGGTTGCTTAGACCTTTTAATTAAAATGTATTTAGTTCAAAACTTTAATGTCTCCTTTTAATTTTCCAGCCCCGCGCTGACTGCAGTGCTGTACGACCTGAGCCGTCAGATCCCCCAGCTCAAAAAGGACATACAAGATGGGCTTCTGAAAATGCTTTCTCTGGTATTGATGCACAAGCCATTACGTCATCCTGGGATGCCTAAAGGTTTGGCTCATCAGCTTGCTTCACCAAGTCTTACCAACATCCCAGAGGCCAGTGATGTTGGCAGCATAACACTGGCGTTGCGTACTCTTGGAAGCTTTGAATTTGAAGGTAAGCCTTGACAGGGTCATCAGCAGAAGCGTGTGACATGGTTTTGACAAAGAACTTTACATAGCATTGATAAATGGCATTAATGAGGGATGCCGCGTAAAAAGTCAATGAACATGAGTATTACCATTTGGTACATATATTTTTCTATTCACAAAAATCTGATGCCATTAATAAAAAAAAATGGGGGAGTTTTTAGAGATGTAATTCATCTTTAAAATTTTGTAATATATTGGCGTCAAAATCACTGATTTGCTTTGAATTTTTCTTTCCAAGCAAAAAGCGCATTGCCTTCATTATAGGATAAATGATCAAATTGTCAATTTTTTAATTATTATTTTGTTTATACAGCAGAACAATAAAGCTTACACTGTGATCTTTCATCAGGACACTCCCTCACTCAGTTTGTGCGACATTGTGCCGACCACTTCCTAAACAGTGAGCACAAAGAGATCCGAATGGAGGCCGCACGCACATGCTCGCGCCTACTTACCCCTTCCATACATCCGATTAGTGGCCATGTTGTCAGCCAGACGGCAGTTCAGGTTGTTGCAGATGTGCTGAGTAAACTTCTGGTGGTTGGCATCACAGACCCAGGTAATCTCTCAGTATGACCATGATCGTAAAATTTGCTCTAACAGTTGTCCTCTTATATTTTCAGATCCAGACATTCGATATTGTGTGCTGGCATCATTGGACGAGCGCTTTGATGCCCACCTTGCTCAAGCGGAAAACCTGCAGGCACTTTTTGTGGCCTTGAACGATGAGGTCTTTGAGATACGTGAACTGGCTATCTGCACAATCGGACGTCTCAGCAGCATGAACCCCGCTTTTGTCATGCCCTTTTTACGCAAGATGCTCATTCAGGTGCTAAACCTCTAGAGAAGTGTGTGAATTATGTAATTGGCACGAAAAATACTTTTTCTATTATTTTTTTCTATATAATATACTCTAATTCTGAAATTTTGAGCATCACTTAATACTAGAGGTAAGATCGAGCCTTAAAAAAATCAAGCCTGACGCGACCCAGCACGTGCTTATTAAAGCCCGACCTAGCCAGAGCCCGACAAATTAACTTGATTTGAGGGATCTACCACAAAAACAAACCTGAATTTTTATATTTATATTTATTATTATATTTATTTGTGAGGACTCTGAAGGAGGAGGAAGAATCGGGGGTTTCGGCCGACTCCGGACCCAGATTTTGTGTTCAGCGCGGCTGCGCCAATATCCGTGCATGCTGTGGTGGCCAAATCCTCCACAAAGAAAATGAAACAGAACAAATGCAAGTGGATAATTTAAAAGAAAAAAAGGTAGCAAGAGAGAAGCTCAGGCCAAACCCAAACTTATGATTGACATTTTAGGCCCCATCAGAATTTAGGGTTGGGTTCGTTCCGGGTTCGGGCCTTGGTGAACCTCTACCTCATTCTGTTTAGGATCAGCTTTTGTGTTGTGCTTACTCAGCATTGTTAGAGGGCAGGTAACATATAACTACTGCAAAGAGGAAGTTTGGCTACAGGATCTTAGAGAGAACGTTTCAACCCAGAGCTCAAGAGTACAAGGATATTGTTATTGGGGGAAAATAAATATGTAGACATAAAACAAAAAACTAATCGTGTCCCAAATCTGCATACACTGTACCCAGCTAAAGCATACAAGCCTGGTATAGAACTAGAAGAACTGAAGTAGTAAAAGCTTCTCGCTAAGGTCTTGTACTATAAACTTTAAAGTACAAAACCTTGATAACACAATTACCAAAATATTACTAAAGTCAGGATTACTTTGCACTGATACATCAGTTAATAATACCCCCAAAATTATTTTGTTGATGATTTTGTCTTGCAGATCCTAACAGAGCTTGAGCATAGCGGTGTTGGTAGGAACAAAGAACAGAGTGCTCGCATGCTCGGTCATCTGGTGTCTAACGCGCCCCGCCTCATACGGCCCTACATGGAACCTATCCTGAAGGTAAAGCTGACCTACCATTAATTCCAGACTATAGAGCGCACCTGATTAAAAGCCGCACCCAGTACATTTTCAAAGGAAAAAACATGTTGTACATACATAAGTCACACCTAACAATAAGCGCCATGTGCCCACATTGAAACATGAGATATCAACAAATAAAGATGGTACACAGAACGATTAATTATATCCGGTACCTTAACTGGCCGCTGGACTGTTGATTAACAAATACGTGCCTGTACAATGTCACCAGTCACTGAAAATGTCATGCATATCATTGGAAAGCTTAAACTCTTGGGGTTTAAGATATAACGAGCATTTCAAAATATACTCATTAGAAAAACATCACGATCAGTCTGAAACAAGATACCCAAAAACTATAAAGCTGGTGTAACTCACAATTGAGTCTCTTGCCGTCATCAATTTTTTTTTCTATGTCTGAAAAAATGGCTTTGTTACATCAAGGACAATCCATAGAAACCAACCGTGTAAAACATTTCTGCCAAAACACACAATAATGATGACAGATAAATAGAAATTCCCTAAAACATTTCTGCTTCGTTTGGCGTTGCTTCTTGTAATCCGTTCGTTTTTCCACGTTATTATAGATTACAAATAAACAGAATCGCAAAATAATTCTTAACATGGTAGTTAGCGCTTTCCTTTTGATTGATACCTTTTCCATGATGAGTGCCTGATCCCGCCAGTTTGATTCATGCACAAACCACGAAGTTACATTACACTTGCGTCTTCCTCGACACATATATACCACCTGTCTTACTCCTTACTTACATCTTTACTGCTCGGGCACCCCTGGCGGCCACTAGAAAAAAAAGCATAAATTAGCCGCATCGTTGCATAAATCACAGGGTTAAAAGCTTGTGACAAAAGTTGCGTCTTATAGTCCAGAATTTACGGGAATTTTGTACGATGAGGTGCATACTGCTATGAATTTAAGAATATATTTTAAAGCAAGATGATTCATATATACTTAATAACTATAATTAACGTCTTTTCAGGCTCTCATCCTTAAATTGAAGGACCCAGACCCTAATCCTGGAGTTGTTATTAGTGTCTTAGCCACTATTGGCGAGTTGGCTCAGGTATGGGTTGCTTACTCTACAAATCTTGAACCAAATTTGGGGTTAAAAAACATGACTATAAAATGTGTTTTCGCCATGTAGGTGAGCGGTCTGGAAATGAGGAAGTGGATGGATGAACTTTTTCCAATTATCATGGACATGCTGCAAGATTCTTCGTCATTGGCCAAGCGACAGGTATTTCAAAGCTATTGCCATTCATTTCTATTTGTTTTTTAACAAATATCTAACTGTACAGAATATTAATTAGAAATGAACATGTACTTGAGCTAAAATTCAACTCATATTGACAGAATTAAAAACAAAACAAATGCATGTTAGTGTGGCAGACTTTTACTTGTTTTTTAAATTTTATTAATGATTTCCTTTCAGTAAATGTACCATAGAAAGTTACATCTTTGCATATTCCGTTGTATTTGACTCAAAAGAAACAAACCAGCGAATCAGTGGAAACTTGTTACTAATGTCTTTTTCCTTGTGCTAAACCCTTTCACTGTTTCTGTATCTCCACTAGGTGGCGTTGTGGACCCTGGGCCAACAGGTTGCCAGCACTGGCTATGTGGTGGAACCCTATCGTAAATACCCTTCCCTTCTCGAGGTGCTGCTCAACTTTCTGAAGACAGAGCAGAATCAGGGCATCAGGAGAGAGGTATTCACCTGGGTTGCCTCTTGTGTTTCTCTTGCTTTCCTTTGCAGCCTTATAAGCGTATTTTAGGACTTGAATGACTTGTAATGAATCCTGACTGTTCACATATGCTAAACTAATTAAAACTTGTTGGTTTTATTTCAACCACAGAAGGGAGTTTGGAACATATCAGGGGTTTTTGTGCAATGTGAACAGAATATCTGCATTTTTTTCTCATATGGGTGTAAACCAGCTCTCCTGGTGTGCAATGTGAACACCCTCAATACACATCTGACCTACAAAGAATCGACTTCAAAACGTCAAATTGGTGTTTCTTTGCACTTTGTTTTAAACCTTATCCAACTTAAAACAAATAATAATAAAGGACACCTTGATAGTCTTAGTTAATTCATGCATATGTTTTATTGTATTTGGCAATCTAAGGACTTGACGTGTCTGAACTGCCGTTTTCATCGTTAACCTTGCGTGGGCTCTGGTCTCTGTGTATATTATTGCATGACTTGTTGTTTTCTTTTGTTTGTTTTTTTTGCAATATATATCTTTATGAAAAATTGCAGATTTGAACTATTTAGAAAATGCCCCATAGTCATTCTATGTTGTCCCCATAGGCTATTCGTGTTCTAGGACTGCTTGGAGCCCTGGACCCCTACAAGCACAAGGTTAACATCGGCATGATTGACCAGTCTCGAGACGCCTCAGCAGTCAGCCTCTCTGAGTCCAAGTCCAGTCAGGATTCAGGTAAACTAATCTCCACGTAGGTAGCACTTTTATTGTGCTCGTTATTGATTAGTTTCACATTTGTTGCTCGTAATTTTTTTTTATATCAAACTCTCAGCAGCTGCAAAGTTAGTTCTGTGCATCCACATCTAGGTTTTTTCTTAAATGTTTTTCTATTAGTTTACTCGAGGGGAAAGTCCGTCATCCTAATGTGTGCATACTGTCTAAATGAATTGGAATAAATGCTGCTTTACATTCTCTGATGGGAATAAATCATTTCTGCCAGGTCATAACACAGAGGCAGACAAGTAGATAACAGTATCCATATCAGATTATGATTTGACATACATTTGAAAAAGAAAATATATATAAGGCACAGTGGTTTCAAAGCATTTGAAATCTATAATCCTGTTGTGCACGGTGAAATGCTTCAGGTACACTTCTTAATTGCAACAAAAAGGGGAGAGCATCTAATCTTTTTTAGCTTTCTGCTTTCAAAATAGTTTTTATAGTATTGACTGAATGCTGGAACAGCTGAAAGTTATGTTTGTTGTTCACGTGATGTGTCTTTACTCAACTGTACGCTTATCCAGGTGTATATAGAAGTGAACATAGAAAAGCTACTTACTTTTCTTTAATTTGGTAATTTATGATCTTTGTTTCAATGCATTTGTTAAATTTAAATATTAGTGGATTCAGAGAAAAGGTGCAATCTCTAAAAAGAGCCTACATTTCAAAATGTTAAAGCACACGGTCTGTTATCGACATTTCGTTCTGTGTACAATGTTACAAAGAATGACAATACAAAGGAAATTATTATTATTATTATTATTAAAGATCACCTATGGTTCACGAGCCATATATTGATTGCTCTTTTCATGAGTATATATGGCTCTGAGATAAAATATAATTCGTTCAATTATTTATTGTATTTCTTTTTACATGCGGAGCCAATTGTCACACATGCAAAGACGAGACAATACTGACTACTCTAAGGGTTCGTTCCAGTATATACATATATATATATATATATATATATATATATATATATATATATATATATATATATATATAAAAACATAATTTTAACTACAGTTTACAGTCAAGATGTCACACCAAAAGAACCTGTTTTGGCTGTAAATCGCTAAATAATTCTATATAGGGATGCTAATTAAACAATCTATGTTCATTGTTGAGACACATTATGATGAAAAGCCACAGAACAAACTTTAAACACCTAAAAGCTCTAGTAAAGCATTTAGAGCAATTTGATTAGATGAGCGTTAGGAAAGGGCGGAGCTTCTCATCCAGTGCTCTCTGCACTAAAGGTAAATATGTTGGTATGCTCGCTTGCAGTATTTTGTAACATTTTTTACAAATAACTGTTTTCACTTTGCTTCGAAATTATTATTTAGGACAAAAATGACTTTTAGAGGTCAATATCAGCCTCAACACATTTTATGTGGTATATTTATATTGATACGTGACACTGGCTCTGGCATTATCATCCAATCATTAAACATCTTACAGTGAAATAGAATTTGCTTAAGAATTAGCTTTTGTCTGGAGAGCGGGTTTGGCTGTTTAGTTGAATTTTGTCTTAAAATATAGCGTGGCCGTCTATAAGACAAAAAAATCCAAATATTTTTTCTTTTATGTCTCTTTGGGTCAAAAGGGTTCCCAACCCCTGGACGCCAGGCTCACTAATAAGATGTGACCTGGCCTGCTCTTGTGTACCCTGTCGTAAAAGGCTTAAAAGCTTTACTGTAGTCTAATCGTGCCAATTATTCTCATATAAATTTGCATATATTTGATTTATTAGCTGATATATTAAAAAAATATTTCATAATTGCAAAAATGATTTAATAAGGGATAGATTTGGACCCCCATGTAACCACACACACCTTATAGGCATTTTCTGCCTCCTCCTCATATTGTATCTTGATTTAACAGTATATTATGGTTGTTATCTTACCTGATTGATGTTCAAGTGAATCGAGTCCAGCCAGACTTGAAGTATCGGGTTGTATGTGTTGGCAGATTTATTGGGTCATTTTGTGGGTTGCAGGTTTACAGGGATTACGAAGTTATTTCGCTTGATACATTCTTCATTGCTTCTTCCCATCTTTTTTGCTATTGCTCTGGCTTAAACTTATTTTTTATGTTAATTCTGTGTTTTCATTCACACCATGATAAAAAACGAATTTTAGACTCCATAATCAGACCTTTATCTTCTATGAACAAATTGTTGGTTTGAGTAAAGCTTCTGTCCTTAGTCTTTAGGCCGAGTTGACAGTCTGTTTTGTCTACAACCTTAAGGCTTCAGGGAAACGAGCTGTCTGGCAGAAAGAAGCTCTCTGAGACCCTGAATAGCAGACGTTTGTCTAGTATAAGATGTCTGTCTACTTCTCCACATGTAATGGACATACTAACACTCCAGTGGAACAATACACACAAAACCTCCAAAGACACAGGGTTGAATAGTCATATGACAGCTGTGCTTTAAACAATAAAATTACAGCAGGTCAAGGGAAAGACTTATTAGAATGGTTACAATTGCTGTAAAATATTGAATTATAAGCACAATAATTTTTGCACACATTTTTGAAGGGTCAAAAATTCACGATTGACAATTAATTTCCCAGATGCATTTTGTTCTCAATAGTAATGGCCTCTCAATTCAGTATTTATTCATTTATATTTTTAAAGATCCTAAATAGTCGTATTTTTCTCTGCAATTAATGTTCATTGTATATGAAAACAGCATTTCAGAAGTTAATACAGACTGTCTTTTGTGTGTCTGCATATCCATTGAAAATATACAGCAAATCCCCATAATATTAAGCATTATTCAAAGAAGCATGCAGTGGAAGAAAATAATGAAACAAATATTTGCCTTGGCAACCACCCACTGGACCTCAAATAAATTTAAGCTGATGAAACCTACAAGTTATACTCATGATCAAACAGAAAAGCTACTTGCTTCAATTAAAGTTCTTTTTGTTTGGTTTGGGTTTAGTGCTATGACTAAACCCTCCCTATTTGACCAGTATGTGTGGGTCATAGATTGCCATGGATCAATGAATGCCATGACCAGGTAAACAGTTAATCCGTCACCATCCACTATGATACAACTTCAAAACTAAACATACTTGCCATGCTTAAATTGTTTTTTTTTGAGAAGCAAACTTGTGTGCAATCCTTGGCATATGCAAGCTGTTCTGGGGTCAGTTTCCATTCAATTCACTCACAAAATGTGATGTTCACTGTGTAGATCAAAAGTGTCACATTGATTATCTTAATACATCTTTTACTTCCTGATACTTTTATACCTTTTGATAACTGTAGTTTTCTCTTCCTCCCAGCTGACTACAGCACCAGTGAGATGCTAGTCAATATGGGAAACCTTCCACTGGATGAGTTTTACCCTGCCGTGGCCATTGTTACCCTGATGCGCATCCTAAGGGATCCATCGCTGTCAAACCACCACACCATGGTCGTCCAGGCTGTTACTTTTATTTTCAAGTCTCTTGGCCTCAAGTGTGTCCAGTTTCTACCGCAAGTCATGCCCACCTTTCTCAATGTGATCCGTGTGTGTGATGCCAGTATACGAGAGGTAGGCATCGCTACAAATGTACAACAATATTGAGTTATTTCCCTTTCATAATTTTAGTATTCACATAACCAGCCTGGTCTAATTGCATTTCCTCTTTGTGCTTCTCCAGTTCCTTTTTCAGCAGATGGGAATGGTCGTATGCTTTGTAAAGATCCACATCCGCCCCTACATGGATGACATATTCACCCTCATCAGAGTGAGTAATTATGTTTACTTTCCAATCTTCTAATTACACTCCCCTTTACCTCATCACAGAGGATGTTCCAATGATTTAAGGCCATGGATGAGGTGAGCAATGGGAGGATAGAAGACCCCAAGAGAAGCTTAGAGCGAAAAACTGGCAGATGTTTTTAGAAAGCCTCCCTTGGCGCATGTTTATTGATTAGTCAGCCGGCCCGACTGTAATTTCTTTTCAGAGTAGCCTGGAAGAAAATACATTTTGGGATTCATTTCATGTATTTCCATTCTAGCAACTTTGGTATATTAGGAAAGGCCTGCTTTTTAATAAAAAGCTTGCAAACGTTTTGCCTAACTAATTTCGTTGTTGCATTGTGCAAAATTATTGAAGGACACACTTTTGGGTCTTTGGGCCCTTTCATAATAAACTATAAGCATTAAATAATTATAACTACCTTGACACAATGGTGATGTTTTTTCTGCTTTTCGGTGGAGAGGATCCTTACTAGAAAGTAGGATGCCTTGTTCCCCAAAACCACGCTTCTCCTGAAAACCTTCCGGACACAGCGCAGACTCGCATTTCGCTCTGGACGTGGTGCTTTCAATGACCAAACATGCAGTCAAAACTTTTAATATTAAAAGAAAAAGCCTTGGTGTTTTAATCCGTTTGATGTCTCAGTTCATTTTTCAAATGAACTCCACTTGATAAACCTGAATTTTATCACTATACTCTTGAGAATTTCTGCAAAACACACTCACAGTGACGGGTCCTCTGTATGCAATTAGCCATTTTCAGGAGATGGGATGGGATACTGGTTGGAGTAAAAGATTGTGCTTCATTTCTTAGAAGGGTGAACTGAGTAAAAAAAAAAAAAAAAAAACGTTTTTTTTTTTTAGTACTCAATTGGCATTATAAAATTGCCAAAAGCTCTCAAATGTTTATTGAGTCAAATGTGTATTTCTTTGAAAGTAATGGTCCATGTCATTACTTTAGGTTTTTGCAATCATATTTCTCACTTATCTTTTTAGTTCTCATATTTTTTTACAAAGAGGTTTCTAGGGTTACGTCATTTGACATAAAATTTCCGATTCTGAAAAACGTGTACAGAGTGTCTTGACCACATTTCAAACAGTGATCACTCATTTTATCACTCACTATAAACAACTGGAAACTTCGAAATGGATTTTTACCTCTCTGCTTGACCGTTTTGCAACACACTCTGAATGACGTCTGAAGCCTCAACCCACCTTATGTAGCGGCACATAAGTATTTCTCTAAGCAGGTCCTAAAGAATCATTTCACATATAGTAAAAAAAAAGTTTCACTGACACTTTTATCACATAAGTGCTGAATCCATGTGAGTGTTGTGCAATTGTAAACCCATTTGCGAGGCACTTTGATGGAATGGCACAACATATGATCTTACTGTGTTAGTGTGGAACTTGAAAAGCACTTTCAGTGCTGATAAATCTTTGTGAGAAATAATTGAGAGAACCGTGCTCCTGGGTTTCAAGTCCCAGTGAGTTAATAAAAGGCGAGTCAAACAAAGAATCTATTCAATTTTTCCCTCCTCCTGCCAACTGCTGTATCCAGATGAGAGGGCTGGAATAACTATTCAGTACATGCTCTGCTCAGTAGAAAGAAGCCACGTGCAAGAACGTCAGGAAGTCGCTATTTGCCTCCTGGCCATTTGATCAAACACACCTTCCACTAGTTATTCATTTTTCAGATGGTCGCGATTGATACCAGAGGATTGTATTTTTCAGTAACAAAGCTAATCCGGAAATGGTGTCATTGTCCTGGGTGCGCATCTCTAACATCATCTTAATTCTTACAAAGTTTCTGATCCCTTCGCCCTCCTTAAAACTCAAAATGGGACAACACTCATTGTTCCTTGATCTAGCGCATGAAAACTTCTCAGCCTTAAAGTAATTACAGTTTGTCCTATTTTTTTTCCTGATTCCGGCAAATCCTCAAGATGAGGCAACAGCCGCATAAATGCTTTGCAATCCATACTCTGAATATTATGAACGGCACATCAAAAAACTATGAAGGCCATAATTGCAATAACATTTAATAAGGTCAACCATATATTTTTATAATAATGTGCAACTTGGTCCCTCTGCTTTTTCACTTAACCTCATGGATCTTTGTGAGGCTGGATTTTGAGAAGAGGCCCTGATCTGATATAATGGAACATTTTCTTAGTGCCTTTATCAACCCACCTGCGCACGTATGGAAACCACTCGTCAGCATTAGACAGAGACAACACATAAGTAAACAAAAAAATAGTAAATAAATGAGGAAAATGATCAAGTTTATGTACACCTAATACTTTGTAACACTTGAAAGCAATTAATTGAGGACCTTCAGTTTCTGTTTTATAACAACTTTTTCAAAATAACACTCCGCCATGAAATGTTTTGTTTTGTTATTTAACTATATTTAATGAGAAGATGAATTTATAAAGTGGCTTACTCAATTTAAATCTTGCTTACCTATTTTTTTTAGAAAGAAACTTTAAATTTGCTTAAAATTTAAAAAAAAACATTTTTTCCCATATTACTGTCGAATGTCTGAAGTTCTTTGAATACATATAATTGTTACATATAATTGTTATATATTTGAATCAATCCAATAAAAACATCATTGACCTTTAGGTGTGTTGTTTGGCTTTTACTGAGCAGACTGCATTTTCCTTATGCTGAGGTTTTTTCTTGCCCTCGTGTAGGTGTTAGATCAGGGGATGGTGTAATAATATTCCGTAGTGTGCAATAGTCTGTGGTCTGTGCAGCCCTTTGAGACTCCTTGTGATTAAGGGTTGTACAAATAAACATGACTTGAATTGAATAAAGTTGTTATTGTTTTGCAGGAGTACTGGACCCCCAACAACCCCATGCAGAACACAATTATCCTTCTGATAGAACAGATTGTGGTGGCCCTGGGTGGAGAGTTCAAACTTTACCTGCCTCAGCTCATCCCACATATGTTACGCGTCTTCATGCATGACAACAGCACTGGGCGCAGTGTTACTATAAAGGTAATATGCAACTTGCTTCTTCTAAACAAAACATCTATTTTTTCAAATACTTAAGATGAGGACACAATATATTTTTTTCTAACATTTGCAAAAGTCTATGTTCTTGCACATGTCGACTGCACTACGTTTACTGCTCACCTTGCACAATGTCTGACCATTTCTTTTTTCTGCACTATGATGTCTATGTTTGCACCAATGCTTATGCTGACTATTTTTTTGCACTATGATGACTTTGCACCAAATGCAATATTGCACAACCCTTACGATACCAACGGTATCACGATAACACTGTATGTAACATCCCACATGCCGACATTTCTTGTGTAAATACCATGTAAATTATAACTATAGCCTTATCCCCCTTGTTTTATAACCTTATCTTCTCTGTTCCATTATCTTCTTGGCTCATACCTCACTGTGAATGTGTAAAACTGGAGTGTCATGCCCAATTTCGTTGTCACAATATGTTAACCCATTTTGTAACAATGACAATAAAGGTATATTCTATCTATCTATCTTAAAATCCTGCTCGAGTCTAAAAGGGTATTGCATATCAAGTTAGAAAAATATCTGACTCGAAACAATCAGAATTACAATGTATGCTATAATTTTTGTATGCATGCATAATTCCAGCTTTTTTCAAAGTTAAGTCCGCTTAAGTGTTGCATTCTCCTTAACGTGATTTTTTTAATATAGGTCATCATTTTTCAACCTATCGATGTGTTTGAATTATTTCGAACTACAATTGAATACAAATTGTGTCTTTGAGGTTCAAACTACTACTCTCATTCTTCCATCCTTTATCTGCACCACTTATCTTCAGTAGGGTTGTGGGGTGCTCTATCCCATCCCGGCTGTCTTTGGGCAGTGGGCAAGGGACATCCTGAACTGGTTGCCAGCCAGTCACAGGGCAACTACTACTCTGATAATTTTTAAAAACCTATACTTAAAGGTGGTGTACGTAACTTGGAAAATATTCCAACTACTGATGCCATCTCCTGGTTGAAATCATCATTTCATCTTTTGTCAAGCTGCCTGTCTGCCGTGTGCACGTTTCTGTCTCTCTTAGATGCGCTCAGGGATCTGGTTTGGTATTTGAACTTTATTCTTAACAGTCCTTTTTTCAGTTTGACTATTTTCATCCTCGAATAAATGAAAACAACCAACATGCGTGTGAAACCACTATCAACTCCCCTACCCGCCCTCCCCCTGCCTCCTTTCGGCCAGCCAAGTGCGCTGAGTGGCCGGAAATCTGATTATAAAAGTAAGATAAAAGCAGATAGGTGCAGTGAAAAAAATATAAAGGCTCTTTGAATTAAGTTGGGCATTGTTCACACATACCTAATAAAGAAAACATTTAATTTTAAGCTTTTTAAAGACATCTCAAATTACGCACCCCACCTTTGAATGTTCACATTAAATTTCTAGTTGGAAAAACAAGTAAGACAAAGGTATTTGGTAAAAACAACAAACCAGTATTTTAGATATTAAATGAAAACACAGCTGCTGTCTGACTGCTTTGAACCAAGTCTTGTAAGTCAAGTAACATCTGGTATACATTTTTCTTGTACCATGTTCTTTAGGTAGAGGCTGGTCCTCTTTGTAGGTATTTTATTTTTAAATTACAAACAAAAAAGCAACTCATAGATGCTTCTCCTGTGAATGTCATGCATTACAATGATTCAATCTTCTCAATGTTGCACTGATTAATATTAATTGATATTTTTTTCTAAAATGGTTTTAGTCAAATTCCAGTATTATTTTCTTGAAATATCATATACTATTCAAGTTCTATTTTTTTTTGTCGTCATTAAACTCATTCCTTGCTAAACCGTTTTAGTTTATCCTGTAATATAACAAATACCCCTGCATCCGGGCCTGTTTGTGTTTTTCATTGAAATTCTAAATCGTAGTTCAGGGTCCACAAGGATTTTATCATACGTCAACTAGCCATAGACCCAGCTCCAGGTTAGTCTCTGAGGCGTTTATATTAGATAACCACAGCCTATTGAATACAGAATGGGTAATCTGTGAGTCAGATATTGATTTGGATTTAATTTTTGATAATTGGGGGTTGCACACAATTTAGATGAATTACATTCCAGTGACTGCTACTCAAAGGAGAGAAAGAGAAAAACATACCACCTTTTTTCCAAGAGACTGTTTTTTCTATCTGCAGCTATCCCGCTTGCAGCTTCTTGATGTTGTTGCTTGTGCACATTAAACAGGGGCACTGACGTGTCCATGTGCTAGGCTACTTAACGTTTTGGGACTGCTGCTAATGAATATACAGTGGGACCTCGCTACTTCGCGGTCTGCAACATAAAAATAAACACAAGTTGCCATAGTTGGGCAATGCAAATGCTGTCTTATTTTAACAATGTATTGTTGTAAGCTTTTTATTTCGTTAACCAATTTTTGGGTCAATTTAACCCTACCAACAAACACAAGCACTGCAACACATCATTTTATGTTCGACCATCCACTGCTTTCATACAGGATTATACATTCCTCTATCAAACTATGGAAAGAGTAAATCAGCAAAATAAAAATAAAAATCTTAAATGCAGCATCTCCTTTAAGCTTTGTATAATATTTATATGGTGATGCTGAGGCCCACTGTGATGTTTGTAGTTTTCATCTTTCATCTGCAGCTGCTAAATGCTATCCAGCTTTTTGGCGCCAACCTCGACGACTACCTCCATCTGTTGCTGCCTCCGATGGTCAAGCTGTTTGACGCACCTGACGTACCTCTTCCGTCCCGCAAGTGTGTACCATACATTTTTGCATGTAGTGTTGCATTGTCCTGAAATGTGATTTTTATCAAACTGTACTTAATAATCTGTATTTGCTTAAGAACAGATGGTGTTTACTTTTATTTCTATTGAGGATTTCTAAATGTCACATTATAATATCGCATTATGACCAAGACAGTACACCTCTGGGATACAAAATTAATCCATTCTAAGGTGTGGATTTATAGGGAAAATCGTCACATGGATGGATATAGAAAGCCATGGCAATCTGCAAATGTGTTCCAAACCTCCTGTACCCTTCACCGCTTAAGGCTAAGGTGTGGGCGTGTATATAAAGGAACGGGCGTTATGCAAAAGATAATGTTTTAACAGCACTGAATATGGCAGAGACACGCCTACAAAGCACAAATTAAACTGGCGGCCATCACCTATGTGGAAGAAAATTGAAGACGAGCAGCCAGGAGATCATTTTAAATTGATGAATCAATGGTTTGCAAGTGAACAAAGCTGAAAACGAACTCCAACTAGTAAAGAAAACTCAGCTTAGCTTCACTTGAAATAAAGTGAGGTGGGCTGAGTTGGAGGAAAGACTTGAGCGGTCGATCATTGAGAAAAGAATGAGTGGGAGCAGTGTTCCCTCTAAGCTGCGCGCGTGCGCAATTGCGTACTGCTCGCACATTCTCAGCGCACAAGAAAATCTAGCCAGCGCACAAAAATGAGGGCTCAAAATTACTATTTAAGAAGCAACTCGAGTCAAAGTTACAGTGCATGAAGGTAAAAATACACGGGTTCCCCTGACGTTGTGTCCTAAATGCGGTATTTTGAAGTCGAGTCGAAGGAGAACGAAGTTGAGTTAAAGTTAGTAGAGTTTGTTGGGGAACCAACTTCTTCGGCTCGGCTCACTAAAAGGAACCGGCTCTTTCAGGTCCTAAACGGCTCTTCGGGTTGTTTTTGCTTCTTTAATCCCAACATGATGAAATATTATGTAAAATTATGCACAAAATGACTTAAAGGAAGGGGGGTGGAACAAAAAAGAAAAAAAATACCAAAATGAAATAGTCAAAAGCTGAGAAAAAAAGAAACAAAAGGAAGAGAAAAAAGAAGGAACATTTTAGAAAAAAAGCCAGAAAAAAGAAAAAGAAATGTAAGAAAAAAGTAACAGCTCGGAAAAAAAAAACACAATGAGATTTTTTTTTAAAGGAATTTGAAAAAAAGTAGAAATAAAACACGGAAAAAAGACGAAAAAGTTTGTGTTGCATTCAAATAATTTCCAATTATATCAAGTGAATCTTGTTGCCAACATTGTACTTCCACTAAAAAATGTGATTAAGTACAGTTCTGTATCTTACAACCGACTAAATAAGCCCCCAAAAATGTTAGTATTATGTGACAAAATATATCAGGACATAAAAAGAAATGGATATCTTGTGAAAGAATTGTAAGAACAAACGACGTTTGTAGGCCGTACAACCTTTGCAATAGTACATGAGCCAATTCATTCAAAAGAGAAAAATAATTTTGCATTGCCGGAAACTCAGCAAAATGTAACTTGATGTCAAGTTTTGGACATGTTTGATAATTAATTATCTTGCCACACTTGGGATTATGGTTGCTCACTGTGGTTTCAAGCGCTGCTCACCGACTTTGTGTGAACGCTCAGACCCGTGGAAAATTAGAGGGAACATTGAGTGGGAGCAATGTTTCGTCGATCGCCGTTCGGTTAAAAGCACTAACGCTAGCAGAAAAAAATGAGAATTGAACATTTCCAAAGAAGCATGGCTTGGTGCTTTTGTTTTATGAGAGGGTGTCATTTTTCCATTCGGACCAGGACTACGATGGCGCAAAAACCTTCAGTCGATTATAATAAAAATAAAAATTTGAGGTCCAAACCCAGTTTTGCTCCTGCTCTTTTTTTTTTCTTTTTTTAAATGTTTTTTTTTAGCCATTCGTTTTACTTTTTAATCAATACTTGAATAAACCACATCAAAACTCAGTTCTGCTCCCGCTCTATTTTAAATACACACACTTGTTTGCTTATCTGTGTTGTTGTAAGGCGGCTGCGGCAGAGGGCACCTGTGCCCTGTCGAGTGGTGCGCCCTGTGTATGTGTTGAATACAGAAATAGAACCACCGATGGAACACGGTGCGCCCTATGGTCGTGAAAATACAGTATTAAGAGTTATTCAGATAACTCTTGCATAAAGAACATGCTTACCAAATTATCAGTATTACTCCAAATCACTTAATCCAATGAAGTATATTCATTCTCAGTGTCACCTTTTACAACTGGAGGCAGTAAGCCGCTTTCTCCTCCCGCTTCGAAAAATGCATAACGGCATCATCATGATGCCCTGACACAAAACTAAAGTAGACCAGCCTCTTGTGTGACGTTGACCTTTAGCATCTTAGAGACATATTAGGCACGTAACTCCCACAGTCCTTCGGGTGGGTTATCGATTATATTTTTACGTGTACTAGTATATATAATTTTTGAAAAGAATATTAATTAATTATTCTATTACTTTGTAATCCAGAGTTGCCTTAGAGACACTGGACAGACTGACAGAATCCCTGGACTTCACAGACTACGCTTCTCGCATTATCCACCCGATCGTGCGGACACTTGACAGTACGCCTGATTTGCGCTCCACGTCAATGGACACCCTGTCTTCGCTTGTGTTCCAGTTAGGCAAAAAGGTAACTTATTGCGGTCTTCATGGCTATCAGATGGTGCCTACAGTCAGTAGAACACTTCTCTCCTTTCTACCACAATCAGACAAATTTCAGTTGTTATTTTACCCCCTGCACTAACGATTAGACTGCTTGGGTCATGGTCTGTTTTTCAGTGGGAGGTTCTTTTTATAAGTGTGAATAAGGTCACAATTGCTTTGCCTTAGCCCTCCCTATTCATCAACAGTATCGTTAGCATTCCTTATGTAGCCACGTCTGGCAGCATGTGAAAAAGAAGCTTTTGATGTTGCCCTATAAGTAGTTTGATCCTCATTTATTTGGCTTATGGAAAAAGGATTTTAGTGTAACCTAAACCAAGTATATAATTAAGCGCACATAAACCCTTTTACTTAACTTTGCTTCACCTTCCTCCCATCTGTAGTACCAGATCTTCATCCCCATGGTAAATAAAGTAATGCTGAAGCACCGGATTAACCACCAACGCTATGACATACTTATATGTCGTATTGTTAAGGTAAGCCCTTTCTTGATTGATAAATTAGATTCTTAAATGTATTAGATTATAGCTTTAAATTCCAAGCATTTTTGAAGAGGAAATGGTCATAAACAACTTATATTTATAATGAGCACAACTAAATAAGTTTTTAGTTTTCCTGTTCGGACATATACTTGTTAACTAACAAAATCTTTTTGGACACATTTAAGATTTAGTCTTCGTGTTGCCTTTTTAAAAACAAAATTATACTGTCCTACATGTCGCTGCTCATACAGGGCTATACTCTGGCAGAAGAAGAGGAAAATCCTCTGATCTTTCAGCACCGCCATCTTCGTAGTAACCAAGGTGATGCATTGGTCAGTGGACCTGTGGAAGCGGGGCCAATGAAGAAACTTCATGTCAGCACAACTGCACTTCAGAAGGTCTGAAAGGAAATCTTTGAAAATGTGTATATTTGGTTTCGTAATTGAACTGAAGATTTAAATATTTTAGCAACCATTCGTATGAAATACATAAAACTATTTAAGTTGACAGCTATATGTCTAAGACCAACCCCAGTCTTGTGTGCAAGGCATTTACATTTACTTGGGGTGGTTACAAAAAACAGTCACAAAATAGAGGGAAAACACTCAGGAAATTTAATGAGTGCAGATTTACACTAATGATAAAAAAATGTCTATGGAAATGAAATGTTAAAAAATGTTTAAAGGACAGACCTGTATCTGGGCGCAATAATATAGTACAATATATAGCTCAGATGAGCTGTAGCAGGATGTATGTAGTCTCCTACTTATCAAAAGTCATACAAGGGTAATTTGAAATCGTCAAGGTTGTTGCTGCAGTGGTTAGTCAGGCCATTATTACGTCACATTCATGGTTATTGCATAAACTGTCGTTTGAAAAATGATGTATTTGCACAATGTACAATGAAGCTTTTTATTCATAGCACACCTAATTTCAACAGAAAAAAAGTTGCTGAGTTAGGCTTTTAACATAACGTTCCATGACAGAAACAGACTTCCCCCACATACTGTATTTCTCTAAAACCTTCAAAAACGATCTGTTGCGCACAGGCGTGGGGCGCCGCAAGAAAGGTTTCCAAGGATGACTGGCTGGAGTGGTTAAGACGTTTAAGTGTCGTCCTCCTGAAGGAGTCGTCCTCCCCGGCGCTGCGATCGTGTTGGTCATTGGCTCAAACCTACATCCCATTGGCCAGGTACACCACCAACTCTTAAACAGACTCAAGTATTAGGACACCTGGACCCTTATAAGTATAAACAATTATATGGAAAAATAATGGTGATTAACCCAGCTTGAGTTGATCATTTTAGCGTTTCTGTTGAACTAGAAAAAAAAAATCTTTTTGCAAGACTTACCACAAATGGAACTGTTCAAAGCGTTTTTTTAGCCAACAGAAAAGCTTACATCTGGACTGATGTATGGTACTCAAGCCAAACCAACCCATGTCAATATAATACTATATATTTCATCGGACCTGTCAAAACTTGAAATGTTCGAGTTCTTTGTGTATCCTTCACAGTGAGGAAAAAAATATCAATTTGTAGAAATTGCAATATGAATAGGTCACACCCTGAGCGAAAAACAGTGTGAATGTTGTTGTGAATCTGTGTACTGGTTGCAAATACTAGTAGCTTCCAGATGTGATCATAAGACTGTAAATTTGAAGCAGATTGCACTAGTTTGATCAGTGTGTGTGTGTGCAAGAGGCACGCAGTTGAAACATTGTGTCTTCCCCCAAAACACCATATGTGCTTTTAACATTTGCCTACGTCTGTCCTCAGGGACCTTTTCAATGCGGCTTTCCTTTCCTGTTGGTCAGAGCTAAGTGAGGACCAGCAGGATGAGCTCATCCGCAGCATAGAGTTGGCACTTACATCGCAGGACATTGCAGAGGTCACACAGACGTTACTTAACCTGGCAGAGTTCATGGAGCACAGTGACAAGGTTGGCATTGAGCAATGAACGACCAAAAATGCCCTGTCCAAATACAAAGTGGGATTGTGGGTGTCACTTTTTTTTTTGAGGAAACAAACAAGTGTAAATAATCCCATCATTTAAACTGATTGCCTTGATTTTTTAAAGCTGAAATAGGTAAGTTGAAGTATGGAGTGGATAGTGGGCAGAGGGCGTCACAGTTTGTCATAAATGCAGAGGAAAAAGGTACAAATGTGCAAAGTAATGCCCTCCCATTTCATTTTTCAAGATGCACAAATAATGTTAAAAATCCAACAATATGAAATTTAGAAAACAAAAATAATGTACGGCGAATTCCCCTTACTTCAAAGGACTGGTTTGTGTAACATTATGATTCAAGGATGACATAAAACTGACCAAGTACCTTGGTTATAGAGGTAGCATTACAACTTAAAGCTAAAGTTGAGAGACTCGACACATGTCCAAAGTTAAGCACTCCCAAAGCAATATCCGCAAGAAAAAAATATAAAATATTCGTCAGTTTTTCCAATCATATATTGTTTGTGTTAAATGTTATACATATATATGTTATACAAATACTGTAAAATTCTCTCCAAGAAAAAGATTTAACTTGCTCTTTACATTATGGTCTGGTGAAAAATGAAGTTAATATTTCTCTCATTAAATGCCATACTTTTCTCTTAAATGGAAACAGCCAGCTGATTTTTGCCATTTTAACTCATTTTTGAAGGCCAACAGAAAAAATGAAAAGAGGAAAAAGAAGAGTTTATACGAGTGCTAAGAAACGCACGTACTTACACACAGATCATGAACGAGCTGATTAAGGCTGCATTCATGACTTTAAGCAAGGAGATGGTGGCAGAGAGATCAAAGTTTCAAATTCTGTAGAGCTTCATTAAAAGGGGATATTTGATTGTGTTGTTTCAATCTGAAATATGAACGTGAAAAGGTATTTCCAGCTCATTTAATTTGTCAATGCAATACTGGGATAACCAAGGCACAATGCTCTTGGTCTGGGCACTAAAAATGTCAGCCTATGCTAACTTGTGCTGAATTGTGCCACACTGAGGAACTTCTTTGGGATTTGCTGCTGTAGATGAATTTCCTCTGTGGAGAGATTATAATCTGTTCTCCTTTTCAGGGCCCTCTACCATTGAGAGATGATAACGGCATTGTGCTTCTTGGTGAGAGAGCTGCCAAATGCCGTGCTTACGCCAAAGCTTTACATTACAAAGAGCTGGAGTTTCAAAAAGGTCCCTCGCCCCTTATTCTGGAGTCTCTTATCAGGTAGGAAATTGAATTGAATTTCTTAATTAAACCTGCATGTGCATGCTGATGCGTGCTGTGGCTTGGTTGAAAAGCCAGGACATTTGAATTGAGGAGTGGTTAATATACACATATCATGTTTAAACAACTATAACAGTAAAGATTTATACTAAAACTTGAAATCTATTACTGCAACTGCCTCAGATCTGATATATTGATTTCATTAATTTCCTCTATTTAATTAGCAAAGCACATCGATCAAATTGCAAAGGAGGTATCAAGTCATAAGGAGTGTTATACTCTTCCGGAGCTATGAAAACAAAATGTAATAAGATCTAAACCAAGCAGAACTAATTACCACCATAAGTAATGAAATCGTATAGCAGTAGAAGACTCACTCTGATTTCTCAGATGTTTTTTCCCCTTCTGTTACTATTCTTTGATTCTTAATTTGGAAATATGTTTCTGCTAATTTCATTGCACTATTTTCCACTGCACTCTTTGGTCTTTAGCACTGACAGCATAGGCCAGTCACCAAGAACTACCTTGTAAATACTTTTTTATTAATCCTAAAATATTTTTTTACTCATTTTACACTTTAATGTCTTTGAGTACAATATTTATCCTGAGAGCCTCGTCTTACTTTTATTGTGAACAATGTTCACTATTTTGTCATCGATGACTATAAAGACAATTCTAATTTTAATCTCAATTCCTGAAGGAAAGGGTTCGTAAACTTTTAGAAGAATAAACAGTTTGTCAACGAGGACAATAAAAATCTAGAGATTAAATATCTTTCTCTTTGTAGCAGCTCTATATTATAAAGATGTTTTTCTTTTAAAAAATATTTTTAAATATTTTACAGTTTGATATGCCAGTATGCTACCACTAGTTAAACTGCTTTATTATAAATCTCTCTCAAGATTACTGTTGCCAGTTTAGGTCAATTTCATGCCTCTGTTAATTGTTCCTGGTAGCACAACTATTGTCACAGAAATCTAGTCAGACAGGTAACAGAGATACAAGCCAACATTCAATTAAAATTCTTGTAACTTAAACTTACAATGCACGAGCCATTACTGTTGTTCATTCATCACATTTTTACTTATTTTTACTGTTTTTATTAATTCTCTGTTTTCCGAATGGTGTACATCAAGTAGTTTTCCAGGCATCTAATTGGAAATTTTCCCCTTTTTCATCTCAGAGTGCCTGGATTTGTTTTTCATGAGCCTGTTCTCAATTTCTCAGTAGCCTTGATGATGATGAATGATGGGAACAGGCACTTTAGCGTTTTCAATATCCCATCTGTTTTTTTACATCTGCAGAATTTCCCATTTGAAAAGAAAACAAACAATAAATAATTGTTGCACCAATGCATCTGTAAAAAGGAAAACGGATACTTCATTAGTCATCATGTTAGCATTTTAACAATATTTAAGACATGCTGGACTTTGAATTATTTAATAGCTGTTGCGTTATTAATGACTATCTAATGATTTTGAGATTCTTTTGGACTTCTATTTTGTTAAATCTAAACAAAATTATTATTTCCTAATGAATATTATTGCAGCTTTCCACTTTTCTCTAAATTGTAGTGGAATGTTTCCATGACTAAATCTAGGCTCACTATTAAGTGTCGGAATTTTTGGGTACCTCGTGGTTCAATTACGATTTAGGGGTACGTTTATGATTAGGAAACAATTTTTGAATTTTTTTTCAACATTTACGCCCTTTATTAAGTAAAATATATGTCCTTTTAAATAATTTCTCATCTGTAACAAAACAATAACAAGTCTCAACATAACTTCTACTACAGTTTATGCGAACTGCCAGAAAGAGCACACAAACACTAGGTCCAAATAATTACTTCAGCTCTTCAAAAGTGCCTTGCGGCTTTTTAATTCTTGAGTTTCACCTTCAGATGTCACGTGTATCATAGAAAGAAACTAAAGTATAAGAAAACTCGGGTGGGTTTTTTCCTAATCTTTTTCCTGATCTAGTTTCAAACCTTCATTTTTCCATCACAAATAATAAAACGCGCAGTTTCAATAACAAATGATTCAGTGAAGAAAGTTCTTTACGCACCACATCCCATCAAATGCAATCATTGTTGCCTTTAACAGAGGTTCTATTACTTAGATTTTAAGTGAATGTGAGTGGTATCACCTACGTGAGATTACACACTTTTGCACAAAAACTTTTTTGTCTGTTACATGTTAGCCGACACTTCAGCAAGTACAGTCTTGCCAGCCATCACTTGAACCCCTCCGTGGGGCTTTCAGCGCAACACGACAAGCATATAATGTCTCGTGTTCTGCTGTAGACATTGCATAAAGTAAACTACCTCGACACTTTTGCGTTTGAATAATATGTTTGTTTGCATCAGCCAGTGCCAAAGCGGAAATAGAATCTCGTTTGTTTGTTCGGCCTTCCATATAGCCGTCGATTACTATATTATTAGACTTATATTAATCATTAAAACTTAAACTTGGACGGTAAGTAATCGATTCTGTTTCGTTCACGTCAGAATCCCAATGCAAATTTTTCCCCACCCCTACTCAGTATGTCAAGTCAAGTCATGTTTATTTGTATAGCCCTTAATCACAAAGAGTCTCAAAGGGCCGCACAGACCACAGATTATTGCAAACCACATACTATTATGACACCATCCTCTGATCTAAAACTTACATATGGGCAAATAATACACAGATATTGTCAACATAAAATATATGTTATAGATGTGTGTTTTAGAGCATTCCACAGCACCGGAGCCAAAATGGAGAACGCTCTTGAACCTGCGGATATCTTCTTGGCTCTTGGGATCACTAGTAGACCAGCGTTTTCAGAGCGAAGGCTCCGGACCAGAACATAGGGGGGAATTAAATCTGAAAGATATGAGGGAGCAAGTCCATGCATGATTTTGTATACTCTGCCTACCTTTTTCCCCAACTGGAGGTACTGTATGCTTTTCACTGAGCATGTTCCATCGTCATTATAAATGATTAAAGTAGGCAATGTTATGTGGTGTAATTTGCTGCAGGATCGAAACCACATGCCAGTAAATTATTTGTGCCTGTGGGTACCATACAAATACTTGGAATGTACACTGTGAAGGACTTTGAGTTTAAATTTAGGATGATCTGATTCAGTTAGAGGGCTGCCTTTTATATCATTCAACCCTACCATATTTGATTTTTTTTTATAAATCAATAGCCTAAACATGTTGTGTCTCATGGCACAAAAAGTGTTGTTGTAGGAAACAGCTCAGACGGGATTCAATATTGCAAACTTCTCTGAGTGCACGTTCAGTGTGAATGAACACACAAGAATCGATGGCTGCAGCAATCCATGGAAAGCACCATTGTGCCATGTCCTCTTACATTCAGTTTTTCTCATAAAAGTTCTTAAATTCACTCGTTAGCTGTCAATGTTGACTTAGTTCAAGGTTGGATTTGTTGTTTATAATGTCTACTGTGCCAAGTGTGTCTTGATGTGTGTATAAAAGGGTATAAAATCCGATATTTGAGGTTATCTGATTTATTTTGGAACAAGTCGACATAGTGGAAATTGGCCAGCGTTATTGAACAGACTGTTTAACCTTAGAACATCAACATTATGAAAACCCAAATTGGTTCACAGTACATCACCTTTGGAATTGAGAACTTGCACATTCCAAGTGGAAATTTTAAATGTCAACATATTTTGCTTATAACAGAACTTTATTAGTAAAAGCCAAAACACTGATTGATCCCCGTCATACTTTCTACTTTATGACTCAGCAGCGGCTAATTATTGCTTTAAGCTTTAACCAGATCTGTTCTGTTGTGCAGGTATAACTGTATGCAACTCTTATAGCCTGCATGTTTTCAAAATGAGGACGTTTGCGTTCGGCTTTTGTTTTAATGTTACTTTAGTCCACTGATAAGCAGGTTGAAGGAACTGCCATACTCTGGATAGAAGTTCATATACAGTAGAAAATGCATCTTTCGTCTGATCTGCTCTAGCTCATTCATCGTTATATGACTTATAACTGTTCCAAACAAAAGTAATGTTTTTACAGTTTCCGTTGTTTCCACTGTGATGATTACATGTATAGACTTGAAGGAATGAGTCTTCTGACACATTCCAAAAGGCTTTCGGTATATTGTCTGGTAATTTCTTCTAAAATGGAAGGGATACCATAACAGCCCCTTAATTATATGTTTATTGTAGATTAATGTGGCACCTTGTAAAATCTGTCTACAGTGAGCATTCCTGCCTGAAGCTACTTTTTTCAAAGATATTGTTAAACAAATTAAGAGAGCCTGGACAAAATTAATTTAAACAAAGCCCATGATGCTGTCTTGTTTCTTATTGCGTGGATGGAACATTTTGCGTGTGGTCTTCATTCCTGTGGTCACAACCCTAAGTCAGCTCAGTCAAGAGGTCAGCAACTCAAAGCAAATGGGCTTTGTATGAATAGTGAGAATACATTGGTATGTACTAGGTGAGTCAAGTTTTAAATCTAGTTAGCATCAGAAGTGTAAGGTTAAGAGGCATTTTTCTTTAAAAATATGTTTATTTTATCATATTAAAACAACATACTCACAGCTCTGTACACATTTTACAAGAGAGACATTTCTGACATTAATAGTGATTTTAAAAATAGAATGCAGCATAATTAGACATATATATTTTTTCTCATTCCAGCAAATAAAGAAATACATTGAATTAAGTTTTATTAAAACATTAAAAATATTTTTGTCTTACTAAAGGTGCTACCCTCCATTAATTAAGCTGAAAAAAATCAAAATTTAATCAATCTTCATTTGCGCTGTAAAAGAGTCACGATGCAGCCACTCATGGAAAAAAGAGAGTGATGAGAAACATATTCACATTCATTTTACAATCACAATACCAACCAAAAATGTAACTGAGCTGTACCTAATCAGACCAATAACAAACAAATTGACTTTCGTTGACAACTGATAGCAAGTTGTCATGCAGTTAATTGTTATTAAGTGAGAGCTATTATGATCTTGATCCAAAATGCATAGCTGTCAAGCTTATGGTTGGAAATTTACTGGCCTGACCTTCATTTCCACCTTTTTGAGTGAATAATTGGGGCCATGCCAGCCGTACCAAGTGATCCCATCTGTGCTCTTCGTGTGTTCACCATATCGGTAAAAAACTCCATTCAAGTTTGAGTCTGTGCAGCAGTTGTACCAGTAACCACCTGCAAAGAGACAATTAAGTTGAAAGAATTTGCCCAAGTATTGTATAACAGTATCTTTGTCGTTATTCCTTTTTTTTTATGCGTTACCTTTGCGAAGTGAAGCACAGTTATCCACACACTTGTCGTTGTCTTTATTGAAGGTGCTAAAGTTGGTGTTGTTGTGGTATCGCAAGGAATTGCCAGCATTGCCCCTGTACTGGCCAAGAAAGAGCCTGTAGCTGTTGAGTTCATTGGCCAAAGTGAAAAATCCATACTCAGCGTAACGATTTTCTCCTTCCCAGTCCTGTAATCGTACATTTTAATTGAGGCATAATCATTTCTGTGCACTCATAACATTGGTCATAAAGATATTTCATGCACAGCTTATGCATTTTTTTTTGCTGAGTGTCTAGACTTGTCTTTGCCAACACTTACCTCCATCTCAATCCTGAGCACACTGGGCTGCCTTGTTAGGCGGAATATGTGATCGTTGCCAAGCCAAAAGTCTCCACGGATGGATCCAAATCCACTCTTGTACTGTTTCCAGTCCCGGT
This sequence comes from Urocampus carinirostris, assembly GCF_059441175.1. Classification (NCBI taxonomy): domain Eukaryota; kingdom Metazoa; phylum Chordata; class Actinopteri; order Syngnathiformes; family Syngnathidae; genus Urocampus; species Urocampus carinirostris. Next base: position 33,384,764 of record NC_142351.1, on the reverse strand, counting down.
TAAAAGACGTTAGACCAACTTTACGTCTTTGAATCAGAGTCCAGCCACCTCCGTTTGTCTTCATATCACAGAACACCTTTAAAGGATTTTCAAAATATTTATCAGAGGTGAAACTCTTATTAACAAGGTTATTACAATAAAGTGGTGCATAATTTAAAGAGGGCTTTATTTTTACTCACACTGAGCTCAGGCGTTCCCAGGAATTCATCTTTTGGAAGTTTGTACTCGCCAGAGATCTTGTAATTTTTGGTGAAGAGTGATGCACAGTCATAGATGGCATCTGGATAACGGAATATGGTCAATCAATTTAAAGTATGTTAATGTACTGATTGAACTATTACCATCCCAATGAATTGTCAGAAAAAAATGTCCAATAGTTGATTTTCTTTATTTTTAGATGTTATCAGGATTTCTCTTAAAATGTATTTTTAAATGTGTCCTGCTGTCTACTTGTGTGTCCAAGTGTAGTGTGTCCTAGCACAGTGGTGTTTCTTTTAATCTTTTAGACACTGAGTGTTGAGAGTAACGTAATTTCAATTATCCGTTTATGCTGCAGAATTGATAATAAAGGTGACTTTGACTTTGACTAAATTCTTAGCCCATCTAAGTTGCATCCTTCTTTGGTCTCCTGTCCATGTTTTTCAAAAGTCTGTCTTATATTTTCAATTGACATTTACGTTACTATGTGAGACTACACAATCAAGTTACTGAAATGTTAAATGGCGTCATGCCTGGTTTACTTGACTGTGGCAGGCAGCAGTGGTTAGTGTTGTTTTAATGCTGAAATGATATGGCTTTGACAGATGGTCACTTTGGCAGTTCTGTAGCTTAGATTTACAGTTCTTCATAAAAAAATGTCCAAATCCAAACAAGACTTTTGTTCTCCTATTTTGGCTCACAATTTTATAGAATGGACAAGAAACAGATACTTGAAGATATTCCAAAAAAATAGTACCAGTTGGGCTTTTGTTAACATCGGATAAATTTGTTTGAAACTCACCAGATGTTGTCTGAGGAGCAGACTGCAGGGTCTGAAGCTGCATGATCTCCACGCGGTTATTAATTTCAGAGTACCTGCTCTCAGCCTCGGTGACCCTTGCTTCCTGCTGCCGGTTTTGCTTGTCTAGGTCCATGATTTGCCTCACAACATTTATCAAGTCTGCTTCCTGTTTGCGACTCAGTTCCCCGAGAAGACTCGTTAAATTGGCCACTTGGACCTTTAAAGAACGCACCTCATCACAGCACTGAGTCTTTGTTGGCTTTGGTGTTTTCGGAATCTTCCTTGGAGTCTGAGCCCATGTCCCTGCAACTAAAAGAATGGTGACCGCTACAATGCTGAGATTTAATTTTGACATATTGCTTTCTACTTTCACCCTAAATAGCTCACTGTTTCCTTCCTCAATGAAGACCCCCGCTCTTACAGCATCTTAAGTATTTGCACGTGAATCCCCTCCCCCTTTCCTCCTAAATGCTCAACCCTCTGAGTGGAAGTCCTTTTTCTTCCTTTGACATTTCCCTGTAATTACCTTTCACCAATTACACTCTTTTTACATTGTCTTTGGGCTTTTTCCCCTGAAACAAAATGTGTTCCTCAAAATATATACATCTATTTTATGGAAGACTCTTAAGGTTGTCGCTCGATGTTCCAAAGGCATTTGGAATCATAGCTTAGCCCAGGGGTCGGCAACATATGGCGCGAGAGCCAGATAGAGCTCTTTTCATGTTTACATCTGGCTTGGAAGTAAACCAAGGACTGTAGTATTCTTTCTGTGACAACAATTTAGTGTTGGGAAGTCAGAGAAATACAGTGAGTAGAATGTACAGTTGGGGAGAAGTTTCAACTACAGTTCGCACCTGCAAATTCCTGTAGCAGACTCTCAAGTTAACCCTATGAAAAAAAACTTTAACACGTATAAGGAGACAAGAGAAGAAAGACTGGATAATGAAAAAAAAGCTATTTCTCGAATCTTAAGACAAGGAATTTTGACAAAGCGTACCATAGCGCTTCATTGCAACCATGGAGGTGGAGACCAGGAGAGACTAGATTACTTGCTATGTTAAAACTGTTGGCAGCGCTCAGCATGAAGCCAAATGGATTTAGGATGTCGATTTCAAGACATTACTTCACACTGGAGGTTTTTTTCCAGCGAAAATCCCGAAAAAGGGCAAGGTTTTGGCATGGACGGACGTGACGTGTGCCCACTAATATTGAACTATTCTTGTTTTTTTTTCCCACCAACATTATTTGCCCACATAAAAGGAAATTGATCAAAGCAGCGCAGAAAGGGCTGAATCACGTTCTCTCTTGAAGCACTGACACGTAATGTATTGGCAGTGCCGTTCCCTCATTTCAAATGAGACTTATGTTTGGGTATGATTTGGTCCCCACTGATATCATCCCCAAAACTACGCCCTTGGTGCTGTTCATGCCGAATATTGCTGTCTATCATCCTGCTTTGTGACTTCAACGTCAGTAAACAATCATTGTTTGCATCACAGAATTGATCGGAGCGGAGAGTTACTTGCTTCTACTTTAAAAAGATGTCTATTGAACAACATGTGAATTAATTCACATAATGTTCAATGTAAAAAAACAAATTATATATATATATATATATATATATATATATAGGCGGCAATTCTGATTAAAATACAATGACTTGATACTCTCAATCCGATTGAGTTTTATTAGCGCAAATTTATGTTGTATAAATGTATTTCTCAATCAAGTGAACTATTTTTTGTGACTCAACTACAAACTAATACCAGTGAAAGTTACTTAACTCTAGGTAGATGTTTATTCTATTACATCACAGATATACAGTACTTACTTTGGAAAAACTGAATCAATTTGCTTTCCTGCATGTTCCCATTAGCTGGAATTAGTGTGAGCACCTTTTCACTTGCCAGCAGCGAATCCCAGCAACATCACTTTCATTTATACTTTCTTTGGACGTTGTCATTGGGTACTAGCTTAGAAAGAACCAGCTGGTTGTTTTTGTATGTTTACATATGCACGACTTTTCCGTAGAAACAGCACAAATTAACAGAGCTACCCTTAAACCAACGCTAAAGGCTCAACAAAGTGCCCTACCCACTTTGTCCTTAGTCTAGTCTCCTTGTTCCATCCGTCGAGCGAGTTTCATTTGCCTTAATATGAATTCTGACATAACATTGTAGTCACAAAATGCTCACTGGAGATTTGTCTGTCACTAAGCATCCTGAAATATGTTTTGGTATTAAACAGTGACCACTGGGCTAAACTGTAAGCAGAACACTCATGGGTTCAATTACGCCGAGTGAAAATAAAACCAGATTCTTTCTGAAAATGTTTTATTACATAACTTCTGACGGTAACCATTTTCTTCCTACTCTTACAATTAGATAGATAGATAGATAGATACTTTATTCATCCCAGAAGGAAAATTCACATTTCCAGCAGCATCCCTGAGCTAAGAACAATACAATAATAAAGCAAAAAGAATACAATATACAAATACCCATTGTGACGTGCAAATGCCCACTGTAGCGTGTTATATAGAATAACTAAATAGTGCTACACAGAATACATATTGCAATAAGATTTGGTAATATGCAATGTAGGTGGTGTGGTTTACTGTGGGCTTTTACTCTGCCGGGTAGAGTTAAAGAGCCTCATGGCATGAGGAAGAAAAGATCTCTTCAGTCTGTCCGTAGTACAAGACAGTGACAGCAGTCTGTCGCTGAAACTGCTCTTTTGTCTGGAGATAATGCTGTGTAGTGGGTGCGATGGATTGTCCATGATTGACCGCAGCTTTTCCAGTGCCGTCTCTCAGCTACTGTTGTCAGGCTGTCCAGTTTTGTGCCCACAACAGAGCTCGCTTTCCTAGCCAGTTTATTGAGACGAGAGGCATCCTTCTTCTTGACGCTGCCTCCCCAACACGCTGTCGCATAGAAGAGGGCGCTTGCCACAACTGTCTCATAGAATATTTTCAGGAGCTTTTTGCAGATTTTGAAGGAGGCCAGCCTTCTGAGGAAGTAAAGTCGGCTTTGCCCTTTCCTACATAGAGCTTCTGTGTTGGCAGTCCAGTCCAGTTTGTTGTCCAGCTGCACACCCAGGTATTTGTAGGTCTGGACAAATTCTACACATTCTCCTTTAATGGAACCGGGTTCTGGTTCTCCTGAAGTCCACCACCATCTCCCTGGTCTTGGTGGTGTTCAGGTGCAGGTGGTTTGCGTCGCTCCATCGGACAAAGTCCTGAATCAATTTCCTGTGCTTCTCCTCCTGCCCATTTCTGATACATCCCACGATCGCAGCGTTGTCGGCCAACTTTTGCACATGGCAGGACTCAGAGTTGTACTTAAAGTCCGATGTATATAGAGTGAATAGGAACGGAGAGAGCACGGTCCCCTGCGGAGATCCTGTGCTGCTAACCACAGTGTCCAATGTACAGCCCCCCCTGTTTCACATACTGGGGTCTGCCTGTCAGGTAGTCAGTAATCCATTCTACAAGGTGTGAGCTAACTCCCATCTCTGTCAGTTTCTTACTCAGTAGCAGAGGCTGTATGGTATTGAAGGCACTGGAGAAGTCCAAAAATGTAATCCTCACAGCCCCCTTAGCCCTATCCAGGTGAGAGAGGGATCGGTGTAACATGTATACTATAGCATCCTCCACTCCCACCTTCTCCTGGTAAGCAAATTGCAGTGGGTCGATGGCGTGTGACGGACCTGTAGCCTCAGGTTGTGCAGCAGCAACCACTCCATGGTTTTCATCACATGTGATGTCATGGCGACCGGCCTGAAGTCATTGAGTTCCTCAGGTCTTGATTTCTTTGGGACTGGGATGATGCAGGATGTTTTCCACAGCTGAGGGACCCTCCCCTGTTCAAGGCTTAGGTTGAAGATGCGCTGTAGAGGGTCTCCCAGCTCAGACGCACAGGCTTTCAGCAGTCGGGGGGATACTCCATCTGGACCAGCTGCCTTGCTGGTTCGCAGCCTCCTCAGCTCTCCACACACCTGGGCTGCAGTTATTTTTAGTGGGGGGATGTCTTCCATGCTAGTGTCAGGAGGGGGAGGGGGAAGGACAGCTGCTGTACTCAGGGGTGAGGATGAGGCGGAGTGGTCAAACCTGTTGAAAAAGTTGTTCAACTGGTTGACTCGCCCCACATCTACATCCACAGCCACACCCTGCTTGGTGCTGCAGCCAGTAATTATTTTCATCCCTTCCCACACCTCCTTCATGTTGTTGTTCTGCAGCTTTTTCTCCAACTTCCTCCTGTACTGCTCCTTCCCTTTCCGGAGCTGGACTTTGAGCTCCTTCTGTACTCCTGCTGATCACCATTTTTAAAGGCCCTCTTCTTTTGGTTCAGAAGGCACTTGATGTAGCTCGTAATCCAGGGCTTGTTGTTGGCATAGCAGCGTACAGTCTTTATAGGAACAACATTGTCCATGCAGAAGTTAATGTAGTCAGTAGTGCAGTTTGCCATCTCCTCAATGTCCCAACTGCTGGACCCTAGCAGGACATCCCAGTCCGTACGTCCAAAGCAGTCTCTCAGAGCCTGCTCTGCCTCGGTGGACCATTTTCTAAAAGAGCGTGTGGTTGTTGGTAGCCTCCTCACTTTTGGTTTGTACTGTGGTTTAAGCAGAATGAGGTTGTGGTGTCCTTTTCCAAGGGCAGGCAGTGGTTTTGCACTGTATGCATTTTTGATATTTGCATACAGAAGGTCAATAGTCCTATTTCCCCTGGTCTTGCAGTCCACATACTGGACGAAAGAGGGCAGTGTCTTATCAAGAGTCACGTGGTTGAAGTCCCCAGAGATTAACATTGCAGCCTCCGGGTGTTGTGTTTGTAGCTTTGCCACCGCGGAGTGGATGACGTCACACGCTACTTCCGCATCAGCGCGCGGTGGGATGTAAACAATGACAGCAATGGCGTGTCCAAACTCTCTGGGCATGTAATAGGGACGCAGACTTACGGCCAAAAGTTCGACATCACGGCAGCAGATAGAAAACTTTGTTTTTACATGCCCGGGGTTACACCACCTCGTGTTCACGTAGATAGCCAGTCCCCCTCCTTTGCGCTTCCCACTGACTTTTGTGCCTCTGTCAGCCCGAACAGCGCAGAAGCCGGTTAGCGCGATGTTAGCGTCCGGGATGCTAGACGTGAGCCACGTTTCCGTAAAGCAAAGCAAGCTGCCCTCCCTGTATGCTTTGATGTCTTTCACAAGCACAGCCAGTTCGTCGATCTTATTTGGTAGGGAGTTGACATTCCCCATGATTATGGACGGTACCGTGGGCTTATACCGCCGCTAGCCGCTTAGCCTTTACCTTAGCACCGGCTCTGCACCCCCGGTAGGGTCGCCTCACCTCGTTAGGTAAAAGGGGGACCGCGCCGGCTCGAGAATTCTTCAGGTCGAGGAGTTGATTTCTTGAATGTACGCATTTTTGCGCGATAAAACCCATATCCATAGGATAGAAAGTAATCCAAAGTGCTACAAGTGTTGCAAGGCAGCCACTGAAAAAGTAAGCAAAAAAACAAAAACAATAAATCACAAAAGTAGCGAAAATAACACGGGAGCTGCTGGAGTGGCTGCCATTCGCGACGGCACTTGTGGGGTCAAGTTTTATTCTTGAATCTTTAATTTATATCCAGAAACCATAAATGTATTTGTTCAGTTTCAATCAACTTTTTAGTATACAGTAGTCTTAGACAGTACAATGACTAAGCCCTTTTTACATATACAGTATTTTGTGTGGTATATTTCTTCAGAACACATTTTTAGTTTAGATTACTACTACTGTGCAACCAGGTGAATTATGTTAGTTACGTTTGCATTCACTTTCATCTCCTTGATATTCCAAACACCTTCTTTCTTATGACTGGCCATATATGCTTCTTCTGACCACTCAGAAACTCTAACTAGTTTCTCCATTGTGTGTGCTTTCACTAACTGGCAAGCCTTAGCTGACTGGCAGACTCTGACATACCCCAACCAATGTTCCCTCTAATTTTCCACGGGTCTGAGCGTTCACACAAAGTCGGTGAGCAACGCTTGAAACAACAGTGAGCAACCATAATCCCAAGTGTGGCAAGATAAATAATTATCAAACATGTCCAAAACTTGACATCAAGTTACATTTTGCGGAGTTTTCGGCAATGCAAAATTATTTTTCTCTTTTGAATGAATTGACTCGTGTACTATTGCAAAGGTTGTACAGCCTACAAACATCGTTTGTTCTTACAATTCTTTCACAAGATATCCATTTCTTTTTTTTTTCCCTGATATATTTTGTCGCATAATATTAACATTTTTGGGGGCTTATTTAGTCGGTTGCAAGATACAGAACTGTACTTAGTCACATTTTTAGTGGAAGTACAATGTTGGCAACAAGATTCACTTGATACAATTGGAAATTATTTGAATGCAACACAAACTTTTTCTTCTTTTTTTCCGTTGTTTTTTTCTACTTTTTCAAAAGTTCCTTTAAAAAAAAGTCTCATTGTGTTTATTTTTTCGGAGCCATTACTTTTTTCTTTTTGTTCTCCATTTACTTTTTTCCTACGTTTCTTTCTTTTCTTTTTTTTTGGCTTTTCTAAAGTTTTCCTTCTTTTTTTCCCAGCTTTTCACTACTTTTTCATTTTGGTATTTTTTAATTTTTTTGTTCTATTCCCCCCTTCTTTCAAGTCATTTTGTGCATAATTTTACATTATATTTGGTCATTTTGGGATTAAAGAAGCAAAAACAACCTGAAGAGCCGTTTAGGACCCGAAAGAGCCGGTTCCTTTTAGTGAGCCGAGCCGAAGAAGCCGGTTCTCGACGAACTCTACTAGCTTTACTTTTCAACTTCGTTCGACATTGACTTCAAAATACCGCATTTAGGACACAACGTCAGAGGAACCCGTGTATTTTTACCTTTATGCACTGTAACCTTGACTTAAGTCGCTTCTTAATTAGTAATTTTGAGCCCTCATTTTTGTGCGCTGGCTAGATTTTCTTGTGCGCTAAGAATGTGCGAGCAGTGCGCAATTGCGCACGCGCGCAGCTTAGAGGGAACACTGACCCCAACCCTTGTGAAATAACACCTAGGCTAGCTTCCATATTCTTTTGACCCTGTATGGGCTAAGCTGTATCAATATTGGATGGATATCAAAGCTAAACATAATATTTTTGCAATATGGTTTTCATAAGACCTAAGGTTGGACATTGAGCTTGTCCTTTTTTTGCAAAACTGCCAGTAGATATGAACATTGATAGTAATTTAAAACACCAATCCAAAAATTGTTTTTGTAACAATAGTGAACATTAAGAAGAATAGAATCTAAGAATTTACACCATCTACCAAAGTTTGCTTAACTTTTGCTGTTATGATAAGACATTTTTTACTGGTTAATAAAACCATTCTACTAGAACAGTCTGCAGCACAAATTCAAGTCATCAGGAGAGCTTATTATTCTCAACTGTCCAGTGGCCAACCAAAATACATTTTATTGGAGACTGTACTTATACATACTGCACTTTTGACTTTTTGTTACTATTTCCTGAAAAGTGACACTCTTAAACAATGCTTAGTGCACTGGTTGTCATCCATTTTTGGAGAAGTACCCTTTGCAAGATCATTTTCATGTCAATTACTCTAAACCAGCAGAAAAAGTCTTGAGTTTCATTAAATTAGATTTTCTTTTTTTTGGGGGGGGTAAAATGATAAAAATTAGTATTTGGTATTTTAATCAATGGTGTAATAAACAACACTTTAATACATTTGTCATACATATCAAACCATTAATGCTTTTTCATCATATCTTTTTTTTGTGTTTTGTGAAATCACACGTACCTCCATTTGAGAAATCTTTGTTTTGAGCATAGACAGGGCAGGGGTTGGGGTCAAATTCATATTTTTATCAGTAATTCTAAAACGCAGACAAACTTCATGGAGAACCAAATAAATGAATTGTTAACTTTGCTGTTGGGTGTCGTAACTAATTGAATACACAGGGTATATTGTGCAGCCCTGTTTGGCTGACCTCATATGTTGGCAGACTTTCAAGTGTCCTGGTGGCTTCAGATGGTGATGACTGCCAGGTGGTATATGTTACACAGAAAACATTGGCCATTTAATCAGCTAGCAGTTTGCAGCCCTTAAAACCAGTAGCCCAAACAAACATACTGAAAAAAATGAAGCATAATATTATTTATTTTATTTTTCTCTTTTAAGTATTTTATTAAATGTTCATCCTGAATTGCAGCATCTAACCTCGCTGTAAACATTGTTCACTACGTTCTCCTTATCTAGAATTCTCAACCAATTCTTAGTAATTTGAAGGGGACATTTACTATGTGCTTTAACGTATAGAGAAATGTTAACCGTTGGAATCAAAACAATTTTAGTCAAATACATTTTTTTCTTTAATAATTTTAGTACTGTTAGTTTTTCATGTAATTTCATAAGCAGCACATAAAGAACATTTTTGCAAACACCCTACCAAGAATATTGGTAAAATTGCTCCATGTCCAGACTCCTCTCTTCATACAGTAACAACAGCATTCCAATGAGGTCACTTCCACTTTTTCAGTGGTGGGGGCACCGGAGACACTTTGTTCTGCTTGCCTTTTAACCTGCAGGTGACAAAACCAGGAAACACGTTCTGCTCCGGTCTCCCAGTTGGTGATAGTGTTTCGATAATTTTCTACAGCTGACAACCAAACATGCTTGAGGCAACAACAAAAAGGAAAACAGAAACTGTTGCCTGTTTTCCATTCGTTTTATGAAAGTCTTGATGCTTTCACTTACTAATCTATAGTAGAAGTAAAACAATCTACAAGCTTTATAGTGTCAGAGGTCTAACCTGACCTCAGTCATGCCTATTCAGAACAGTTTTAGAATATGTACCAACCAGTTGCTGCAGTAATGTGGTTTTTTTCACATGTTTCTCACATCTAACTATGCAGAAATTGAGTTACTGGTCTATGCGCTTCTTAAAAACTGAAATCTCTGGGTTTGATTTCTTCTGAGTCCAAATGTGCTTGTTAAAAAATGAAAAGTAATCGTGTTTGATTTAAAATGATTCAAAATGTTGTACTAATTTGCATGCCCTCTCAAACTGTTGCGATGTGTGGGTAGTGTGTGTTTGTTTTTGAGATTTGATAATTTTTTTGTAAAATATTTGATCCAATTTTGCATTTTGTAATCTTCACTGTAGAACATTTGGGCATGCCTTATTTCTTAATCTTCCTTTCAGGTGGCAGTCTGAATATTTTGCTTGGTAAGGAAATAAAATAACTATGATGTAAAAAATGTAGGCATATAATCAGTCAAGGTTGTGGAATTGAAAAAACCTGTGTGGTCCTTATCAACATCAAAGTTGCTAATCCCTGATCATCATGTCCAAATATGTATCCGTCAATTCAAAAACACTGCTCTCTTTACACGAGAATAATGGTACGCACTCAAACGTCTGCCAGACGATCTTGAAAGGAAATATATATCGGCATTATTAAGCGTGTTCTGAAGCAATATCTGTACGGTACATCTGAAATACCCATATTCGTTTCTGAACTCTGCATTTCCTGTACCCCCGTGCTAGATCTATCCAGCAACAAGTGGATTTTTTTTTTTAAGTTAAGGTCGATTATGTGTTTTACTGATATTTATTTTTGTATCTTATTTTAAATAGATTTATTGTTGTGGATATGTTATTAAGTTACCACTCAGTAATCTTTCTCAGGAAATATAGACTATAACTCAACATATACAGGACTGTCCCAGGACATTGTAATATTGTGACAGTTTTTTTATTTTCTGTATTACAACAACAAAAAAATCATACATTTGGGACTTTGGAAGTATTGCAAGTCTCATATTGTTGCTGATTATAGAAAAAACTCAACATATCATGAGGGCTGTAAGCTATAATCAATAATAATCATTGTCATCATAATCATTCATTTGTAATAATATAAGGCTTGCAATATTTCAGTTGATTTGTTGTCAACTCAGAATGTATGAAATTTTGGTTTTCTAAGTACATTCGAGAAAATAAACGACTTTATCAAAATATTCTAGTTTTGTGAGACAGTCCTGTGTAATGGTAAATAGGTGTATTAGGTGATGCTCAAATGTCTGTAATTTGAAATAAACTAATTAATTCTAAATATGTCTATTCAAAAACCAGTATTTGTAGCTGGTCTGTGTCGATTTTATTTGTTTTGCTCTCTCAAGTCCATTATCTTGTCAGTGATCATTAGTTTTCTGAATTTAAGCGAAAGATGCACATGCTTGTAATCCTAACTCATCATAATTTTCTAAATAAGCCTTAGTTAATTATTTGACGTTTTGACTGGACAACCATTGTTCTCACCACTCAAAGCTTTAATGTTTGAGCAAGAGACATTCTTGACCCTCGTCTTGAAGTTTTATCCTAGCTCAAAGGTAAGATGGAAAACATAATGTTTGAGCCTTGTCATATGAAAGCGTTTAGACCGTATGTGTCCTGGAAGCTGGCAGACAAATGGGTTTTAGCTGAGGCACAGTTAAATCTCAAGGGACTATAGGAAAGAAGACTCATATTCACAGTTGTCTTTCCTAATGAAAACCCCATCTAAGCAACTTTAACTTACTATAGCTGCTTCTGTGCTTCAAGACATGTATTCCAAGCTGCTCTTAGAAATATAATTATTTTAGTTATCATTCTAAAATCAACCACACCTGTGAATGATGATCATTTCAGAGCTCAGCATCAAGTGGTTACATTGTACATTGCTTCCAGAGGCAACATTTGGTTTCTATTTAAGTCAATTCCAAGTGTTAATACTAATTGTACCTGCCACACATTTCAATTTGCAGAAACACCTTTCTATCATGTTTAGTGGTCACTTGTTGGCCCAATCCATCATGCAAAACCTTAACTATGTGTCAAAAGTAATTCCTCACAAAAATCCTCAGGTATTCCTGATCGTTCGTCCTCAGGAACTTCACTGCATACCAGCATTTATCTCACGATTCGGTTTACAGACCTATTGGCTGGCCACTCTTGGCTTTTGCCTTTAAGGAAGTACAGTAGAGCTGGCCTTCACAGGAGTCTTTCCAGATGTTCCAGAGTTCAGGGTATTTCAGCAGAATCTGTGATGAAAGATAACACATCTATGAAAAATTTGGCGAATTTCAGTCTTTGTGTTTGTTTCATTAAACTATTATTGACAGAACACTGCCAATAGGCATTGCTCAAGATTCTAGGTAGCCAGTGAATGTTGAGTGTGTTGTGGATTCCAACATTCTTAATCACAATAATTGTAGCATAATTATCCAATTTATTTGTTGGATCTCTCTGTAGTGATAGTTTTCATAACAAACCTTGCATAACAAACCATGTAATACTCTCTGGTATTTTAATAAGCACAGGAATCGGGACTAAATCCTAGATTTTATCAATTTTAATTCCTTTTAACAGCTCCTAATTTCCCAAAGCCAACCTGCAGTCTTATTAATCAAAGAAATTTTAACTATTTAAAGAACAGATCAAATTTAGGCAATCATAGCCATAGTCAATTATTTCAACATTTTTATCTGAAAGGGCATATTTTCAATTTTGTGTAAAATTATATTGTCCGGCGAAGATTGAATGTTCAAAAACACTGACAAATGCTCAGCAAACCCACTGTAATTTCAACATAATAAACTTTCTATGTATTTTTGGATTTCTCTCCTGTTTTTACCACATGAACTTGTCTAAATAGTGATTCAGTGATTCTTCAAGAACTAATTAATGAAGTTACTATTATTTTATATAAAAACACTTAAGTCTGCCATTTGTTTGAAGTTTCCCCATAATTTCTCAATTGATGGAACCTAATTGCATAACACCTCATAAATCATGAGGCAGTTATTTCACTTGCGTTTTCAAAATATGTATCGTACCTGTTCTGTTAATAGGATAAACGGCACGCTGAACAAGGACAATTGAATTTGAAGTCAATACATAATGACGAAATTTGCATTCTTATGTAAAATTAACAACCTTATTAAACGTATTTAAATTTGGTATTAATAGGCAATTTGTATAAGTATATAATAGTATAAGACCTATATATATATATATATATATATATATATATATACAGTATATATATACCGGTAAGTATGAGTTTAAATACGTTTTCAATGACCGTATTTATAAAATTCAAGTGTCTGCTCTTATTTTCCTGCACAAACACATTTGTGGAGATATTTATTGAAAAGCTTTTTTATTTCTTAATTTTCAGTATCAACAATAAACTGCAGCAGCCAGAGGCTGCCTCAGGGGTGCTGGAGTACGCTATGAAACATTTTGGCGAATTGGTATGTGTTCTTCCCTCTAATCCTACAGTTAATTTTACTAATGTTGTTTTGAAGAAGTTTCAATACCACATTTTTTCTGAACGATATCCATATTTTGAGTAATTGTTGATACCAATACCACATAGCAGGAGTATCAATAGACACATTCCCTTTTCTATGCAAAAATATAAAAGATAGTACTGTTTGTATACTAACTGGTATCAGCACAGATGACCGTACATGGTATTGCTACTCACTAATCCCTACCTCCTGGTCTTTTATTAATCTGTGAATATATTCTCTACTCATTAGTCTAATCACTAAATAAATTATGATCAATGTGAATGTTGCAGATGCGCAGCTCTTCAATTATTTCAATCCTTCAATTCTTTATTCAAAATTTACTTAGAAATGATTGCCAGTGTTTAAGTTGTCATATTCACCTTTGACTGATGGACACCACCGTTCATTCTCATAATGGTGTACGTCAAAGCACATCTAACAAGGGCTAAAATCTTGAGGCTACAACAAAAGTCAATCAAAATACAGTTTCTCTACAACAATGAGTCTAAAACGTTCACACTATTCTGATCGCAGATTCCTGGCATTTTTGCTATTTGCTATCCACTGAAAAATGCATCTCTGTTGGTCAGGCCTCATGGTTACTTTTTTAAAGTAATGTAACTGGAAATTATGTACGCCTTGTCACTAGACAGACAGAAAATGGCAAAATAACCACAATCTGAGAGGAATAAAAAAAGATACATATGGTACACAACAATAATTCAAATGCCATATTATACTGGTGGGGACCCATACAACATATTAATTTCAGGAAATCCTTCCGGTTGACCTCCGCTTTAAATCACCACAGTGGGTGGTCCAGTGTCAACTCACACCTTTTGCAGGGGTATCCTTGGTCATTCCAGCCGCTTACCCACAGAACACCTTGTTCTAAAAATGCAGCATGTGAGAAAATCATTTACTTGTCTCGCTTGTCTTGGGGTGGAATTTTCCCAGTTGTACGGAGAATAAAAATGATTGAATACGCATTACACACACACTACCAAATTAACCTTGACTTTTACTGAAAACATGTGTATTACCTCATGATGCATATTTTTGTTCATGTACATGCTAGGTTGATTTGGTTATTGTTTAAAAAAAACACATTCACACAATGTTGTATAGTCTACTCCAGGTAGCTTTTCGGAAGTTACAATGGCGTCCTAATCCATGGATTTAAATGAACAAACAATTAGAGGTAAAAGCTCCAATTGAGATCCCCAAAAATTATACAAATTTTTTTAAAGCCAAATTTGTATATTGTTTTTCAATGCATGCTTTAAGAAAAAAAAGTACATTTGAAGCGACACAGAGAATCTAAAAAATTAATCTATTCAAACAAAGCTGTTTTGTGTCCTCTTTTTAAAAGGAAATCCAAGCCACTTGGTATGAAAAGCTCCATGAGTGGGAAGATGCTCTGGTGGCATATGACAAGAAAATTGACATGAACAAAGAGGATCCAGAGCTCATTCTAGGCAGAATGCGCTGCTTAGAAGCCCTGGGAGAATGGTATGTTATTTATAACTTGTATTTTGAAATCTGAGGTGCCATTATCTCACTACTCTGGCATTTTAACCGAGCACATAAACACTAATGGTAGATTCGTCAATTATGTCTAGTAATGACTGCTATTTTATTTCAATTAGTTGTTTTTTTTAGTCCTGCGTATGACAGCGAGGAAGTCGATGTGTTCTGCATTAGTAGACTTTTCCAAATCTGTCCTGACAAAATTCCCTTTGATGGGGGTAAAAACAATAAAACAAGGTAAATATTCCTTTGACTTGACTGAAGTAATTCAATCCAGAAAGAGTGAACAGCCAGCCAACACTGCTTGGAGGTGAAGCCACTCTGAAAGCTTCCCATAGCGGCGTTTTGCCCCCAGAGAGCATTCTTAGGGAAAAAGATGGTCATGTCAAAGAGTTCCAAACGCTCTATGTAGACAGTCATTGAAATTCTGACACTGAACAGATGAGCTGTTACATCACCTTATGTAACTGTTCAGTGTTATTTTTGTCAATTGTTTCTTTTTGGGGTAAAAGATATGATATTTATCTTGCAAGAAAATGATTTTTCTAATGTTACTTTAATTATGTGTGGAGCCAGTAGGTGAACGTGCATATGTGTTCACTGTATAGTCTGAAGATTATATAACATTTGACAAGGTCTTGAGACAATTAAGATAAAATTATTGAGAACACTGAGTTGCATGTCTGGGTAAGGGATATCATTTTTATATCCTCACTATTCAATCCAAAACCTGAATCCAACATCATGTTTACAGTCTCGGTAAAATTTATATTTGTAATCCTTCGCACTCAATCCAAATGTATCAACACCAAATGGTGTGACAATCTGTCACTCTAATTTGTTCTTAGTTGTTGGAACAATTAGTAAATGTGTTAAATCCAAACAAACAAGGAGATAACACGTTCATGTTTGTTTTATCAAATTCATGATTTTGGAGTGGCCATGCCCCCTTCCAGGATGACCAGGTAAAAATGGATGATGCACGGGCATCAAGAGACAATCTACAGACATCATCAACATTAATTATAGTTAATAACAGAGTCAACATCATTCGTAAGCTATTAAATAAAAGCAGAGGTGGGTAAGAACGTGTTACATTTACTGCGTTCCATTGGGTATGTTTTGGGACATTTTGTACTTCTGGGAGTATTTTTAAGTCACTATACTTGTGTGAATTTGAGAAGAAGAAACGGTACTCTTACTCGCTACATTAGGCTAAATTTACGCTGTTACTTAGTAACTTTAATCCCCTCCACGTAAGCAAGAGCATTTCTCCGAGTCCTTTGCTTTTTTTCTCCCCGGTGAGAGCCACTGTGCCGCCCAAGCCCCGCCCCTTTCATAAAATCATCAGAATTCATCAGTCAACAATAAAGTGCATTTAATTCAAAAATAAGATAAAATAATCAAGTTAATTAAATTATTTTAATAAACAATTGAATTATAACAGTATAAATCAAAGAAATAAATGAAGCACAATTAGCACCATAAGCCCCAGTACTACTTTTAACAGGCTCTGCAGGCAGAACAAGAAGCTAGCACTGGGGTCGGCAACCCAAAATGTTTATAGTGTTGTATCGGCCCCCAAAAAAAAATTCGGGAGCTGCAAAAAAAAACCTTATATATGCCCCAAAATGAACGCAACACATGCTGTGTGTTTCAATATTAGCCTAGTGTCAACATAACTAAGTTGGATGCAGCACATCCTGTGAAGAATGACGTTACTACTCTGTTGTAAGATACTACCGCAAGTTTATTAATGAATTACGGAATATTCAACAAAAGTGCATAATGTGCCCCTTTGATGGCCAACAAAAAGAGTGCAATAAAACGTAGCATGCATTTATAAAAAATAAAATAGCAACCTTTCTAAGAGGTTACGTACATAAGATCGCATTAATACAGTTAAAGTTTAATTTCTTTTGAGTCATTTTAAAACAGCCACCTGCTTGGCATGTGACGCTGGCCCTCATATGCGGCTCCTTATAAAGGTTTCTTCATTTACTCATTCTGAGGTTTTTGAGTTTTTCCTTGGCCTCATGTAGGTTTTGGATCAGGGTATGGTGTAATGGTAGTCTGTAGTCTGTACAGTCCTTTGAGACTTCTTGTGATGTAGGGCTATACAAATAAACATGACTTGACTTGACTTTAACTCCATTTAGCAAAATAATGAATGACATGCATCAGAAAAAAGGTGTTATTTTACTTCACACACTTTACTTCACTCATTTTATTGTACATTTTAGCCAATGAATAACACAAACTCAGACACTTCCTGGCCTACACTATTTTACAATGTTTCTCAGCTGCATATAGTCGTATCTTGAACTCATTATGCAGCACCTTGATGTACAATATGTCTAGTCAAGTCATGTTTATTTGTATAGTCCTTGATCACAAAAAGTCTCAAAAGACTGCACTGACTTCCATTGTACCTAATGAGGGCTAGGAAAAAATCAAAAACCTCAAAAAGAATGAAAATGAAGAAACCTTGAGAAGAGGCCGCACATGAGTCAATGCCCTTTCCAGAATGACCGGGCTGCAATGGATGTTGCAAGGGCATCAACAGACGATACACAGACTTCATCAACATGAAAAATAGGAAATAACAGAATGTCCAGTTGACAGTTTCTTGACCGATGCAGCAGGTTTTAGATCAGAGGTCTCCAACCCTTTTCAAGCCGAGAGCCACTTTTTCTTACGAACTGGCTCAAAGGGCACCCAGTTTGATATGCATTTCTACAATTCCAACTTGCTATGTTATTTCTACCGTAACATTCGGATTATAGAGCGAACCTGATTATAAGCCACACCCAGTACATTTTTAAAGGAAAAAACATTTTCTACATTCATAAGCCGCACCCGACTATAAGCCGCATGTGCCCACATTGAAACATGACATTTTTACAATTTTATTAGAAATTAAATCCTTTATTCGTGTCTATCTTAGCGGGCTAGGTGCTGTGTCACTTGCTGTCTGCAATAAACTGGTGCGCTACTAAAATTTTATTTCAATCAACATAAATATTTCATTTCGGGACTTTGACTTTCATTATGATTGGCCATTGCCCTTTTCCCTGACCTTTTAATAAAGTTTCGTACAAATTTAATTATTCATTTTGTTTTGGATTAATCTGATAAACTAGCCCGTGGTAATGTGGTTCTTGTGATATTGGATACTGTACTTTACATTACTGAAGCCTATTTTTTTGCTACAACTATTTAAAGCGTAGCGTTTTTTTCCCCTCTCCATTTTCCAAATTACGTGACTTTGGAGCTATTATAGATGTTAAGCATCTATTGTGTTTTTGTATATGCTCACTTGTAGTCCATTCTGATTTTGATGTTTTTTAAAGGGGTCAGTTGCACCAGCAGTGCTGTGAGGAGTGGACTCTTGTCAGTGAAGAAACGCAGGCCAAGATGGCTCGTATGGCTGCGGCAGCCGCTTGGGGTCTAGGTAACTAATCACATCCACATAAAAAAATGAGCAGTTTTGTATACCTTATGCATTTAAAGTCGTAAATATTTTAACATGGGTTACTTGATGATGCGATGAAATATATAACGTACCTCTACTTACGAGCTTAATTCCTTACAGGATCTTGCTCGTATCTCGAATCGCTCATGCAACGAGCACATTTTTCAGATATAAAATGATAAATCACAAATTGGTCCGCTCCTGTCCTCCCAAAAGCATCCAAGTCAACAGCTGTTAAACACATCCTTCTGATCACTACATCACACATTTAAATAGTAATTAAACACCAAAAATAAATTGATCAGATAATAAATTAAAGGGGAGTTTCTTATGAGCACCAACAAATGTTACACATTTGTGTGTGTGCTGCAGAGGGTGGATAGTGACAGAGATCGCATACCTCTCAACTTGTGTCTTCCCTGTATCTTATTCTTTTTGGGATCATTTAACATTGTCTACATCGTATAAGAATTTTTATACGGAGGTGAAGAATTTGAAAAAAGACCAATCTCAACTTGCCCATTTTGGCTCTAATCCCGACTGTCCGTGTCACTTGTAGGAAACGGCAATGTCATCTTAGATTGCTTATTATGTCATTTGTGCATTGTAATAAGTGATACTCAAAACTTTGAAACAGAATAGTTATTTCCACAGTGATTTAGGATCTAGTGTGAGTATTGTCACACACACGCCACTGCCCGTCAATGCCAAGATCCAGCACATCTATTAGGAGTTGGATTGCGCCTTACATTGAAAAACAACGGCAACCAGATGATAAAGGTACTGTATCTGTTTCAGACCAGTTTGCTTCTCCTGCTAATAGTTACCATGGAAACCGGTAACATCTGTTTCATGTAAGTGAGCAAACCCCTACCCCAAAAAACAGCATCGCGAGGGATAGGCTCTGCCAGACTGTATTTGCCCAAGATACACAACAAGAAGTGGTGCCCCACTTCTACATGATGTGTCTTGCTGTGAGTAAATAGGTGCCATGTTGTGTTTGTAAGGTTTATTATTGCTTGATAAAGGGGATTAGCAATCATTGTTAAGGAGAGCAATTGGTGGAAGCTGGTGGAAGATATGAGATCAAGAGAATGTTGATGATACGTAAGCACTTACTGTACACAAAATTTTAGCTTTTTTGGCCTGTAGTAGTTTGCATGCGCAAAGTGCAAGCTGATGCTGGCGGTAAACAGTCACAAGTGGTGAGCGATCTCCATTGACAGCTCTTGGGACTGCTCGTTAACTGGATTTTCCTTTGTGAAGGGAGAAAGAATTTTGTTAAGAAAACTTGTATAAGTTATCGTGCTTAGAGGTACACATAAAAAAAGATACCACTCTACTGTTGCTACCACAAATTACATGGTGTGGCCAACAAAACCATTGAATTGATATGAGTGGAGGAAAAAAATTTGCCACTGTCGAAGCGTATCTCTTGAGGTTTGTGGACCGAGGCTTTTCCATGGAGTATTAATAATTTCTGTATGAAGGCTGTCTTGACCACACATAAATTGTAAATAATGTTTGGTCAGCTAAGGTGATCTTATCATCCGGTCTATAAGCCTTTTATGTTGTATTTGATTGTTTCTTTCAGGACACTGGGACAGCATGGAGGAATACACGTGCATGATCCCAAGAGACACACACGATGGGGCCTTCTATAGGGCAGTGCTCGCCCTGCACCAGGACCTGTTCTCATTGGCCCAACAGGTACTTTACCTCATCATGTTTGAAGTAAACCAAATGGAGCGACCTTCCATCCCCCATTTTCTGTACATTGCATTATTGCTGTATTTTTAGAAAATCCAAAAGCTGGCCATGGGAATGCAAAATAGCCTCACCGTTTCTGGAATTTCCATTAGTCTTTTGAGCAAAGTAAACCTCATAGGGTAAACTATTTTGAAGGAACCAAAAAAAAACATCTTGTATTCCAGACTTGATCAAATTCCTCTACTGCCTCGTTCTATTCACAACGGGTTTGGTTAATAATGTGATATCTATGTGGTGATGAAACATTATGTAACTCACTTTTGAAGCATTTAAAATTATGATAATCAGATTTACGGTATTTCCCATACTTAAAGACTCACCAGATTATAAAGCACACACCCCAACAAATAGTCTTGTCATATATTTTTCATACACAAGTAGCACTATAATATAAGGCGCATTAAACTGAGACTTTAAAGTAAGAGCTTTCGAGTGTACGGGTGCATATTAATGCTAAATATGCAAACTCGAATAAAAAACATTGAATGAAATGGTAATTAAACTCAAGTACAGTGGAACCTCGGTTTTCGAACGCCTCTCAGTTCGAACAAATCGGTTCTCGACCCAAAATTTCGAGAAATTCTTGCTTCGCTTTTCATTCAAAAAATCTGAGTTTGAACGCCGGTACGCTAGGGGCAATGCTGAGCGGCGTACGGGTGTAGATTGCCCCCACCCCTCGTAAAGAACTGTTGTCACGTGAGCGCGCACTTCTTTTTGCTTTCGTTTTTAATATCAGTGAACGGAGTGTTTTAACCCCTACTTATGCCTCGGAAGAAGGTCGGTGCAAGCAGCAAAGTTGCTACAGGTGAAAAAAGAAGAGTAGTGCGTACAACTATTGCATTTAAGAAAGAAATAATAGCAAAATATGAAGAAAATGTGCGAGTTTCCCTTCTTTCGAGGGAATAGAGCATGGCTTCTGCAGACCACCACAAAGGTAAGAAATCCTATTCATAAATCTTTTCTTTATCCTTTAATTGCTCACCACTTGTTGTGGAGACCCGGGTGCTAAATGACGTGTAAACGACCTGATTTTTTTATTTTTACACGTTCATGTTAGCGCGAACGTACGATTAGCCTGGGTTAGCTTCATGTTTACGTTCGTGGTAAACATTCAAGTTGTTGGAACGGATTAAAACGATTTTACATTATTTTTAATGGGAAAAACAATTTTCGGTGATCGACCAAATCGGTTTTCGAACAGGGTTCTGGAACGGATTATGGTCGAGAACCGAGGTTCCACTGTAGTTGGTGGGAGCGCTGACCCATTACCACTAGAGTTCGAGTGGTACAGATGACAAACGAGAAGGCATTGGAGTGTGTCTCATCATCGCACTTTTACTCACGGCGCCACAACACTGATATTGGCACAGTGCATTCTGTCTTTCCACTTATTTACCTAATTTGTTTACTTACATACAAAAGCCTGTATATTTTTAGTTGACTGTTTCCTCCATTCTTTAACAGTCATTGTTGAAGAAGTGTAGATATTGTTTACATTTTCACAACGCACTTTATTTGAGAATGGGGAAAACAAAATATTTCAACAAAATACTATACAAGCTTTCTTCATATGCAAACATTTTAAACGGAGAGGTAATTGACGCGTAGGTGAATAAGTGTGGAGACTGTTTAACCTATCAGAATGCACTAAGCAAATCAGTGTTTTGTTTAAAATATTGTGCTAAGGAGATTCCTTGTCGTATATCATTTGTACCACTGTTGGTCAAGTGGTAACGGGTAAGTTCTTTCGTCACCATTACTCCGGTTCGATTCCTGTTGCATACATTGTTTTGCAATTTAGGTCAGCGATGCTCAGCAATTTGATCAACTACTGCTCAAAAATGGTATTACTTTAAAACATTGTATGATAACGCATACCAATAATTACTGTATGCATTTTCAATCTTATCTGCCGTATTCTGTTGTAAGGCGCACCGGGCTATAAATGGCACTTTCTGGACGAATTTGGGTTTTTTAGGAGCGCCTTACAGTTTGGAAAGTACAATACAAATTGCATTGATCCCACCTTGGCTAAAACTTCCCAGTATTCATCAGCTCCTACCTTAATCAAGTGTAACTTAAGATTGTTTTGTAATATGGTCGACAGTAAACCATGCTCTAGTAGTCTTTGATGATACTCCGTATCAGAGTCAAAGTCAGCTTTATTGTCAATTCTGCAGAAAAACAGATAATTGAAATTGTGTTTCTCTCAGCCTTAGGTGTCAAGAAAATAAAAAATACTACACTAGGACCCACTACACTAAGACACACATGTAGACAGCACGTATCAACTATTTGCATGAAGCTTTTAAATTTCTATGATTCTATATGCAATAGTGTTGTATCCTAAATGACAAGACTCCGCTGCAAATGAGAGGAGCTCATTTGAATAGGTTGCCAACAGATCTAATGAAAACAAGCTTGGCCACTGACATGGTAAGCACCTGCTCCTCAGATATCCTGGGATTCTGCCACTTATTTACTTTTTAAATGCAAAGCCCTTAGATGTGCTCTTTGTGCTCCCACTTCCCTCCTTTGAGGCAGAGATTAGATCCAGGTGTGGCCTATGAGATGCAACGTCCGATGAACCAGGAAAGCCGTCATTTGACTTTTACCGACACCAAGACAATCAAAGAGAATATCATTCAATTAAAAGCAGATGGAGCACGGCTCAAAACTGAAATGTTAACATGGGCTTAGTCGAGTCTTTGGATGGGTTTAGTCGAGTCTTTGTATGTAGTACTTCTATTTTTTTTTATTCCTAATGGGCACATTGTTTAGCTGCTAAAACAGACACATTTTCTCATCAGTGTCCGTGAATAGTTTTAGGTTACTATGAGTTTTCTGTTCCAGTAATGATGCATAGAAATAGCAATTCCAGGAAAGCAGTATTCATCCGTTCGTTTTTATTTAATTTGATTTTTTTTTTTTATCAACCTGCGGTCTGATTTCATTCCAATGTTTGTCTTTCCAGAAGTCGATTTGTCCTATACTATTCCCAAATTTCCATTATATGCTAGGCTTCAATGGTACAGTAATGTCATGAACCACATAAGTCCATTGAAGCAAGGAAGAGAAAGGATTAGGTCATACGTATATTTTTTATAACCTAAAACCAGACACTGCATTTATCAGGAGCCGTCTGGACTGCATACGTCCAGTGGGGGCCCCAGTGCAGGAATTCTATGTGAGCCTATAAAGAAAAAACGTCATTGTCACCTCTTGGTAATTTCTCCCCCATAGTTTTTGCTCTTGTTGTACATGCCTGCACAGGTGTTTTGGCACAACTACCTTTTTTTCTTTCCTGTGATATATAATTACTGGTAGTTGCTCTTAAACAGCTGTTTTTCCTGACATTTGACTTCAATAATTTTACCTGTTTTCTATTGAGAACTTCATAAAAGATGACTTGTAAAGAAAACAAATATGTATAAGTTCAAGTGATGACTGATGCTTCAGGCATCAATAGTTTTCGATGACTTGAATGATCTGATTTAAAAGCTGACATTTTTGTATCACTGTTAATTTGTTTTCTTGTTCATAAAGTTCATAACACAGCATCTTTTCTTTATTTATTTTTTTAAACTTTTCACCGGTAGTCACACTCTTGTGCCACTATTGGCTGAGCTGGCTCACAACGATGCATTACGCCAGTGCATTCCGTAATTCTTTGAGAATTTCTCATCAAGCTCTGGTCCAATACGAGCTGCTTTGGATTTGATATTGTGTTTAGTAGCATGATGCAGAATCAGTAGCCAGCAGTAAAAATGTTTCAATGAATTTCAAAGCCCGTTTTTTGATAGCATCAGCCGTGCTTGCTTTTCATTGACTGTGCAGATCTAGGCTTACAGGTCATATTTTATTTGTAAACATACTAGTACAAACCAGCAGGGTACATTTGTTATGAATGAAAGCATCTTTGTCGACATCCAATCTGTAATTGCATTTGATTTGTTTTGCAGTGCATTGACAAAGCTCGAGACCTACTTGATGCCGAACTGACAGCCATGGCTGGAGAAAGCTACAGTCGAGCCTATGGTGTACGATAACCCTCTTTACACAACTTGCCTCACAGGATATTTTCAGAATTCAGGCTCACTAATAAAATTTGGCAGTATAATTCTCTCCATATAGATTTGGTTGGTGAAATAAGTGTTGAACAATAGATTTCCAAATAACACAAAATAGCAACACAGATTTATTTTTTTTGCTATTCTTTTATTATGCATAGGATGTATGAAGACTGTCTCGGTAATTCATATATTTATTCACTTTTCGATATTGGAATTATTAATTTTAAAACTAATTAAGAATTCATAATTTAACTGTTAGCTTGCGATAATGGAATTAACTCCTTAGTACCCGCTAATGGCCGTACTTATGTACTGTAAGGCCATTATAACATACAATATCATTTTGGTATTCTGCAAATTCATCAGATAGTATCGCCAGTAATTATTTATTCTCATCAATATAAAGATATTTTATAAACAAATCATCATTTAAATATTAAGTAACATACAATTGTTTAAAGGTCATGGTCGAGCGGCAATGAGAAATCTGAAAACGGTAAGACCACTATCGCATGGAAAAAATATTTCAATTCATTATTTGCTAACTGATTATGTGGTATCAATACTAATTATTTAGCGATTAAAAAAAATGACTATTAAATGCAACTTATATTCAAAAAGTAAGAATATCATGTTTTTTTCGAAAACCAAATAGTGTCAGTAAATGCCATTTTCACACGAGGTTAAATAGTTCAATATTTTTAGGGATGTGACTTTCTTAAATTAATAATTAACAATTAAATTGTCACAGATTATTCAGTATTGGGTGAATCTTGTGTCAAACCTTTTTTGCAAGATTTTTATGACATTACACAACACATAACTACAGGGGTTCTCTAAATGTTCCACAGTATCATTTGCATTTCTAGAAAGCTGACATGTGAAAAACCCTGTTCCTGCAACAGCCAGACATGGTCTTGTGCCAATGCTGTTGAGTGTACATTTGCTATATTTTGTCCCCATAAATTTTAAGACTTAAAACTAAATGCGCTGATGTGTTTTCCAGGCCATGGTATCATGCCAGATGCTGTCTGAGCTAGAGGAGGTGATCCAGTACAAGCTGGTGCCCGAGAGGAGGGACATCATTAGAGAGACATGGTGGGAGAGGCTACAGGTAATATCAGCCTTTCAACATGATGTATTAGACCACATACACATATGAACTCACGTGCGCAAGCTCAAGTGCAGCTTAGAGCAAATGTTGAAAAGGCTACTGTTGCTCAAGGGCAGCATTGCATGCCCGATACAATACAGTTTGTGAATGCAAGATTTGAGCAAAATTTTATTGTGACCTGTGAAAGTACAAGAAAGCATTAAAAAAGTCTTATCTTTAATTCCGGTTACTGTTGCTCAAAGGCCGCATTGCATGCCTGATAAAATACAGTTTGTGAATACAAGATTCAGGCAAAGCTTTTTAGTGACTTGTGAAAGTATGAGATTTTAAAAAGTCCTTTCTCTTAATTCTGAGATATGTACAACACGTTTTTTTTATTTCTTTGTGTCGTCCTCAGTTAATTTATTATTTACACTTGCTAGCAGAGTATTTATATTTACATTGATATCCCTACAATTGAATCCAATTACGTTTTATTTTCATCTTTAAACGTAACATGAGATAAATAAAGGCCTAACTCAAACATGAATTGTGCAAGCCACTAACAGTGAATAATTACCTGTCGCACACTTGCCCAGACTTGTACAGATGTTTGATCACATTATCCTGAACAAAGTCCAGTGGCACTTGAAAAATTACTCACAGTGAAATGATGCAGACATGTGATGGCGTTACCTCGACAAGTTTAGACGAACTCAGTATTAACCAAGTGTCAAAGTTCAGGGTTGCAACTGAGAGATGGAAATGTTTTCATCTGAATATTACTTGTTTTGATGTCAACATTGTGTTTAAAAATTAACTGCCCATATTATCGTTGAACAGACTTATTGGTAACCAACAGTTCAGTGATATTAAGCTTACAGTTACCTTCATATCAACAAACCTTTGCAGCAGGCCAAACATTAATGTCTTTTTAAAATGTGCTGTAAAATATTATTTGAATAATATTCAGTTTTCAATATGTCATTTAAAATGCTAATCCAGCAAACACTGCTGAATGATGTCAGGTCATTTTTGCCATGGCAGATTGACCGTCTCTGTTGAATCAATAGACGTTTTGAGTCGTCAAGTTTATTTTTATCAGTGTTTATTTTTCTTTTAAGTTTTTCTGTTTTTCTGATGTGCGCTCATTAATCATAGCATCATAGCTCCCTTTATTTCTAAGAATTTCAAGTAAAATTTGGTTATAAAGCCCGGTTACATGAAAAATAATCTTTAAAAGCTTCACTTCCCCTCATTATAGACATTTTGGAAACAAATTCCCCTCTATTATAACCCCGCAGATGAGCAAAAGGGCTGAAAATTATGAGTTGGCTATTTTGTAAATATCAAGTACTGATAGCATGAGTCATTTTGATACAGAAATACTTTTCATACAAAACATCTTAACATATATTTTTTATTTTTTTCGTAAAATCATAAACTTAATGGCAATTTAATGTTATTGTAATAATTGCAATTTTTTGTAGTTATAATTTGTTGTTCCTTTCAATAAACAAAAGAATGAACAAAATTTGAGTTCCTGATCATTAGAAGGACAAAAACTGGTACCATGTCCAAATACCAATACTGTATGTTGAAATGAGTTGGGGTATTGACATACACTGATACCTCTTATTAGTACTTGCCCGTGCCAAATTAAAAAGGTTTTTTAATGTGTTTAAAGAAGCTGTCCGAAATTTGGAACTTAGTTACTTTCTGCCCCCATCTACTGGCTTGAAGTCGTAATTGCAGCCTTAATCAGCTCATTCGTGAGCCTTGCCTGGTCCCATTTTTCTAAGGATAGGTCTAGGCATTTACAGAAGTTGCCATTTGGTGAAGACCAGTGTACAGTTTTGAAACCTCTGCAACTGTGTACTTAACTTTGGCCAATTTTTTAGACGTTTTGAAAGAGTTGTAAATGTTTGACTTCTTTTCCCACGTCACTTTTATGCACGTTTGCGTGTAATGATGGTGCGGTAATATGAATAGCGAGTAGCCTTAAGCATGTTGATTTTGGGGTCGTTCTTCTTAGAATTTCATTGGCTGACCAATGTGTCAATCATCATTTGAATTAATCCCTACTGGCTATTAGGAGCTAAAAGAGGCAGTCAGTTTATCAAGATATGCCCTCTTAGGCTAATGCGGGCTGTGGATTTTGAAGAAAAAAAAAAAAAAAAAAACTAAAACCTGCAATTGGTCGAGAGTGGTTTTACTCAAAAGGCCAGACGCGAACGGCCATGTTGGATATAATTTTATGTGTCTGTTTATTTGTAATCGGGTATTATGGGGAGTAACCGACAGATTGCAACAAGAAACCATCCAACGATGCAGAGATGCGTTTAGGCGGATTTTTTGTTTTTGGGGCATTATTGTGTGTTTTGGTGTAAATATATTACACGGTTGGATTCACTGGTTGGTCCTGGATGTAACGAGTCCATGTTTGCAGAGAATCATCACATTAGCTGTCTACCAAAGGGACGTTATTGGTAAGCTATGCTGGCATAAAGCTTTTCAGTTGTCCTGTTTTAGACTGATCTGATCTTGTATATTTTGAAATTGTCAGCATATCTTAAGCTTTCCAATGATATGTCACATTACGTGTTTCAGTGACTGATGACATCGCACAGGCACTTATTTGCTTCTCAACAGTCCGTTAGCAATGTTAGGAGTTAACCGTCTATTTAATGTACAATTCCCTAAACCGTAATCACCTTTTTTAGAAAAAATAAATAAAATCCTTCATTATAGGCATTGCCAAGAAACACCTTTACTGTCTTTTTTTGAACAATATTGGCAGCTGTTTTGTACCTCAATTTTCTTCTCATAGTTTGGAATGGCACATGGCAAATTCCTTTCCTTGGCTTTTCAAAGCCCTTAGATTTGACAATTTAAAATACAGCATTTCCAGATGCACTGAATTATTGCCAATGCAGAGTGGAAGTACTTTTGATTGGACTGATTTTTTGGTCTTTCTTTTTTTTTTTTTCAATCATAAAAGACGATTCGGGATTCTTGGAGGGCCGTGCTAAGCAAAACACATAGACCTCTGTAACTCCAGAACTGTACTGGACATTCGGCCTTTTTCCTATCATAATAATTCACTTGGTGCTGATTGATCTCACCCATCTGTCGAATAGTCTCAGTTTTAGTACGCTACTACGCCTTCTATTTTATTGTATTTTCAAGTAGCGCATGCTCTAACTTGGAGGCGACTATCATGCACTATTGGTTTTCCAGACGTTTGCCTCTCTCATGTAGACTCAAAACGGTAAAATATACAGTAAGAAGCTTGGCCACTAAAATATTTTTCCCAGCTTTAAAATCAATTGAGATGTGGTCACTTTTTGAAAGACTTAAAAATATCAAGTTACACTATTCTGCTCTTTCAAACAAAAAGAAGAAGTTATAATATTGCCTTCTTTGTGTAAATCACATCAGCGCAAAGCATGTCAACTATTATTTCTTGAAAATACATAAAAGTTGACCCTCAATATCTGATTTTTTTTCTGGCACGTGGAATTAGATGCACGTGCGGGGGTGTTTAAAAACTGGAATAATGGTTTCTAGGATTTTAACGATACAATTCTCCTGTGTACAATATCACATTTGACAACCTCACATTAAAGACTGGAACCACAAAAGGACTGTATAGCAAATGATTTGTGCTTTTATTTTCTTACACGTGTGTTTGTCTTCCCTCTCAGGGTTGTCAGCGTATTGTGGAAGATTGGCAAAGGATCCTGATGGTCAGGTCACTGGTGATCAGTCCCCATGAGGATATGAGGACCTGGCTGAAATATGCCAGCTTGTGTGGCAAGAGTGGCCGTCTGGTGAGTATGCTTCTCGTATACATTGAAAAATATTTTCAAGGTGTTCAACAAACATAATTGGCTGTGCTCATAAGTTTGATTTATGAGCTAATGCCTATTAAGTCAGTGCAAGAGTATAACGCACCAGCATCCCATGCTGGCTTTATCAGTGGCAGTTTTCCACTCTAATCTGAGTTGTTTACATTATGTGTTTTCAGATCATGTCACCATTCAACATAGCGACTACTATATAGTTAGATTACGAATAACTAAAAGAAAAAAAAAAGAAAAGGCGAATCCGGGCTGAGTTGCGGAAAATGTTAGCCCTATATTTGACAGTGCTGTGGTCATTGGTGCGGCAACCGCCTCATGTCGTTCGCGAACAAATCGTGTCTATAAGCAGGGATCAGAATTTTCCGCGGATCCGCGGATTTCCGCTGTTTTTGAACCCCAAAGGTCATTCCCGTAAATCGTCTAAATTCGATGAGAAAATATTTTGGGGGGGGGTGAGGTATGATACGTGACTGTTTCATCACCCCAAGTTAGCATTTAGACCATTGGTCGATAGGTTCGCTGATAACCAATCAGCGGAGCTTTTGTTCAGAGCATTGGCTTTCTCAAAAATTGCGCTCCTTCCGGTCTTTTCAAACGGTGAAATGAGTGTTTGAAAAAGTAAATATGAAAATACTAAGAAAAGAAGACAAGGCTTTTGTCTCCGAGATTGATAAAGGAATCAAGAATAAATTTAAGTGGTCATGGCTGGAGAAGACTGTCACAGTAAACGTTAAAATCGGCGCAAAGATCGAGGAAGTTACAGAAACTTTGAGCCAGTTCATCGCAAAGTGTGATGTTC
Source organism: Urocampus carinirostris (assembly GCF_059441175.1). NCBI lineage: Eukaryota > Metazoa > Chordata > Actinopteri > Syngnathiformes > Syngnathidae > Urocampus > Urocampus carinirostris. Next base: position 33,354,804 of record NC_142351.1, on the reverse strand, counting down.
CAGGGAAAGCAAAGTGTCTATACTGTGTCGATCTGATCAATTATGGTACGCGAGGTTGTGTGGCACTGATCGATCATGCTAAAATGAACAAGCACAAAGCAAAAATAGCTTGCCGGCGATCAAATTATGCACTCGGATCCGCATTTAAAATCGGCAGCCACCGGTTCAACATTATTGGCCGTTTCAAATCCTTCCACTTGAAATACTAGCAGCAGTCAACCACTGGTTCCCCTGTGTGACAGAAAATCCCAATCTGAGGTATTTATAAATCTATTTATTTATGAAATGATTTTATCTTTTGTGTTTATACAATATTTAGAACAGGATAAACAAAATTTAAAATTTGTTATAAACATGATTAAAATAGATTATTTTGTATCATCATGATCATGTTCAATATTACGAATGCTTTTAATGTCAAGTCAAGTCATTTTTATTTGTATAGCCCTTAATCACAATAAGTCTCTAAGGGCTTCACAGATTAGTATACTATGTTACACAGACTATTTTTCAGTCGACAAGAAGAGTAGGTTATTATTCATAAGCAATGGAGTAGAAGTGAGTTTTAAGTTTAGATTTAAACATTTCCACTGAGGTTGCGGATCGGATCTCAGGGGGAAGAGCATTCCACAGCACCGGTGCCCGAATGGAGAACGCTCTCGAACCAGCAGAACACTTCTTTGCTCTCGGGATCACCCAAAGACCGGCACTCTCAGATCGTAGGCTTCGGACCGGGACATAGGGGCAGATCAGATCTGAAAGATAAGAGGGAGCAAGTCCATGTATGATTTTGTACAATACTAAGAGAACTTTGAAGTCACATCTTTGGCTAACTGGGAGCCAGTGCAAGTTAGCCAAAATCGGTGTTATGTGATCGTACTTTTTTGTCCTAGTTAAAAGCCTCGCTGCGGCGTTTTGTACTAGCTGAAGAGACTTGATTCTGGACTTCGGGAGACCGGAGAGTAGTGCATTACAGTAATCGAGACGGGAGGTAACAAATGCATGAATTATAGTTTCCGCATCAGACTGAGACAGTATTGAACGGATTTTGGCAATGTTACGAAGATGGAAGAAAGCGGTTCTAGTAATTTTCTTTACATGCATCTCAAAGGTTAGATCAGGGTCAAATATGACACCTAAATTTTTAACTGAGTCACTCTGTGTGATGTGACATTTGTCAATGTTCACAGCAGTTTTTGAGAATAAGTCACGGCATTTAGATGGACCAATGACTAACATTTCGGTCTTTTCAGAGTTAAGACGCAAGAAATTGAGTGACATCCACTCTTTTATCTCAGTGAGGCAGGCCTCCAAATTTCCACAGTTTAGTGTGGAAGATTCTTCCAACGGAAGATAGAGTTGAGTGTCGTCTGCGTAGCAGTGGAAGCTGATATTGTACTTGCGAATAATGTCACCTAATGGAAGCATGTAAATGTTGAAAAGAAGGGGGCCAAGCACTGAACCCTGCGGAACACCGCAGGTAACATTAAAGGGCTCAGATGTCATTTCACCATATTTTACACAGTGCGTCCTATCTGAGAGGTAGGATCTGAACCACGAGAGGACGGTTCCTGAGAGACCAATCCATTTTTCCAACCGTTCTAGTAGGATATTGTGGTGCACTGTGTCAAAAGCAGCACTAAGATCCAGCAGCAGCAAAAGTGATGAAGCGCCAGAATCCATTGACATTAGGAGATCATTTGTTACCTTGATCAGAACTGTCTCAGTAGAGTGGTTAGCCCTGAATCCTGATTGCATGGATTCAAAAAGGTTATTCTCGGATATGAAAGCATTCAGCTGCTGTGCCACTACTTTTTCGAGTACTTTAGAGAGGAAAGGTAGGTTTGACACAGGTCTGTAATTACTTAATATTTCTGGATCAAGGTTGGGTCGTTTCAGTGTGGGTTTAATAACGGCGGACTTAAAAGCTGCTGGAACTACACCTGAGGAGAGTGATATGTTTATAATATTTAGAACTGAAGGTCCAAGGACGCCAAAAAGACTTTTAATAAGTGAACCTGGGAGCGGGTCGAACTGGCAAGTTGTCGGTTTGGCCGCATTTACCACCTGTTTGAGATCATCAAGTGACAGTTCACTAAAACCGGACATTTTCCCAAGGCAGCCACCCTGTCGTGCATCTGTAAATTTCAGTCCTTTAATATGTGTGGTATTAATAATTTCTTTAGCAATTTCTTCCTGTATGCATTGAATCTTCTTAGTAAAGAAGACCATTAAGTCCTGAGCAGAGTGTGTCGAACTATCTGCGATAGTCTGTTGCCTTGTAAGCGATGCTACAGTGTCAAAAAGGGCTTTGGGGTTGTTCTTTTGAGACGCAATCACCTTCGAAAGGTAGGCCGATTTTGCAGAGGCAAGGGCCGCTTTATACTTTAACAAGCTGTCACACCAGGTTTGATGGAAAACCTCAAGCTTGGTAGCGCGCCATTTTCTTTCCAATTTCCTGCATTCTTGTTTAATGTCAATATATTATTATTTTTTTAATATATATATATATATATATATATATATATATATATATATATAATACATGGTTTCTGTTTTGTTGGATTTAATTCATTCTAGTGCAATTTTCACATAGCAAATAAGATAAATGCTGTTGACTTCAGGGGGGCTTCGCCCCCCTGAGCCCCCCACCGGGCTCCGCCCTGGACCCTGGCTATTTCAGCTGAAAATGAAAATCTCCATTCTGATCCCTGTATAAGCCGGCTCCCTCCGTTCACTTCTAATCAACAGCTGGTTCTCCCCGAGACGCCTTTTGTCTCTTGTGATTGAGCATTATGCATTTTTTGAGATTCTGTGTTGTTGAGCATAAAAAGATTAAAATAGTTTTGCATGTCTTCTTTTTTGTAGATTTCAGTCTATTTGTGTTTATATAAAATTAACGGCTTTTTTCCTATTTTTTTTTCTCTTTTTTTCCTTTAATTGTATTTTTTATTTTGTTTTTTATTTTCATTTTTGTTTTCATTTCATTTTTTAAACTTAGTTTATACTGTTTACTGCTGATTGTGATTTGTTGCACTTCAAGTGCAGGATATATTTGTTGCTGGTGAGGTGCAATAAATATCACAAGGTTCTATAACACAGCTACTTGTCTGTTCATCTCTATTGAACAGAATCAAATACTGCTCAGAAAATTTCAAATTATTTTATATACAACAACTTATTTTTAAATTAACGGAAATAGTTACTTTCCCTGGTAACTAGTTAGTCTTACTATGGAAGTAATTCAGTTACTAACTCAGTTAGTTTTTGGAAGAAGTGGTGAGTAACTGTAACTAATTACCCTTTTAAAGTAACATGCCCAACACTGTCCTTAGAGTTCATGGGCTATCTGTTGAAAACAGTCACCTCCCTGGCTGTGACGCTGCGCCTTTAAAAGGGGCAGAGCTTGGGCAGTGTGCTAGGTCCGGACAGTAGAGAGAGGAAAGCATAAGAACTATGCACAAGTTTTTAATCATATTAGCTCCTCGTTGAAATGTAACATTTATTCTACACATTTTACCGCATTGGAAAATGTTAAGTGTTTGTCCTCCTACAGAAAATATTTTAAAATAAATTGTAAGGGTTATTGTTCTATCTTCTTTATTCATTATCCATTATCCGTTATCGGTCAGTTCATAATATGCTACGAAGCCTAGGAGCAGGGACACTTACTCTAAGCCAAAATGCCAAGCTAAGGTCCTAACCCTAAAGCCTTGCTGCAATCATTGCAAATGCACTGTTCCCGGGGATACTGCAATACCGGGCCGATGCGTGGAGTGGACAGAGCAAGCTCTGTCCGTAATTGTGGCACGCCTTTTATAAACAGCTACCATTGTCCGTTATAGTTCACAAATCCAGAATAATGATTGACAACACATGTAGAAAACGATACCCTTAATTAAGGTATGTTGCAGACTTGTAAAGTCGGGGTCCCGTTGAAAGTTATCCAAGGAAACAAAATGTATATTTCCAAAGTTAACGGTGGAAAAATATATATATCCACTATTGTCCGCTGCGACAACAGACAGATCTACAGGTAACTCAGCTTTACCACATTTCCCATCAGGCTGCGTTTTCTCCGCCCCTTATTTTTGATTCGTCCGTAGAACACATAACAGAATAAATCTCCAAAATAAATACATTAAAAAATATACAGTTGCAAATACATATTATCCATGGTTACACATATTTACGAAGAAAGACGGTACACCGAGAGTTTTCAAAGCTTTAATAATAATATAACCTTCACCCCAAACCATGCCTTTGAAAAAGGTACCAACATGCTAGTAGGATCACGCTCGCATTGTATCAAACATACTTGTAAAGGAAAAGCACCCCGTGAAAGTGAAATTCACGGTGGATCGTTTCCGACTCCCTTCTTATAACTATCGGCGTCAAGGGCATCTTCCTCAGTAGCGGAACGTACCTTAACTTTATAGAAAATATATGCTAAAACTTAGAGATTGCAGTCTTTCTTGGTGCACATGTTCAACTGGTCTTTATCTTACCTTTTAAATTCCTGCGCCGCTGGTGGCCGTTAGAAAAATTCCATAAATTAGCCGCTTCACTGAATAAAGCGCAGGGCTGAACATTTGGGAAAAAAGTAGCGGCTTATAGTCCGGAATTTACGGTAACTGTTTTTACAATGAGGTTTTCTTTCTTTTTTCAATCTTCTTTTTTCCCTGTTGAGTATTTGTACTACAGAGTTTATGGTTCAATCTGAAGGTAACATAATCCCAAAAGCAGATATGTCAAACCTTTAGCAGCTCTTGTAAAAAAGGATAGTGAGTGTATAACACACACTTGGCCATGGAACGTCTAAGAAGTGAGTGTAAGACATGTGCATTTTGCAAACATTTGTAATTATTCCAACATTTTTGTGGTGCGAACTGATATTTAGTTTCTTGATCAGCTACCGATACTGTATTGCCTTTTTATGAGATCGAGCTTTTAGGTTGTTATTATGTCTTAGATTTTTGTTTTTGTTGCATCATCGCGCATGCTGGCTGTAATTTATCAGCGCCAACCTGTATCTTCTACGGGATATTTCCCTACAACAATATGATGGTCAAACAGCCAGCTGCAATTGGTATAAACAAGCTGTTGCTTGTCGAGGCTCTAGCAGAGCTCATTTTAACATTTGCATGTTTTGCTGCCTGGAAAAGGTGAAAAGTTCTGTCGAATTACAGGTGAAGTTTTTTATTGCTATAAACATTACAAACTTTTCTTCGTCAAGACCCATAGTATGTCGTTTTAGAAAGAGCAATACATCGAATTGGATATGATGCCAAAAAGACTTAATCTGCAATTTAGATATCCTAAAACTATAGCTATGTGTCATTATTAAAAATGGATCCTGTTTCTTTTATAATTGTGTTGTTGCTTGGGTCCTAAAAAATTCCAAATCAAATGGGGACCGTGGAACAAAAAAAAATCATTACCTTCCCCAGGTCAGTTACATGGCTTAAACCTAGGGCCAGGCAAAATAACTTATAACTTGAAATGTCAATGTTATCAATCTGTCTGGATGATTACGGTTACACAAAAAATATAATTATAAATAATGATTTTATAAAAAGAATAATAATCCTGAACACCCATGTATTGAAATTGTGTCAAAATGTATTTTATTAGTTTAAAAATACATCCTGTGCAAAATGTTAAGACAAATATTTTTGACTTCAAATTTGTTTAAACTGAATGTTAACACTTTATTGCTTGTGCAGAAAAATAATACTTTCCTCTTAACTTGTTGCCAACCTGCTTAAATGCCTCAATTATCTAATCAGAAACAATGGTTTGAATTCAGCATCAGCTTTGACTAATTCAAACCAAACCCTTAAATTTTTGCTCTATTAGGCAATTTTGGTATTATTGATTTTTAAAGTGATGAATTAATCAAATCCACACACATGTTCATAAATACCAACATGACATAAGAAGAATTTCTACACAAAACTATGTGTCTGACAACCTCCAATGTCATTTCCTCTGCTCCATCTGATCAATTAGGAAATATGAAATTTAAATTTGAGACCTTTTTGGACCATTAATAGATGTGTTAAAAGGATATTGGCAGCCTACTCATTTCAAGTATTTTTCCATCTTTGGCCACACTCTTATCCTCAGTCACGCGTATGCACACACACACACACACACACACCTAATAAAACAATCAACATGCTTAAATGACTAACTGTGGTGTAACTAAAGGTGAAAGCAATGGCAAGCCTGATGGGGAATGTGAATACTCAGTGTTGGAAAAACTGAGGCCTCTACAACTGGTCTTATATGTTCCTTTTTTACTTCCCAAAAGCTTTCTAATAACATTTTCTTTCCCCACTTTCCTTAAATTCTGTCATGGCCATTATATAATAAAGGTCTGTAAAGGCCCATTATGTTTTTCCAAAAAGGTGTGTGCCTTTGTGGTTTCCGCAATTCCTAAAACTGTGGTTCACATCCTTCTGTGATGCATTCACCCATCATGATTTTTTTTGCCACCTTGCCTCCAGGCTTTGGCCCATAAGACCCTGGTGCTGCTTTTGGGTGTTGACCCCTCCAAGCAGCTTGATCACCCTCTCCCTACTGCTCATCCTCACGTCACCTATGCTTATATGAAGTATATGTGGAAGAGTGCCCGCAAGGTAAGCACAGATAAACCCTTATACTTTCTGTTCATCGATCTTGATGAAAACAAACTAATACTTAACAAATTAAATCAGCATTGCAATTTATCAATCTCTAAGGCCGCTTAATATTATTTTCGCACGTCCTGTCCTGTGCCTGGACAGTTTGACTCAGCTTGTCGGCCTTTTGTCACATGTATTTATATTGCCATCACAAGTGAATTTGACCGTAAGTTAGCCTGTAACATAAGATATGCAAACATACTTCGCTCAAGAGCAGCGGACAGTGATTTATGGCATTGAAACTGGTAAAAGAAAATTGTTTCCAATAAATTTTCTTTATTTGAAGTCCTGCAGGAAAACGTTTTATTTGAAATTCGAGATTCCATTTTTTCCCCGTGCAATTTTAAAAGAATTCACAAAAATGAGCCTCAGTGGTAATTGTTTTGATGTTGGCAAGTTAAAAGATATTTAGAACCCATGTACTCTAGTTTGGGTTTGCAACAGGGAAGTTAAACTAATTTTATTTGTCGGCCAATTTGAGGTTTGTAATTGCCTCCTTCAGAGGACCCTTATAAATTTACAAACTTTACAAGTGCATTTACCTTAGCGTTGTACACATAATAAAAAAAACAGTTTCCCAATCAGATATATAAGATAATATTTCATAAGATATTGTTGAAAATACAGCAAACATGGAAGTCCTGCTGTAAAGTTAAATTTAGTAACAAGAAAAACTGAATTTTTCAGTGGCATAAATAATTAAATGATTGGTTACATCTATAAAAACATACTGAATAGTATGATTTAGGAATAAAATTAATTTAAATTATCTACTAACGGTTTAAAATCAGTGGTTTTAGGAATGAGATTAAAAAAGGTACAACTTCACCTTTTCCAGCTTTATTAATTGAAAGGCATTATAATAGTACTTATAATAACAATGTGATAAATATCTGATACGGAGAGAAGTAATCTGTAGTACTTCTAAATTTACAATAACCGTCAGGGCCAAACTTATGTAAATCAAGTGCCATTCACCTTTTATTCCAGATTTGGAGGACATGTATCCAGCATTTTTGTATATTGTCCTTCTCCAGCTGGCCTGACTCAAATGATCAGCGAGCTCTGCAGACGTCTAATAATGATCACTTAGATTGTTTTAGAGTAGGGAAACATCTGAATCCTGCTGGATAGGTGCTCTCCAGGGCTGAAACAGATAACGCCTCATATAGAGGACATCAAAAATACATTGCCGGTTATCACCGGGTATCAAATAATGTCTAAATAGCAAGAGTAAAAACTTATCATGGTTTACAGCAAACAAATTGCACAGCCTTCTGCAACTGAATATCATCAGACACACTTGCAATTCCCGTAACATATACAATTAATGTTGTGCCTTTTTAGATTGATGCCTTCCAGCACATGCAGCATTTTGTGCAAGGGATGCAGCAGCAAGCGCAGCATGCTATTGCAGCAGAAGACCAAAAACACAAACAGGAGCTTCACATATTGATGGCAAGGTTTGTCAAACAAAGCAGTGTTTTTTTGTCATAATCAAATTTTTGAACACATATCTTTTGTACTACAATACCTTCCTTAAAGGTATTTTTGGCTTGAATTTTGCTTTAAGTGTATTTTTTAAAGATACTGAGGAAAGACATTTAAGATAGTAACTGAATTATCTGTTACTAATTTTGTTGTGTCCATCTAAATGTATTAATGCTGCTTTGTGTGCTGACTGCTTAACAGCTACATCAGGGGGTTTTGGGGTTTTTAAGGGTTATTGTTCTATCTTCGTTATTCATTATCCATTATCCGTTATCGGTCAGTTCATAATACGCTACAAAGCCTAGGAGCCGGGACACTTACTCTCAGCCAAAAGGCCAAGCTAAGGTCCTAGCTCTAAAGCCTTGCTGCGATCATTGCGAATGCACCGTTCCCGGAGGTACTGCAATACCGGGCCGATGCGTGGAGTGGACAGAGTAAGCTCTTATTAAAATTCCTCCTAAAACAAGGAAAATATAACCTAAAATTTGTCTAGAGAAGCACTTTTACTTTAAATTCTAAGGTGTTATTGTAGGTTAAAAGTAATGTTGGCATCAGAAAAATTTGCCCCCTTTTTCACTCTGTGACACAACTATTTAAACTACCCAAACACGGCACTTTGTCATCAAATGTCTCAAATTAGACGTGTCCTCCACAGTGCTGCTGGATTTTCACCTTCATACCTCCCACTAAATGCTTGACTGGCAGCTCTTGACTGAGATGTTTGGCTCGCTGTGGGAAACCATGCATAGCATGAAATTGCTTTCACAAGGTTTTCAACACCTGCTCTTCTGTAGAAGCTTTAGATTTCATGTGTCAGATATCGATTAAAGATATTTTATAATGAATCAGAGAAGTGGAAAAGATGGAACAATTTATCTTCTATTGTCTAAGAAGTGGTATGGTTACATGAAAAAATAAAAATAAAACCAGCCTCTGTATAGAGACATGTTTATCTAATTCTAGTTGACATTTTGCTACTATGGTTTTGCAGGATTTAGAAGCTTAAAATGGTTTTCAATTAGGCATTAGCACAATCTTTATTTTTCAATTTCTTAAATTAGAAAGGTACTCAAATAAGTGGAGCAGAATACATCTGAGTCAGTTGTTCTCCAATAGTCTCAATTTGCTTTTTTAATGCCATAGAAAACGTATAACTCAAATCCCACTACTGTAGGTGGCAGTTTCCCTCATGCTGGGGTCAGCAACCTGTGGCTCTAGAGCTCTTTAGCACTGCCTTAGTGGCTCCATAGAGATTTCTTTAGAAACGTTTGGAAATGGAAAAAGATGGGTGAGTGAAATTTGATGTTGTGACAGAAAAAATATTTTTGCTTGGTGAGGCAGACCAAAGAGCTGACTTGCTAGAGTTTAGTTCGAGGCAAAGGGAATTACTAAAAGGCGTTTGTGTGAGGTAGGAGAAAACAAATAACAAACTAGACAATTCCCGCGGCAATTGTAAGAGTTGTGATGGATCTGGAAGATGATCCCGGCATGTATATATAACCCCGGTTGTTAGCATTATGAGTTAGCATAAAGTTTTTAACTCGAAGAGCTGTTTCTGTCATTTTTTACTTGGTTCTGTGGGGGGACTTCCCCCCTCCACACACCCCCGGTACCGGCAAATTCATTTGTGATGGGCCCACAACCGTTAGCAACAAGGATATGCCTTGGGGAGGTTTAAAAAAAACACATTCATGGTAATAACATAGTAATAACACTGTTATTACACATTAAGAAATTTAAAATGTACATGTTCGAAAGGAATGAGCCATTCTATTTGAATTGGCCCATCCGGAATGCATTGAGCCCATTCAATTTGCTGAGTCGTTAGCATGTTAGCATTAGAATAATTTTCCAGCATGAAAAAGTTAGCATTTAGCTGTTAGTATCAGTTTTTAGCATATATCGTTAGGATAACTCATCAACATGAGGCCATTAGCATAATTTGTATAAATGAAGTCGTTACAATATTGCCATTACCAAACTTTTTTAGCATGAAGAAGTTAGCATTTGGCCGTTAGCATCACTTTTTAGCATGTAACCATTAGCATAACTCATCAACATGAGGCCATTAGCATAATTTGTAAATATGAAGTCTTTAAAATATTGCCATTACCTAATTTTTTTAGCGTAAAGAAGTTAGCATTTAGCCGTTAGCATTACTTTTTAGCATGTACCCATTAGCATAACTCATCAACATGAGGCCATTAGCATAATTTGTAAATATAAAGTCTTTAAAATATTGCCATTACTTAATTTTTTTAGCGTGAAGAAGTTAGCATTTAGTCGTTAGCATCACTTTTTAGCATGTACTCGTTAGCATATCTCATCAACATGAACCCATTAGCATAATTTGTAAATATGAAGTCGTTAAAATAAAGCATTACCAACTTTTTTTAGCATGAAGGAGTTAGCATATAGCCATTAGCATCACTTTTTAGCATGTATCAATTAGCATAACTCATTTACATGAATCCATTAGCATAATTTGTAGCTATGAAGTTGTTAGAATATAGCCATTACCAAAAGGTTTATGCATGAAGAAGTTAGCATTACCGTCAGTGTTTACAGCTAGCTTGCGCTAATATTTGGGCTGGCAGCCCAACACTTTGCTTAGCAGTGCACATAGCTGTTTGCATCCTCTTGCTAGCATCCACTCTTTGAAATTCACCATTTACCCATGGTTAAAGGTAATGTGGGTCGGGCCCCCTCAAGCCACCCTGGACAGTCCCTGATTACTATGACTACCCTCAGGAAAGCCCTGGTTTTCATGGCTACCCATTGATTTGTATTCATTTCGGATGGACTCTTTTTTTGGTCTCCGGGGCCCCGCAAAGGAAAGCACGAAGAAGTTACCATTTAGCCGTTAACATCACTTTTTAGCATGGAACCATTAGCATAACTCATTAACATGAGACTATTAGCATAATTTGTAACCTTGAAGTTGTTAAAATATAGCCACTACCAAATTTTTTTAGCATGAAGAAGTTAGCATTGCCGACAGTGTTTACAGCTAGCTTGTAGTGTTTACAGCTAGCTTGCGCTTATACTTGGGCTGGCGCCAAGTATAAGTTATAAGTTAAGTATAAGTTGGTGATGTAACTCGTCACCAACAGTTTTTACAGCTAGCATGAGTAAGCATAGCATCAACCTCTCTTTGCTAATACTTGGGCTGGCTGTGCCAGCCCAACTAATCACCAACAGTGTTTACAGTTAGCTTGCGCTAATATTTGCTATAGGCGCACATAACTGTTAGCATCCTCTCGCTAGCATCCACTCTTTGGAATTCACCATTTACCCATGGCTAAAGGTAATGTGGGTCGGGCCCCCTCAAGCCACCCTGGACAGTCCCTGATTACTATGATTACCTCTGGTAAAGCCCTCGTTTCCATGGCTACCCATTGAATTGAATTGGCCAATGTATTCCGGATGGGAGATTCTCAAAATACATTGGTCCGGATGGGGACTTTCTTTTCCCGGATGGGGACTTTTTTTTATCTCGTATCGCTTATCCATATTGTCGCTCAAGAGTCCTGGTCGGGCCGGAATTTTTGGTACATGAATCGTTGGGCTAGTCCAAAAGCTCTGGGAGGAGTTACCCGACAAACTTTTTTGTCAGAAGATAGATATAATAATAAAAAGATCTCGGGGGATTAAATTAGTTGTGCTTGCTTCGCACTTGGCAATGTCGTCGTGTAGTCGTTCCACTTCATAATAATAATAATAATAATAATTTCCTTGTATTGTCATTCTGTGTAACAATGTACACAGAACGAAATGTCGATTGCACCTGACCCGTTGTAGCGAGCCGATGCAGCCGCAGCCAACAGAGGGCGCCGCCGACCACTTTTTAAGTCTTAGGAATGACTCGGCCGGGGCGCGAACCACCGACCTCCCAGTCTCAAATGATTGTGTCCCACGTATTGTTGATGCTTAACAAGAAATTACAGTTTTATATCTTTATGTTTGAAGTCTGATATGTGGCAAAAGGTCACAAAGTTCAAGGGGACCAAACAATTTCACAAGCCACTGTGTACTTAAGTAGGAGAACAGCAACACCAAGGGCAAGCAACGATCCAACAGCCTTTGCTGTTGGCACAGTCTTCTAATACTGTGTGCCTGATTAGAGTCAGGTGATGATTCATGTGCCTGGAGGACAATTGTGTGGTCTATCCTGAGAATGCCAATGATTTAAACAGTTTTAGAATAAATGTTTAAATACCGTATTTTCCGCACTATAAGGCGCACCTAAAAGCCTTTATTTTTTTCAAAAGCTGACCATGCGCCTTATAACACAGTGCGCCTTATTTATGGATCAATTTTAAAATTGCAAAGTTTTCCAACTAACTTGCAGCCGCCGACTAGATTTTCACCCGAACGCCAAAAAGTACGCGGTGTATGCTGGGATTTATTTACCGGCGTTTCATTGGCTAACCGATGTGTCAATCATCATTTGAATCGATCACTATTGGCTAAAGTTATTCGGAGGTCAAGGGGCGGATCCTTTTTATCATTTACAGGCTGGCATTGGCTTAAACGGCAAAACAAAGCCTGCAATTGGCCGAAAAAGATGAATTGTAAATATTTTATTCTCCTGGATTTACTACCCTCACGGATATAAGAGGACATTGGCTGCACATTATTATGAACACAACGACTTCGGTGAGCTACTCCGGGTTTTATATTGTCCCTGTATCTTGTTTCAGACTGAACTCGATGTTTCTGTGATAAGCGGTGAAGATAATGGATGGAATGAAGTGTCTATTTTTAAATTAAACTCAATTCCAAGTGTTTATTGTCATATGCACAGTAAAGTTGCGAGCGAAAAAGAAAATAGATACTAAGGAATGGTTGGCATTTCTTGAATCCCAAGACTTTAACCTTCCGAATGATGGAACGATGCATTTGAGTGACATCGTACGGACACCGCATCCGCACGTGTTCTCGACACGTATTTGCGTCTTTGCAAGCTTTCGGAATGTTAAGGGGGTAATAAGTTGGACTGAACTATCTGACTGTTCTGTCGAAGTTCCCATTGTAGCGCCTTATAATCCGGTGCGTCTTATGTATGTCAAAAATAGGACCAAAAACTATTTTTTCGGGGTGCGCCCTATAACCCGGTGCGCCTTATAGTGCGGAAAATACGGTACTAACTTTTGTGTATAAATCTCCTTTTTCTGTTGATTTAAAAATAGGTTTATATAATGCTCTTAATTGATTGTGGGTTGTTTTGTTTTTTTTTGCTTTTTATTTTTGGAACCGTGATTACTCTTCCAAATCCATGCTTGGCACACATTAAGCTATATAAAGTAGATCGAATGGTCCGTCAGCCTGGATGATTAAGATTTTAACTGATTTTAAGCAACAAAATTAAGTTAACTGATTAAGAGATGCATCCATTTGATTAGATAACTAATTTAAAATCAATCGATAGTTGTAAACCATAGCTTATCTTAACATACACCTCCCCATAACTCAAGACTACAATGCACTGGCTTTAAGTATTAAGAATTAAACTCTTAAATTCCTTCCCACCATTTCACAATTTAGAAAATGTTCGAATTGAAAATTTTCTAAATGACAAAATTAATTTTAACCCAAATTAAAAATAAAAGGTTGAAAAAAAATTCTGAACCCCTTTTCCTCTTAAAATTTGGTGCAACTGTAGAATGAAATTGCACATCAATAACAAAATATATATTACACAATCATGTTTTTTCTTTTTTTTTTAACTGTTAATTGGATGTCCTACTTTAATAACATCAGGTAAAGCTTGAGTGGAAAGGAAGTCCATTGCTTATTCTGTTTTGGTCGAAATCTGCTTCGAGTTCCTTTCTGACTCAGATTACTTACAATCACATACAAAAGAAAAATTTTTGTTAGTTAGCCACACATCACTGCTGAGGAGTGGCAACTTGAAAAGAAAACCCTTGGGTTGTTTTGGAAAACTCATTCCACCCTCACACAACATTATAATGATTATATAAGGAATTCAGGTAGGTCATGGACTACCTTCGTCGAGATGAGCTGACACACTTTAAAGACTCGAGCCTGGCACACCTGATTCAGCTCGGCCCAAAACTGTTCACAAAATTACAGGGATTTCCATTTCCAGAGGAAATCCACCAAGCATGACTAATCTTTGTAATCTGGTATCTTCTGTCCAAAGCACACACAGTCCAGTCATGCCCTGATGTCCGCGCACCACTTGCTATTTTCTTTAAAGTCAACCAGTTGGACATTTGCTGCAGTTTTAGGAAACCGTTTGACGTTGACACGTGAAGCTGGATCGCATAACTTCATGGAAAAGTGCTCAGGAGAAATTACATAATCTGGGTAAAAACCATTTAGTTTAGGTATTCTGCAAATGGGCCTTAGTCTGTCTGCCGGCTGTTGATTGAAGAGATGACAACACCATGTGTATTCAGTGCTCAGTCGGACATATGTGAGTGTTTTATTCAGCTTTTGCCAGGCCCCCAATCGTTTGTTTGTAAGCGTCTTTGCATCCCGGGCTTGATTGATAGGAAAAGAAAATAGCACAGCTTCTCGGAACAGAAGTAAAAGTAATTTGGATAATTAATTCACTCCTAGAAACTTTAAGCACATGTGTGAAGTACTTCAACAAATACCCCTTTCGCTTCTACCAAAGTCTAAACAGACACCCATTTTCGATCAAGAGTCCTGCAAATGCTGATTTGTTTTTTTTGAGAGTCAGTGACATATTCAAGATTGAATTACTGAGTGAGAATGTTTAACTGCAAATGTGGTCATGTAATCGTGTTGTCATAAAAATAAAAATGTCGATTGTAAAACAGCACATTAGGAGAAAACTGATTTTTTCAATCTTTTTTGTAATTAAGTACGACCATGATTTATGGGACCTTCCTCTTTTAAATTTTACCCTACAGATGCTTCTTGAAGCTTGGAGAGTGGCAGCTTAGTCTACAGGGTATCAATGAGAGCACCATCCCCAAAGTCCTGCAGTATTACAGCCATTCTACTGAGCACGACCGCAACTGGTACAAGGTCAGCTCCATCCCAGCACTTTACACTCTAACCTTTTACTCTTCAAACGTCTGGCTACAATAAAAAATAAAATCATCTGCCTTCGCGTGAGCTTTCACACAAGAGGTAGTCAACAATATTTAGGTACAAGTACACGGCTCATTTATACAGATAATTGGATGGTTATATTCAAGAGTGCATTCTCCAGCACATCAAAGATTTCACCAAACTGTGATGCTGGGAAAGAGAACAGTTGTTTTTTGGGATCCAATCCGGCATTAGAGACTGAAGCAATGTGTGTTTTATTCACCTATGCAGCTTCCTCACCGTATCTCCTTGCCAACTCCCTAAAGCTGTTAACCTTTTGCGGAACCCAGGAAGTCACGCATTATTTGGTTCACCGCTGGAAGACTAATTATTTTGTCCCACACTTAACTGGAACAGTTATGTCATGAGCCAAAATGTGGCGTAATATCCACATTTTGTCCACTTCCTCTGACTCAGCTTTTATCATCTTTTGACAGGCCTGGCATGCCTGGGCGGTCATGAATTTCGAGGCGGTGCTGCACTACAAGCACCAGAGTCAAGCCAGAGATGAAAAGAAGAAGCTGCGGCACGCCAGCGGTGCCAGTGCCAACAGTGAGGCCAGCAACAGTGACAGTGAGGTTGACAGTCATGATCACAGTCCAGCTCCATCGCCAGGACAAAAAAAGGTCAATGAGGTGAGATTAATATCTAATGAATATGGTACATTTGATTAGCCTGCAACCGACCAAAAAAATGTTTTGTAATTTCAACCACTTAGTTTTTCTAAAAGTTAACAAATGAAGATCTATTATAGGTAGATTGAAAATCATATAAAATGTATGTAAATTATAATTCCTAAACACCATATACAAAATGTATACCGTAAATTCCGCACTATTGAGCGCACCTGATTATAAGCCGCACCCACCACATTTTAAGAGGAAAACCGATTTTGTACTTACACAAGCCGCACCTGTATATAAGCCGCATGCGCCCACATTAAAAAAATGTAACCCAAACCCGACTTTAAGTCCCGCGATTGTAACTGAATATCCTTCATTAAATTACACAGTCCAAAAATCACAGCCGGCAAAATGAACGGAAAATGAAACCGGTACTTAAGGTTTGATGCAGACCTGCAGAGTCCGGGTCCCGTTGAAAGTATTTCAAGGAAAAAAGTGTATATTTCCAAAGGTAAGGGTGGGAAAAATTTATATCCACTATTGTCCGCCGTGTCCACAAACACTTACCTTTACCGGTCCCCACTTCCTGTCAGCCCGCGTTTGTTACGCCCCTTCTTTTTAATTCGCCCGTCCAAAACATATCAGAAAGAGTGTCCAAAATAAATACAAATAAATACATTACAAAAATATACAGTTGCAAATACATATTATACATGGTTACACATATTTACAAAGAAAGACGGTACACCGAGAAAGTTTTCAAAGCTTTAATAATAATAATCTAACTTTCATCCGGGCAGTTAATGGTAGCAACACGCTAGCAACACGCTCGCAACACAGTAAACTGGTCTGTTAAAAAAACATGAATGAATGAATGAATGAATGAAAACTTTATTTCGAACATAAAAATAAAAACAGGACAAAAACAATGAATCAACAACGAAATAATGTCACACATGTTCGAAAAGGGGTAGTCAGAAGCAGATGCTTATTTTTCCTACCCCTTTATCTTCCCTATAAAACACATTTTATATATAGCTCCTCTTATGTCCAATACAACAAAATCTCATGGATATACTTATTAAATAGGTCAGATATCAATAATTATAATAGTTACAATAATCACATACTTTATACACTAATCTTCGCAATACCCATCCCTCAACGTCATAATGCGCATAATGTCACTGCGGCACCAGTGATAATATCAATAAAAATAAACACAATACTTATAACAGTTCTGATGTGATAATAGAACAATAACAACAAGTTAGCCATAGTTTGAAGTGCAGTATTTCCAGTCTCCCTCATATCCCATTTTCTTCATCTCTGTATTTCGCCAGTAATGCTTTTTTATATTTAAATTTGAACACATGTATATTTGGACATTGTTTGATTTCATTTTGCAAATTATTCCAAAGTCTGACTCCACACACAGACACACACATACTTCTCCTGGTGGTTCTCACCTTTGGGATTTTGAATTCACCACAGCCCCTCAAGTTATAATTTCCCTCTTTCCGAGTGAATAATCTTTGTATGTTTTCTGGCACTATGTTTTTGTTGACCTTAAATAACAGTTGTGAAGTGAAAAATTTTATTAAATCATCCAATTTCAATAAATTGGACTGCATGAATAAAATATTGGTATGATCCCGATATCCTACCCTGTGTATGGTTCTTATTGCACGTTTTTGAAGGATAAAAAGGGGCTGTAGTGAACTTTTGTAATTATTGCCCCAGACTTCTGCACCATAGGTTAAATATGGCAGAACTAGAGAACAATATAATAAATACAATGCATTATAATGTAAAAGAACTTTGGTTTTATTAATTATTGAAATGCTTTTAGATACCTTTGTTTGTATGTGTCTGATGTGTGTTTTCCAACTTAATTTATTGTCTATTATGACCCCTAAAAACTTAATTTCTGATACAATGTCTATCGTGACACCATCCATTTTTACTTCTAAATCTTGATTTGCCTTACGATTACCAAAGAATATTACTTTGGTTTTATTTAAATTTAAAGATAATTTATTTATATCCATCCATACTTTTAGGTTAATTAGTTCACGATTAATACAGGTTACCAAATCCATATAGTTATCATTTGAATAGAAAATGTTAGTGTCGTCTGCAAATACTACTATTTTCAATAGTTTTGAAACATTAAAAATATCGTTAATATATAAATTAAATAGCTTTGGTCCCAGGATAGAACCCTGTGGTACTCCACAACAGATGTCCAAATATTCAGATGAAAACTCTTCCATTTTTACATATTGCTTCCTCCCCGTCAAATAACTTTGAATCCATTTCAAAGCCACTCCCCTGATGCCATATCTTTCCAGTTTTTTTAATAGTATATTATGATTAATGGTATCAAATGCTTTTTTTAAGTCAATAAATACCCCGACTGCGTATCTCTTCTTTTCTATACTGTGGGTGATTTCTTCTACTGCATCAATAATTGCCATTGTTGCTGATCTGTTTGCTCTAAAACCATATTGACTTTCATTAATCAATTTATGTTTATCTACAAATTGTTCCAGTCTATTATTGTAAAGTCTCTCTAATATTTTAGAGAACTGAGGAAGCAGAGATACCGGTCTATAGTTTGTAAAAATGTGCTTGTTCCCATTTTTGTATATTGGTATAACTTTTGCTATTTTCATTTGATTTGGAAATGTGCCTGTTAGAAATGATAGATTACAGATGTAGGTCAATGGTTTCACAATGCTGTTTATAATTTGCTTAATTAGTACCATATCGATGTCAAAACAATCCATAGACGTTTTGTTTTTACAGTTGTTAACCACGTCTAAGATTTCTGATTCCGTAACCCCGGATAAAAACATGGTCTTGGAGTTCATTTTTATCAGTGACTCAAATTGTTTACCACTGCACTCTGGGATATTTGCAGCGAGCTCTGGTCCAACATTTACAAAATAACTATTAAAATTCTCCACAACTTGATTTAAATTATAATTTTCACTGTTCTTATCAATAAAATAGTTTGGATATGCATTGCTTACATTCTTTCCTTTTATTATACTATTTAATATATCCCAAATACCTTTGATATTACTTTTGTTATGATGTAATAAATTGGTATAGTATAATTTCTTGCTTGCTCTTAATATTCCTGTCAATTTGTTTTTATACGTTTTATACCGGGTTTCGGCTTCCTTAGTTCTTAGTTTAATAAATTTTCTATATAAGTAGTTTTTTTTCTTACAAGCATTATGTAAACCCTTAGTTATCCATGGATGGTTTACAGATTTATTCTTAATATTAATTTGTCTCATTGGGCAATTTGTGTTGTACTTGTTGGTGAATATTTCCAAAAATATGTCAAACGCACAATCCACATCATCTGTACCATATATATCATTCCAGTTTTGTTTAACTAAGTCATCATACAGTGATGTAATAGTCGCTTCAGTTCTAACTCGTTTGTAAACATAATCCTTAATTGATTCTTGTCTAGTAACCTTTTCATCATACACTGTAAATACTGGTAGGTGATCAGAAATATCACAAACCATTAACCCGCTGACGTTTGTAAATTCCATATTATTTGTAAATATATTGTCAATGAGTGTTGCACTGTGTGAAGTGAATCTACTAGGCCTTAATATAGTTGGGTACAAACTCATACTGTACATCATATTAATATAGTCATCAATGTTTTTATATTAACATAACATACTAACATACCGTTAACACCGTTAACCGTTAACATACCGTACTTGTAAAAATAGCGGTAAACCGTCTTCATCTTCCTCCTTAAAACTGAAGTTATCAAAGTCGTCTTCCTCAGTGTCGGAAAGAAACTTTGTCATATAGACGTCGTCCCACGCTCCCATCCACTCCTGATTCTGTGCCCTCCTCTCCGTCACGCAGGAGACCGGCTTTTTGGAACCCGTTGGGTATGGTGGATTTTTTTGATGCTGCCCCACGCTGTCAGGATCCACTGGCAGACTTGCGAAAAAGTTGCCTTTCGCATGCGGCCAGTTTTAGTGAAAGATTTCTCGCCGCTAGTCAAGCCAAGAAGTTGCAGTGTTCCTCGGCGCATATATTCCACCGGTCTAAATCTTACCTTTTGTACTGGCGGCCGTTAGAAAAATTACATAAATTGACCGCTTCACTGAATAAGCCGCAGGGTCGAAAGTTTGGGGAAAAAGTAGCAGCTTATAGTCCGGAATTTACGGTATTTGGACAATAGAAACGCCCGCCTCCCGCGTCTGTATGTCAGAATGCGAGATTGGTCTTACATTTTTTTGGATGTGGTCTTCAAAAGGTCTTAAAAAGTCTCAAATTTGAATGGAAAAGGGGGAACCCCGAGATTAGACATGGCACTCCAGGGTAAACATGTAATCAATACTTTAAAGTGTTAAAAAATCATGACATGAGTCTAGAAATATTAAAAAAAGTGTGTCTTGGATAAAAACTTGTAATCCCTTCAGCCGGACTGTGGAAAAACCTGTATTTAAGGCTACAAAATTTGCAAAACACTTAAGATAATGCACTACAACAGCTATATACAGGGGGAGGTATTATAATAATTATTATTTTTTTAATATACACAATGTTCCTCAACGTTATTTTTTATCCCCTCTATCCAAGACATTACTCCTCTACACAGTTCCTGCTGTTCAAGGGTTCTTCCGCTCCATTTCTTTGTCCAGAGGAAACAACTTGCAAGACACGCTCAGGTAAGCCCAGCAAACGTTCCCATTTTGTGGGTTAAAGAGGACCTCTAGTGGTTGGCTATTTCCACTTTTGGTTTGGGATTATTAACTAGGGGAGCTCTTGCTTATTTAAACATATATTTTTTGCACTGCTCATTTTCAAAATGTTTTTTTTTTGTGCTTAGAGTCCTGACTTTGTGGTTTGACTATGGTCATTGGCCTGAAGTAAATGAGGCGCTGGTGGAGGGCATTAAGACCATCCAAATAGATACCTGGTTACAGGTAAACCTTGGACACATACTTCTGTCTTCAAACATTGGTCAACGAGGATTTTTATCACCAATGTACTGTATGTTGTTTTTTTTATATAAACTTATAAGTATATATGTTATATTTTCGCGCATTGACATCTATAAGTATCGGTTGTTGAAAGTAAACTGATCTCATGCACGTGCTTGCAGTTTTCTTTTATTCTAGGATGAAATTGGTGAAAGTAATCAAAGGACTGGTGCTGCAGAAACAGAATGTTACCTTCGTGCATGAGCAGTTAGAGAAATACCTACCAAAATTAGTCACTCCGTCAGACTTGTGTCATCGGGAATGTCTATAAATTCTAGTCTCATTGCAGGCACGCCACTTTTTATCTTCTCGCGTGGCGGATGCATACTGCTATCTTCCACTTGAAGGAATTGGTATTTTTGCTTCTAGCCATGTAACTTTTTTCGTCTTAGCTGTATGTTTTATTACCCTAGAGAGCTGCGTAGGGTTTGTTTACGTGCCACCGTTGCGGCTCACTTTCTTGCTCGCTTTCGCCTCCCTTCGGGTTGGCGAAGTGCGGCTTTTAGTTTATTTCCCCACATATCGCAGTGGTTTTTATTTAGTCCGGCGTAGCTTCCCGGTGTTCTACCTGGTCTGATTTCAGCTTGCCCCGCGTTGTTTCCGACTATTCCTCGGTTTGTTTGCTTGCAAGCCAAGTGGTTTTTATTTGGCTAGTTTCCCTTTAACATCATGGCTACCGCGTCTGATTTCAGCTGGCCACGCGTTGTTGCTATGGCCAATGTCGACGCTGTTTCCGATTATTCCCCAGTTTGCCTACTTGCTAGCCGGGTATCTTTTGTTCAGCTGGCTTTCCGTTGGCATCGGGAATGCCGTGTCTGATTCTGGCTGACCTCGCGTTGTTACAACAGCCATTGCAGACGCTGTTTCCAATTATTTCCCTGTTAACTTGCTTGGAGCCCGTGTTTTTTTTTGTGTGGTTTGCTATCTTTTACCTTCTCGGCTACCTTGTCCAGGTCTAGGTCCAGTCTGCCCCGCGTTGTCGCTATGGCCAATGCCGACAGCGTTTCCGATTATTTCCCAATTTGCATGGTTGCAAAACTCTTGTTTTTTCTTTGGCTACCTCCCTGTTGGCTTCGGGCTGCCGTATCTGTGTTTGCCAGCCGGGTATTTTTTTCGGCTAACTTCCTGTTGGCATTGGGGCTGCAGTGTCTGATTCCGGCCAGCTTCGCCTTGTTGCTACTGCCGATGCCGACACTGTTTCCAATTATTTTCCGGTTTGCCTGCTTGCAGGTTGGGTGTTGTATGGCTGGCTTCCCGTTAGCTTCAAGGCTACTGTGTCTAGTTCCGGCTTGCCTCGAGTTGGCACTATGGCAGCTGCCTGACACTGTTTTCGATTATTTTCCCGTTTGCCTGCTTGCAAACTTTGTGGGTTTTTGGCTGGCTCCCTGTTAGCATCGGAACTGCCATGTCCATGTTTATTCCGGCCTGCCTCATGTTGTCGCTGTGGCTGCAGCCGACGCAGTATTTTTAACTTCCGGCTGGCCTTGAGTTTTTTTCCTTGTGTCCGTTGCCCCCTTTAGTTTCTCCTGGTTGATATGCTAGCCGTGTATCTCTTGATCGGCTAGCTTTGGGGCTGCCGTGTCCTTGTGTTTATTCCTGGCCAGCCTCGCGTTGTCGCTGTAGCAGTTTCTGTTTTCAGGGTTTTTTGATTGGCCTACTAGCTGAACCCTGCAGCTGGGATCAAACAGAATGAAAGTTATGAATATAACTAAGGTTCTATAAGTCCCCTACAATATCCAAACCATTGTGTAACTTGGAATCCTTGTGGTCACGCAAGATTATTCTGAAGGTGGCGTACCGGTGATAATGCCAGAATTTTGGGGATATTCCTGATGACACAAATGTGATGGAGTGACTGAATTTTGGTATGCACTTCACTAATTGCGCATGCGCAAAGGTAACATTCAGTGGGTGTAGCGCCGCCTCTGGCGATCTTACGAGACTCATTGAACCATGGTTACATTCGTAACTTTCGTCTCAAGTAGAGTAGAAATGCCATCCCAACCTGAAACAAGATAAAAATGGAAGAGTTTGTTCAAGTGCGTGTGAGAATTTCACGCGCACCAAAAGGATGTTGAAAGAGGCTGCAATGATGATTTCAACCAGAAGATGGTGTCAGTAAGCAGAATATTTAAAAGTTACAGACAATACCTCTAATATCCCTACAATACCTTTTCCACTTCCCCCAAAAAGTAATTATCAACTACAAACAAATTGTTCACTTTTTTAATGTGGAAATGAAGTATGCAAATTATCAAGTGGTGAAGAGCTCTTGTAATGTTTTGGATGTATATTGAAATTTTACTAAAATTAATTTACTGAAGAAAATGAGATATTCATTTGCTAAATATTTTCATGTACCTTTATATTGCACACTTCTGCGCTTGTGGCTGGCGCCATGAAATTTTTCTATTGATTTGAGATTATTTTTTTATTATTCATAATCTCTCTCTACCTATCTTTTTCTATATAGAACACGCTCTAGAATACGTTTCTTCCTTATATCAACTCAAAACTGCATTTTTTTCTAAAGCTATTGATGGTGCATGGCTATCACCCCAGAAAAAAAATGTTTGTTTATCAATTACTTAAAACGATGTTTATCCTGAAATGACTGCTGTGGAACACTTATAAAAATGTTTTCTTGGCACATTTCCCCGTATAAATTCTCAGAGCAATGTATTTATTTTCATAACATCTAAATTGAAATTTATTTCAACCATGATAGAGAGCTGCCATTGTTTTTCTCTTTTCTGCATTTGCTGTAGGTGATCCCACAGCTCATTGCTCGAATTGACACTCCTCGTCCTCTGGTGGGGCGCCTCATCCACCAGTTACTAACAGACATAGGGCGGTATCATCCGCAGGTAAACTTAAAATTCTCCCCCCATAAAGTCTTTTAAGCAATTGGCAACTGTGAATCTCTGTTCCATAGGCATTGATCTATCCACTCACTGTGGCCTCAAAGTCTACAACAACTGCTCGCCACAACGCTGCAAACAAAATCCTGAAAAATATGTGTGAACACTGCAACACTCTGGTTCAGCAAGCCATAATGGTACTGACATAATTGTCATGCTTAAAATCTACCATATGTCGAAACATTTGTAAGGGGACACTGTTCATGAGACGACACTTGTTGTTTGTCCAGGTCAGTGAGGAACTCATCAGAGTGGCCATCTTGTGGCACGAGATGTGGCACGAGGGCCTCGAGGAGGCGTCACGTCTTTACTTTGGGGAGCGTAACGTCAAGGGCATGTTTGCTGTGCTGGAACCTTTACATGCTATGATGGAGAGGGGGCCACAGACCCTGAAGGAAACATCTTTTAATCAAGTGTGTGGAGTCCATATTTCATATTTTCTTTTCATTTCAACACCCAAAAGTAAACCTAGGTAACATCCTGGATTTTTTTCTAGGCTTACGGCAGAGATCTAATGGAGGCTCAGGATTGGTGCAGAAAGTACATGCGCTCTGGAAATGTGAAGGACTTGACCCAAGCGTGGGACCTTTACTATCACGTGTTCAGACGTATCTCGAAACAATTGCCGCAGGTTAGACTGACAACACCAACACAAATATCTTTTGACCGTGGGTCACAAGCTAGGTATCGCACTTTAGATGATTAAATCTGGATTGGAGATAAAACAAAGTATTCAATATTTTAACCCATTTTGGCCAGGAGTGAAATTCTGCATGCAATGTTTTTTTTTTTAACTTTAAGGCCAGTAAGCAGATATGTCTTAATATTATTTTTTTTATGTTTTTTTGTGTTCCTTAACCAGTAAGATCAGAATACACAAGCATGTGTGACTTAAGCCTTGTAGCCTTTCCTGGGTATTTTTTTTGAATGCTTAGCGACGCAAATTCGTGTGAGTTGAAAAAATGACAAGTGATCAATGGTGCGCTTGAGAAGTTTTGGGTCGAATGTTTGTTGATAATAAAGATAATAAAAAGTCACAGCATCAAAATGGAATGGAGGACAAACAAATACATTTTAATATCCAAGTTTAGAACTGTAATCACGTCCCAGAGCTAAAGGGAGATACAAGGTTATCTTACTTGGTTGCAGTATTAGGTCAAATTGTTACCAAAGATTGCTTGTTTTTAAACCAATACTTATGATAAAAATAAATGTCAGAGATCTTCGATGACTGTGGAAGGGAGACAAAAAGGAACTGAGACATTTGTTGATACGAGACAGAGGGTCAGACATAATTTTTATTTCACATATTTTACTCATTCTATATAAATAGATAGATACTTTATTCATCCCCGCAGGGAAATTCACACTTCCAGCAGTGTCCCTGCACTGTAGAACAAAACAATAATAAAGCAAAAAGAATACAATACACAAATAGCCAATGTGACGTGTTGAAACCCATGCAGCGTGTTATATAGAGTATCTAGGTAGTGCTACATAGAATACACACTGCAATAAAAATACGGTAATATGCTATGTGGGGGGGTGTGGTTTATTGTAGGCCTTTACTCTACCGGGTGGAGTTAAAGAGCCTCATTGCATGAGGAAGAAAAGATCTCCTCAGTCTGTCCGTGGTACAAGACTGTGACAGCAATCTGTCGCTGAAGCTGCTCTTCTGTCTGGAGATAATGCTGTGTAGTGGATGTGATGAATTGTCCATGATTGACTGCAGCTTTTCTAGTGCCCGTCTCTCAGCTACTGTTGTCAGGCTCTCCAGCTCTGTGCCCACAACAGAGCTCGCTTTCCTCGCCAGTTTATTGAGACGAGAGGCATCCTTCTTCTTGACGCTGCCTCCCCAACACGCTGCCGCATAGAAGAGGGCGCTTGCCACAACAGTCTCATAGAATATTTTCAGGAGCTTTTTGCAGAAGTTTATTGTCCAGCTGCACACCCAGGTATTTGTAGGTCAGGACAAATTCTACACATTCTCCTTTGATGGTTACAGGAACCGGGTGAGTTCTTGTTCTCCTGAAGTCCACCATCATCTCCCTGGTCTTGGTGGTGTTCAGGTGCAGGTGGTTTGCATAGCTCCATTGGACAAAGTCCTGAATCAATTTCCTGTACTCCTCCTCCTGCCCACTTCTGATAAATCCAACGATCGCAGTGTCATCAGCAAACTTTTGCACGTGGCAGGACTCAGAGTTGTACTGAAAGTCCGATGTATACAGAGTAAATAGGAACGGAGAGAGCACGGTCCCCTGCGGAGATCCTGTGCTGCTAACCACAGTGTCCGATGTACAGCCCCCCTGTTTCACATACTGGGGTCTGCCTGTCAGGTAGTCCGTAATCCATTCTACAAGGTGTGAGCTAACTCCCATCTCTGTCAGTTTCCTACTAAGTAGCAGAGGCTGTATGGTATTGAAGGCACTGGAGAAGTCCAAAAATGTAATCCTCACAGCCCCCTTAGCCCCATCCAGATGAGAGGGATCTGTGTAGCATGTAGACTATAGCATCCTTGACTCCCACCTTCTCCTGGTAAGCAAATTGCAGAGGGTCAATGGCGTGACAGACCTGTAGCCTCAGGTGGTGCAGCAGCAAACGCTCCATGGTTTTCATCACATGTGATGTCAGGGCGACCGGCCTGAAGTCGTTGCGTTCCTCAGGTTTTGATTTCTTTGGGACTGGGATGATGCTGGATGTTTTCCACAGCTGAGGGACCCTCCCCTGTAAAAGATGCCCCCTGTTCAGGTTGAAGATGCGCTGTAGAGGGTCTCCCAGCTCCAACGCACAGGCCTTCAGCAGTCGGGGGGATACTCCATCTTGCTGGTTCGCAGCCTCCTCAGGGATGTCCTCTGGCTAGTGTCCAGAGGGGGAGGGACAGCTGCAGTACTCTGGGGTGAGGATGAGTTGGGGTGGTCAAACTTGTTGAAAAAGTTGTTTAACTGGTTGACACTCCCCACATCTACGTCCACAGCCACACCCTGCTTGGTGCTGCAGCCAGAATGGTTTTCATCCCTTCCCACACCTCCTTCATGCTGTTGTTCTGCAGCTTTTTCTCCAACTTCCTCCTGTACTGCTCCTTCCCTTCCCAGAGCTGGACTTTGAGCTCCTTCTGTACTACTGCTGATCACCATTTTTAAATCCCCTTTTTTTTTGGTTCAGAAGGCACTTGATGTCGCTCGTGATCCAGGGCTTGTTGTCGGCATAGCAGCGTACAGTTTTTATAGGAACAACATTGTCCATACAGATGTTAATGTAGTCAGTAGTGCAGTTTGCCACCTCCTCAATGTCCCCACTGCTGGACCCTAGCAGGACATCCCAGTCCGTACGTCCAAAGCAGTCTCTTAGAGCCTGCTCTGCCTCAGTAGATAATTTCCTGAAAAAGCATGTGGTTGTTGGTAGCCTCCTCACTTTTGGTTTGTAATGAGGTTCAAGCAGAATGAGGTTGTGGTCTCCTTTCCCAAAGGCAGGCAGTGGCGTAGCACTGTATGTGTCCTGAATGTTTGCATACAGTAGGTAGATAGTCCTATTTCCCCTGGTCTTGCAGTCCACATACTGGACGAAAGAGGGCAGTGTTGTATCAAGAGTCACGTGATTGAAGTCCCAGAGATTAACATGGCGGCCTCTGGGTGTTGTGTTTGGAGCTTGGCCACAGCGGAGTGGATGACATCACACGCTACTTCCTCATCAGCGCGTGGTGGGTTGTAAACGATAACAGCAATGGCGTGTCCAAACTCTCTGGGCAAGTAATAGGGACGCAGACTTACGGCCAAAAGTTCGACATCACAGCAGCAGATAGAAATCTTACACCACCCCGTGTTCACGTAGATATATATGTTACTCTTTCGTCAAACATCACTCAGGGAAATGTAACAGACAAAATAATTAGCTGTTGTGTAGTGAGCAGTTTTAAATTGTTTTGGGTTTTTGTTTCGAAATATTTGATATGGCTTGCCGTAAAGAATAGTTTGCCCTCATGACTCTCTGAATCAAAAGGGTTCCTGACCTCTGCTTTGGATTATACCAACTTCCTTAGCTATTATAGATGCTTACACAGTGTGTAAATTGAGGTGCAATTCCATCTAGCATGCCCCACCTCTCTGATGTCACAATAGAGTTCTGACTTGGGTGATAGCACGATTGCTATCCCACTCAAAGTTTACATACAATCTCAATCAGGAGCTGTTTTTCTAGTCATTCTGTATAATTGTAACCTGATATCTGTAAGTCCTAAAAGCCATAAACTTATTTTGATAAGGCGACTAAATAACCCTCTGTCAGCATCCAGAACTGTGCCTTGAAATAACTAATGCATACATAAATAAGCACAGTGGCAGTGCCATTTACAGTGACCTTTGTTGGTAAATGCTGACACAGTAGGTGTATTTTTGTTGTGAATGTTTCAAGATTATTTTCAGTCAAACGTTACACAAAAAGCCAGAGGACTGGATTTGAACTGAACACATTTGCCCTCTGAGGCAAATGTGCCAATCAGTTCTGATTCCAACCAATCCTCCTCAGACAAAGGTGAAGCTGCACAATTAGCCCATTAACTTTTCTGATCAAAATTCTGCGCAGCTCACTTCTTTGGAGCTGCAGTATGTTTCCCCTAAATTGCTGATGTGCCGTGACCTGGAGCTAGCTGTTCCGGGCACCTATGACCCCAACCAGCCAATCATTCGCATCCAGTCCATTGCACCCTCCCTGCAGGTCATCACTTCCAAGCAGCGCCCACGCAAACTCACCATCATGGGTAAGCAATTTTGAAACTTTGCTATCATCTACTTACAGGTTAGGAAAGCTGTTTTGCAATATTTGACCGTACTGTGATTTGAATTATCTTCCCACCAAAGTCTCATGAGAAAAGGATGTTTCTCACGCACTGTAAGTGAAACCATGGTGATTGTTTCGGAAATTGAGTTTTGGGGTTTTTAAGGGTTATTATTCTATCTTCGTTATTCATTATCCATTATCCGTTATCGGTCATTTCATAATGTCTTTTATAATGATGTAAATGGTCATTGGCAGTATAAGCATCCTATAAACTTTGGCATCAACCAGTCAACTTTTTGTCTTTTTGATGATTAGTTATCTTTATGATGTGATGTTTGTTGCAACATGGCTGAAAATAAAAAATATGTGCGATCAAATCATATCAATTTTAAAGTGTTGTATTAACCCAGAGGTCAAACAAGACATGTTTTTTTTCCCTTTGTAAAAAGAAGTGCATTAAAATTTGTATTCACACACAAGCCAAACTTTGTCTTCAAAACCGTTTTTTTGATAACCATTTGTAAGCATAAATAGATGCAAGTTGACCGTGGTGTTTGGTATTAGATATAAACCTGGGATGCCTTTAAAATGCCTCTTTTCTGTTCGGTCACCTTGTCTTGTAGCAAATCCTGTTGCTATTAATCATAAACATTTCACTTTACCTCCTCCTTTACACTAGGCAGTGTCACACCTTGTTCTCATGTTTCGCCGTTGGTGATACACAATATGGGCTGTAAAAATGAAAGGCAATAAATCAACTGACCTCTGCAGCAAGACATCCGATTAAGACCTGTCACCTACAACGGGGCCTTTTCCTTTCTTTTTTTTGGACTGGAAATGTGTTTCATTGAGGTGGTCTTGAGAAGGAAACAAGATCTTTTCAAAATGAACGTCCTCCTATTCCATTTAGGGAACAAATACACTGTCCTTAAAGTTGAAAAGTCCTGAAAAATTGACTTGTCATTGTGTTTGTCATTGTTGTTCTGTGGCTTTCCTTGCAGGAAGCAACGGCCACGAGTTCATGTTTTTGTTAAAGGGCCACGAGGACCTCAGGCAGGATGAGAGAGTCATGCAACTCTTTGGACTGGTTAACACACTGCTGGCAAACGACCCCGCATCTTTGCGCAAAAACCTTAGGTAGAATTAATGATTTTCATCTTAATGTTTGTCATCGAGATTAAAATATTTATTTTGTACACTCAATAGCATCCAGCGCTATGCTGTGATCCCTTTGTCGACCAACTCCGGCTTGATTGGCTGGGTTCCCCACTGCGACACCCTTCATGCTCTCATTAGGGACTACAGAGAAAAGAAAAAGATCCTGCTGAACATTGAACACCGTATCATGCTAAGGGTATGTAAACAATGACTGCAGTCATCCTTTTTCAAGACAAAGTCAAAACGTAAAAATCCTATAGTCTGTTTCAAGTTTGCTGACCTTGGCAGGATTTTCAGCCTTTATTTAAATAATTAACAAATATGGGGGAAAATGAAGCATATAAGGATGTAATTCAACCCTTTGCGACTGTAGTAGTTTTTTTAATGCATGTTTCTTATCAAAAATATTCTAAACACACTCTGATTTATAATGTTATAATCTTTTATGGTTTTCACTTATTTGCAGTATCAAAATGTTTTGTTAAAGGACCAAATACAGATACAAATGTAAGGATATGAAGGCTTCTTTATATTTTACTTTGCTGTTTATTTTATTGTTTATTTTTGTCTAGCTTAGGATTCTATTTTATCAAAAAAGCTTTTTTTTTTTTTTTTTTACAAAAACTATTTTATGATGATCTTACTTTCTATCGCAATTTTAATTAGATGCTGCTAGCATCGGGAATATAGCCAGACGCAAATGGCCCATGTCGTAGTTTTTGTTCTCCATTCCACTTTATATAAGGATTAATTTGGGATCTGCTGATTCGATTCAGTGTGTATACATCAGGCCTTCCCAATCAAGAAAGGTGTAGCAATCATATTGATGACTGCAATGCAACACAGCCTGATCTTGATGTCATTTTTAAAACTTGACCGTAACATTTTGTTTTTGTTCATGACAATATCAACGTTCACGTATCTCTTGACCACTCGGGTCGCTGGGGCACCACATTTTGTGGCGTGTCTTGGAAAAATACAGCCTGGCGGCGCTTGTTCGCTGCTGGCCATTTTTTTTTCGGTTAGGGTTTTGCTTCACCAGATGAAACAGAGAGTACTGGTTTCCATGGTTACCAGTAGCAGGAGAAGCCTCCTGATCTGACTCGGATACAGCACCTCCATCATCTGGTCACATACAAATGTATGCTGTAGTGTAAGATTACATTTAGACTTTTCACACAAAAATAAAATAAAGAAAGTGCAATAAATGTGATTTTAATGTGTAGCGGAATTTTTATCCACCCAGAAATATCAAAAATATAAACCCAACTGTCATCAATAAAAACAAATCTTGGGTTAAATCTTTGCATATGATCAACATATCCAATGTCCACATAATATAAATTATGCTTAAGATGCTGCCTCTTAAACATGCCATCATTATTGTTTTTCTTTTTGCTTTATATATTTTTGTATTTATTTTCATATTCTTTTCTGCATTTCTCAGCTTTTTCTGTTCTCTCCTTGACTTGGACTGTTTAAGGCCAATTTTGTTTGCAATAAATCAATGTTCAATAAAAAAAAAAAGATCTTTCAAAGATGGAAAATACTTTTAGGGAAACTGTCCCAAGGAGCCCCCTATAGACAAAAGTGGTACTACAACTTTACAACTGCACTTATTTGCATTGATTAACGTGGCTCATAAATCGTGCAACACGATGAATCGATTTGGTAATATTTTGCCAATGCCATTAATAATTGATTTTATCAATTCCTTGTTGCAGCCCTAATATACCACATGTCAATAATAAAATATTAATATTTAGAATATACATTATTCAATTGTAATCTAAAGTCATTTTTGTTTTTCTAATGCAATTGGGTTTTTTCCTCCAGATGGCGCCTGATTATGACCACCTTACCCTGATGGAGAAAGTAGAGGTTTTTGAACACGCTGTCAACAACACAGCCGGAGACGATCTGGCAAAACTTTTGTGGCTGAAGAGCCCCAGTTCAGAGGTGAAGATGCTCGTCTTTGCTGCTTCATTTGCCAGACTGGCAGGAATAAATGGGTGTATGTGGTCTATTTGGCATCCATCTTCTCACTTCAGTGCTTCATGGGGGAAATGTCAAGGACTCTGGACAAAAAAAGAAAAATAAATACAATAAAATATTACAAATTTAGAAACGGAGGTCTCATAGAAGGAATTGCATTACCGACAACTTTTCAAACCCATATATATATATATATATATATATATATATATATATATATATACTAGCTTGCTAAAAAAATGTATAATCATGTTTAAGGTTTTATCTCATTTCCTTATTTCCTGCCTTTGATTATCGAATAAAATATGTATATAAAATAAGTGCCCTATATCACGTTTGCATTCTCGTTTGTATATATTTGGGAGTCACGTGAAATCCCTGACTGGTGCTTTTTTGTCACCATGTTTGACTGAATACTGGTTTTAAAACAAGGTGTGTCCAGAGTTCTTAATAAAAATCTAATTTAACCTAGTGTATTTGCCTGCAGTGCTAAAACATGGTTGTTATTATAACCTTAGGACTCAAGTGGTCATTTTTGTCCTCCAAAGCTGTCAATCTTCAACATCTTTCAAGTCCATAATCATCTCATCTTGAAAACAAGTTTTCCAAGAACTTGGTTATGTAATACATTTTCATAGCTTTTGGGAATATACATCACATACTGGCTCCCAAGAATACCAGAAACTATACAAGGACTATGGCACTGAAATTACACTTTATATCGTTTGAAAAAAAAGGTGAAAAAAAAAGTGGGGAAATAGCAGTGTACCGAAAAGAAACGTGCCGAAACCAGAATACGAAAATCTGAACCACTTAGCAGTAATAACGAAATGGCAACAAAGAAATAAATTACCCCCATAAAACTCAATATTTAAAATTAAAAACATTTTTCTGCACTGACTTACTTAAAAAAGGTACAAATATAAATTACTCCTACTTTAGTGTTAGCATGTAAACATTAGCCAAAGAGTAGTCAGGGGCCACCCAAAACGCGACAGAGATACTTTGTAAATAAGGACTTGTAAGTAAAAGCTTTGAGACTGTAGTCCATCGTCTTCTTTCTTATTTCCTCTATGCAGCCACATTGTCCACAAACTCTCTTCAGGTTAAAGCCATGTTAGAAAGGTGCTCACATTCAACGTGACATCATTATGACATAGTTTTTCAGTTGTATTTTTCTTTCCAAAACCGAAAATTCACTTTTGGGGTATTTTCGGGTAAATAATAATAATAATAATAATTTCCTTTGTATTGTCATTCTTTGTAACAATGTACACAGAACGAAATGTCGATACACCTGACCCGTTGTAGCGAGTCGATGCAGCCGCAGCCAACAGAGGGCGCCGCCATTATACCAATTAGGTATGACTCGGCCGAGGCGCGAACCAGCGACCTCCCAGTCTCAAAGCGGGCACACTACCATCTAGGCTACTGAGCTGGTCATTTTCAGTGTTGAAGAATAATCGTATCCCACAAAGAAAAAACCCCAAATAACAATCGCATGCTCTCGGCCTTAATGGTGCAAATGCTGAACAGCGATCCTGGCTTTAATAGTAGAACAAGGTCAGAAATCTACCCTTGCACTCCCAGCCGAACAGCTAATTTAGTTAGTATTAGAATGTGCAGGTACTCAGTGTTAAGTGTTTTGCCCTTCTATCTTATTTCCTTGCGTTATTTCTTTTCAAGGTTTGGTTCGACAGAAGGACAAATTATACTCGCTCCTTGGCTGTCATGTCAATGGTTGGCTACATCCTGGGACTGGGCGACAGGTGAAACCATTGTTTAAAATTTTATGTAACATTGCTTACAAGGAGCTTATACTTTATCTCTTCGCAGACATCCTTCTAATTTGATGCTGGATCGCTTAAGTGGAAAGATCCTCCATATTGACTTTGGAGATTGTTTTGAGGTGAGTGGAAAGGATTGATGTGAAACACACACATCATGCTGTTATTTGGCCTGTGATTAACCAATATTGGATTATTGATCAGGTCGCCATGACGAGGGAAAAATTTCCTGAAAAGATTCCCTTCAGATTGACAAGGATGCTGACCAATGCCATGGAGGTAACTGGCCCTTCATCTTGTACTGTGTTCACTGCAATTTCAAGCCTCTAGTTTTCTCAATATAGTGGTAACTCTACATACGAGCCTAATCTGTTCAAGGATCGTGCTCTTTCCTCTGATTACTCGTGTAAATAAACTAATTTTACCGATATCAAATATTTAAAATCGGATCGATCCATTCCTTACCTCCCAAAAGCATCCAAGTTAACTTTCATAGCTATTATAAACATCTTCCTGATCACTAAAAACACATTCAAATAGTAAATAAAAATAAACAATAAAAACAGTAAAACATAAATAGGATGATAGTAACAAAAAAAATCAGAGTTTACTATGAGAGCATTTACCTTATTGGAGGGAGTCGTAACAGAGATGAATGTGTTGTGCAGGCGGGAGGTTTACTGAGAGTGAGAGAGCGCGAGAGACTTTGATACGAAAGCACTTACTTTATACTTACAATTAAAGTTATTGCATATTCAAATTACATACACATTTATTACAGTAGAGGTTGTTTTTTTTTGCCTGATTCAGTTAAAGGTCTTTTGAAGTAAAACGTATCTAAGGAGATTTGTCTCTGCCTGCCCTTCAAATGTTACGGAAATGCGTCACGCAAGTGCTGTTGCCGTTTTTTCTGGATATTTTTTGTCAACAAAAGCAGCACCTTCCTCCCACTTAACAAACTTTTTTCTAATTTGTCGTCCACTTCTTTGCTGAGTTCTTTTGCAACACCTCCATTATGTCCTGACATCTATAGTTCTATCAAATCCTCTTTGCTAAGTTCTTCCTCATGCCAGAATGAGCTGATGCTAGCGGTGAGTGGTCTTGAGCAGTTTCAAGTGGTATCCTCTGGGAATGCTCATTTATTGACTTTTCCTTCGTATGACGAGCAAGATTTTTGCTCCAAACAAATCTTGTATATTGAAATTCTAATGTATAGGGGGGCTCGTATATAGAGTTATAACACTATTAGACATAACATGACTGTATCCGTTTTGACTGTGAAAACTCATCATTTTTATTTGACTGTCTATAAGGTGACTGGCTTGGACGGTAATTATCGTATCACGTGCCACACGGTGATGGAAGTGCTAAGGGAGCACCGAGACAGTGTCATGGCTGTGCTGGAGGCTTTTGTCTATGACCCGCTGCTCAACTGGAGACTTATGGACAGTAAGGATGACTGATAACTTACTAGTAAAGTAAACACTCAAAAGAAGGAGAAAATACATCAATTAATTTTGAACGCGCAGTAGAGGACTATACAAAAACTCAAGCTGCAAAATTAGAATCTGCTCACCCGATTTTTTATTTGTATTAAATTCCCCTTGGTTATAAAACGCACACCTTCTCTTTTGAGTGTGTCAATCAAAAAAACAGCAATATGATTTGGCAAATAGTGCCAATGACGTAAATATTGCATAGTAGTCAAAATTAGAAACAACCTTTGCAATCCTCTTTGTAAGTGTCCAATAGTGAAAACAAAATGACATTCTTAATTGTAAGCAAGCAGAAGAAACTTCTCAAGAACAATTTAGCAATGTCTTAAAAAAACACAATTGTTCATTATTGTTCTTTGTGAATATATATATATATATATATATATATATATATATATACTGAGGATAAGCGGTGCAGCTGATGAGATGAGATATATATATATATGGGGTTTTTTTTTTTTCGATTCTTCATTCAAAATATCAAAATATATAGTTTTTTTTTAATCCTTAAAAACATATACAATATACCTAATCAGAAAGTCATGAGCGGTCAGCAAGTAGGGAGAATTGTGTAGTCATCCAGCCTGCATGAGCCGATGTCTCTCAAGTGACGTTTTTCCCTTCTGTGATGAAATTATATTTAATTACATTGTGAAAAATATTTTTTAAATTGCATGCCTGGACAAAAGGAACAGAAAGTAGGCACCCATGTGGTTTCACAGAAAGCCAGCAGGCATTTTCATCACAAAAAAAAACATTTAAATTATGATTCCTTGCTTTTATATTTTCCAGGTAGTTATAGGCAGTTGAACAGATGGTGAAACATAATTATGGTATTTCAATTCATCCGTCAGTACAAAATTACGTAGCATCACTGTTGTTAGCGGTCACATTCAATGGGGGGGGGCGGCTATCCGGGACTGTTCAAACAAAAGCGGCCGCTGTTTTGGCAGGAAAATGCGAGGCTTACCAACCAAAAAACACCTAATGAGCAGCCAGCATAACCGGGGACCAATAACGAAAAGTGACAACGACTATGGCGATAAACCTGAAGCCTGCTGCGAATAAATCAAGGAACACTGCAAAACTGGTGCCAGGCTAGCCGGCCAAACAACACATGGTGGGAAGCCAACAAACGCAAACCGAGAGCAAACAAAACAGGAAAACCCTCGGCAGCCCCCGATGGTAACGGGAAGCTGGCCTGACAATTTTTACCAACCGTGACAAATGTTGCGAAAAACTCAAACTAATAGGCACAATCGCCTACTTCCAAGCAGAAATGAGCGGTATGCAACCACTTGTTCACCAAAATAGCTGTCTGTTTTTGAGCTGGCCTCAAATTTAGTGTTTGTTAATAGCCATATTTTGTGAGTTTTTTTTTTCAGCAGGTTTTTTTGTTTCAAGGGACACAAACATAAATCTATTTCAGGGTGAACAATAATGTTACAGCATCCAAAGTAACGTCATAACATAAAGATAGACTCCCCTAATATATGCACCACAACATCAACAAAATAACTAAGAGAACAGAACAAAAACAGACCCAACAAAAATGTACCTCGACATACCCAAAAAGATAAAATGAAGTTAAGTCGACCTGCTGCAATGGGTGGCTCCCCACACGTGAGACACCTGGACCAGGGTTCCAGTGGAACCTTGAAAAATCTTAAAAGGCATTGAATTCATTATTCAATAAATAAGGCCTTAATTGGCATTAAAATGTCTTAAATCTAATTTTCAAAAGTCTTAAATATGTGAACCCTATAATAATTAGAGATAATAAGGGAGATTAGCTGAAAGGCAAAGTTCTCGATCTTCTGGTCGATCTACGTTCCTACCCTCACCTATGGTCATGAACTGTGGGTTATGACCGAAAGAACACGATCCCGGATACAAATGGCTGAAATGAGTTTCCTCCGCAGGCTGTCTGGGTTCTCCCTTAGAGTTAAGGTGAGAAGCTCAGTCATCCGGGAGGGACTGCTCCTCCGCATTGAGAGGAGCCAGTTGAGGTGGCTCAGGCATCTAATAAGCATGCCTCCTGGACGCCTCCCCTGGTAGGTGTTCCGGGCATGTCCCACCATCAGGAGGCCCCGGGGGGGACCCAGGACACATTGGAGAGACTATGTCTCTAGGCTGGCCTGGGAACGCCTTGGGATCCCGTCAGATGAGCTGGAGGAAGTGGCTGGGGATAGGGACGTCTGGGCTTCCCTGTTAAGGCTGCTGCCCCCGAGACCCGACCCTGGATATGCGGAAGGCAATGGATGGATGGATACAATAATAAGATTTATATTTGTTTGGACAAAAAAAAGGAAATTATGCATCATGATAAAAATGCATCATGAATGTAGCAGAAGAATTCTTTGGAAGTTATTTCCCTGCTGTGACTGAGGATCCATTATGTAATGTGAATATCCTGTGTTTATTTTTTTCCAAGACTCAAGCTTTGGATAGCGCTATGTTTTCAGGTGCAAAGGTTTTCAACTGGATAAAGATACGATTTAAAATTTTAAAAAAAGAATGTTTAAAATTGCCTCTAATTTGGGGTTTTTATCTTGTTTGTTTCAATTGCGTTTTTTGTCGACTTGCTCTTAAATTAAATTTCAAAAGGCATTGAAATGGTCTCAAAACTTAAAACTTGCTGTAAGAAAAAAAATAAATAGATAAATAAATAACTTTGCGCAGAAAATAACACATGTAAAAAAGTTAGAAATTCGATGAGGTGGGTGGAACTGGCAACAGCTACCTGGTAGAATAATTTTTCTGGGATATCAGTGAAATACATTCCCTAAAACATTTTAGAAACTAGACCATCTTGAGTAAAACAAAATCCTTAAGTGTATATCTAATTTTTGCCCCCCATCTGTTCGCCATTTTGAAAGTGTTG
The DNA here is from genome assembly GCF_059441175.1 of Urocampus carinirostris. Taxonomy (NCBI): domain Eukaryota; kingdom Metazoa; phylum Chordata; class Actinopteri; order Syngnathiformes; family Syngnathidae; genus Urocampus; species Urocampus carinirostris. The sequence goes on along the minus strand of NC_142351.1, from coordinate 33,316,862 downwards.
TGTTCCTTCAATGACATCACAACAAGATGGGTCAACTTTGAGACTAGTTTTCTCAAGTACCCTGGTGCATGGAATATTTTGCAACAAATTGTGGGGAGGAACACTACACGTCCGGTGCCTAATTGTGAAAAATAAATGTTTGGGAATACCTTTAAGCAATTACAGCTCTTTCCTGAACTTCAAAAGCAAAATGACAAGTCATTGCCGTCATCACCAATAAACTTGACGTTATTTTTTCCCCTCAGCAAATACAAAAGGCAACAAGCGCTCACGCACCAGGACAGACTCATATACAGCGGGTCAGTCTGTGGGTGAGTCATCTGTGTTTCTTGATGTAGTACACAGCTGAATTCCATACAACATCGCTCCCTCCCTCAGAAGACAGCCCCTAACTATTTTCTTTCGTCTTACACAGAAGCCCTTGAGGGGATCGATATGGGTGAGACCACACACAAGAAAGCGGGGACCACAGTACCAGAATCCATTCACTCTTTCAGTAAGTTCCCCTCTTCAGTTGCTTGTGAATTCTGCTGAACAAAAGTAAAGCAGCCGTAGTAGCTTACAAACTACTCCCACTGACAACTAATCGACCCAACTGCAGCATAATAAAAATAAAACACCGTAGAACAAATAACTTTGTTTCGGTTCCCATTGATCTTATGCAAGTTGAGATGGTGAAGCTGCTAGTATGCCATGAATTGTGTGTGATACAAAAAGGGCAGGGCTGTCGTCTGTCTCGAATTCTGATTGACTGAGAACAGCGCTGTCGGATATATTATTTCTGTCCGCTTCATAGACCCGACATAGTCGACTCTAATATGTGTTTAATCGTTTGAGATTTTTTTCTGTTTCAGTTGGAGATGGCTTGGTTCAACCTGAAGCTCTCAACAAGAAAGCCATTCAAATCATCAACAGAGTGCGAGATAAACTAACAGGTAAATTCTACCGTCTTCAAAATGTTTCCACATCTCTCTCTCTATAAATGGAAGGCACACAAATCATATCACCAGAGATTCTTTTGGTATCCGTTTATCAAGGTTTCACAATCTTGAAAAAGATGAGTATCCTCCTTGACACCGTTAATTTGCTCAGTCACCAAATAACAGTGTATATCATCACCTCAAATTATATCATTTCATTCAAGGGAGACCCTTTTGAACTAGGAAATACACAATTATCCCATTTATGAGACAGACATTCCAACATCATCACAAATTGAGGCCAGTGTTTGATCAATTCAAGTCGGATTGCATGTTCTTTCGTGCTGCTGTACTGACTTTATAACTCGATTCGAAGGAAAAAAAGCCCCCGGAAGCAAACCTAAATTCTAATATTATGTTTGTGGGCAATCGGGAGGCGGGGGATTTTTTTCCGAAAAAAGCCAGTAAGCGCACCGCCAGCCCTTATATACCTTTGTACATATTTCGTAGCTTATGTGTCACACTTACTTGCTTACGTACATGTTTGTACTTACTCGCGTGCACACTTATTCATGTGTGTGCTTACATACATACTTAATTACTTGCTTGAAAATAAATATTGATTATTTATTTAGTTACCTACTTACTTATATAGGTACTTGTTTATGTATGTACTTATGCAACTACTTACAGACATATGCAGGATTGAAATAGACATCAAAGGTTGCATTTACTTAGCAAGTTGAAAAACTTTTTGTCCCACTTTTGCTTCTTATCATATAATCATATAACTTCCGTTATGCGACATTTCCCAAACGTAGTGCAACTATGTCCACACAACAATTATACCATCAGCATAGGCAGTGCAAACATAAAAAACTACTGACCTGCAGTTTTTTGTTATGTCATTCAATTTTTGTCTTATGTGCATTGTTTTTTTTATTTGCTTTTTTATTTTACAATTTATTGTAGATACAACTGTCATAATTGTGGTTGCAAATTGGTACGCTTTTTGAGTGTTTTAGGGGGGCAATAAATCCACTTTTCTATCTTAATGGCATTTGCATTGTTGATACGCACACAAACACATAGTGTGCAATTTGTCTGAACAAAATGAAACCATTACTGTAACAACATTATTTTTTCTATTCAACCCACCTTACATACAACTTCTGTACTTGCACCGGTAAGCGTGCGATTACCTTGAAACCCGTAAAGCCTCTTAACGAGCCTGTGGTCCCACAGGTCGAGATTTCTCTCACGATGAAACTCTAGATGTGGCGACCCAAGTGGAGCTGTTGATAAAGCAGGCCACGTCCCATGAGAATCTGTGCCAATGTTACATCGGATGGTCAGTACCAACCACAAAATAATCATAATCTGCATAAGGCAATGTGATATCTTTATTCACTCCTAACTGCTTTTCTTTCTTTCATTAGGTGTCCATTTTGGTGAAGAACTATTTTTGAAATCATTTTGGCGCGCATTATTTTTGAAGTTCAATCACCAAGACACAATTACTAATTCAATAAACAGTGTTACATAAAATGAAATTTTATAATGGGGTTTGTTGGAAGTTGATCAGGATCTGTCCTGTAACACTAAATAGCAATTCATTCTACTTTTAATGCCACTGAGAGGACATCAGGAACTGTATATTTCAGCCTCTTACATTATCATCAGCAAATCTTGGTTGCAAATGTTCTTTTTATAACTAATAGATTATGAATTATCATGTATTTAAAAGCTTAAGCTTTCTTAACGTTTTGCTTTCAAATATGTCAATCTTTAAGAATTTAAGACATTTTCTTACTGCGTGGAGAAGTACTAATTGACTCTCATTTATGTACCGACGCCACCTTGTTAACTGTAACTAGGCGGTTCTTTTTTTGTATTGACTAGAACTATGCTGGGTTAAATCTGTGAATCTCGCTCAGAAATTCGTGTTTAAAAGATGTGTGACTTTGTTTAACCCCCTTACACTTGATAGGTGGGCAAATATGCAAACAGTTATACAGTTGAGTCTCACATACGGTGAAAATCTGACTTCCCTGCATCCCACCATAGAAGAAAGGATAAACACCCTAGGTGTTCTCACGTGAGGTTGTGGGAGATAGGAAATTAAGAGTAAATTCTCCATTTATTCCTCTTTGGTAACATTTAACTGCAGTCATCGTACACATATAATCTGTTCACCATTTTGATATGACATTACAAACATTTCAACTCTTTTCAAACGAATATGACAGCTAGCCAGTGAGCACTCGAAGCTAAATGGCCATACCAACTTTGCAAGTCCCTTTTTTCCTCTTTTTAACGCAGTGTAGATTTTGTTTTCGAGTCTTTTCTTTCTCTCAGTTGTGGTGCAGTCTGATGTATTTCCATGCCGGTTTATAGAAATAAGATTTCTTCCAAGCTGCGCTTTTTTTCTACCTGAGTATACTAATTGAAGTCGACTGGCTGCGTGCCCCCCAGCTACAACACAACTCGAGGCTAAGAGCTTTAACACAATTTAAGTTTGCACGCTGGATGCTTCTTAGACACTAGGCTGACTCAGTAGTGTCGTACTGTATTACGGGGATGTTTCACTAACATGGTAAAGCTTTTACTCATCTAAACTCTGTGTATAATCAATGACATGCTACGAACTGAATTTGAAGTCATGAAGACACACTGTATCGGCATCGTGTGCCAATAAAAATGTACAGACAGTCTTTTCTTCGGTTCAGTTTGTGATCTTTATTAAATGTATTTCTAAATTCTAAAACATGCATAATGCGAGGAAAAAATACTCATTACTCAAGGGTTTTGCATAAAATCTCTGCATATTTCGTCGGTATATTCCGATTATTTTCCTGAAAAATTGCATTTTGAAGACAGCCCTCCTCATCTTTGACATCCTGAGCCGTGATGTCATGTGAAGAACAACAGCCAAATGCAAGCCAGTCACCATATTAGTTTACGTGTTATTTCGTGCAAGAGGTTATGAATGTTTTTAAGCAAAGTTTTTGGTAGTTTTTGTGGAGAATGCTTCGGCGTTGTTGCAGGTAGATCCAGTAATGGTATAGCAAAGGGCGAGCAGCCAGAAACAGGCTAACTGGAAAAAAATAACACACTGAGAGATAACGGGATTTATAGTCTTCTCAGGAAACACTTTAGCTGTACCAAGTACTCTGCTGTCCCTTTAGCTGACTTTTTTTCAACCTTGCCCAAAGACCAGGAAGACCCCTATGACCTCTGGCTGAGACTAAACAGAGCAGCTGACCTTGCCTCTGACTGCTTGAGTGAGCAGGGCAAAACATTTGACAACCCTGAAATTGAGGTTACTCGCATGTTTATTAGGAACTGCCCTCGCAAAGATCTTGCACTTACTTACAGATCTTTTCTAGGCATGGTGATGTATTACCAAAGTTTCATTGAAGCATGTTTGCGAAGGCAAAACCTGTCACAGCTGCCACCTGGTGGAAAAGTAGCCAGACCAGTCGCCTTTGCAAGTAAAACGCTCTCTCGCTCCCAGCTCAACTACCCTGCACACAGGCTCGAATTTCTTGCCTTGAAATGGGCGGTATGTAATAAATTCAGCCATTGGTTGAAAGGAAGACACTTTACCACGTGGACCGACAATAACCCGCTGACATACATTTTGACCAAACCAAGACGATGCGTGTGAACAGCGGTAGGTAGCGAAGCTAGCTGCATACAATTTTGACCTGAAGTACATTCCCGGCCCAAAGAACATCGTAGCCGACGCTCTGAGCCGTGAGCCATTTGTACGGTCATGTGTGGGTCATTGCCTTGTTACTGAGCCCTATACCTCACTGTTGGACCAGGTCAACGGAGTGAACAACAGTACTGTGCAGGAGGTGTTCAGAGTATCCAACAATTGTCCGATGTTGTAGACGAGAGTGCTGAGACAATTATTTTCCCCCCATTTTATTAACACTCCACTTATTGAAACATAAATATTTTGTTTGTTTGTTGTACATGATTCAATTGTTTGTTTGTTTGTACATGATTCAGATTGAATCGTTTCTTGTACATGATTCAATTGTTTGTTTGTTTGTACATGATTCAAATTGAATCGTTTCTCCGGCGCCGTCACGAATGGCAGCCACTCCAGCAGCTCCCGTGTTATTTTCGATTGTTCTCAGTTATTTTCGATTGTTCTCAGCTTAGGGATGCTGCTGGAAAAGTGAATTTCCCTTCGGGGATGAATAAAGTATCTATCTATCTATCTATCTATCAGATGAGTCAGTGAAAAGGGCAGTTCCACCAGGCACGAATGGTTCTGTGACATCAGAAGAAGTTGCTGCTGTCCTCAGTGCTCAGTCCACTGGCGGCGTGGGTCAAGTGATGGGAATGGATGCTAACTTCAATCTTCTGCAGAAGGAAGATCAGTCAACGGCACTCCCACAGAGTCAGCTTGTTGGTTTACAAGAACAGGACAACACAATAAGCAGAACCATGTACTTTGTGCATAGACACAAGAGACCTACCAGGCGTGAGAGAGCTGTCGAGTCGCCAAGTGTGATGAAACTACTGAAGCATTGGAGCAGACTCACCATACAGAATGGCATGCTCTACAAAATAAGGAAAGATCCTCGCATGGCCAAGAAAATCTTCCAGTTTGTGGTGCCTGACTAATTGAAGCAGAAAGTCCTCCACGGTTTACATGACTCAGCAGGTCACCAAGGCCAGAACCGTACTTTTTCTCTGGTGAGGCAACGATTCTTCTGGAATGGCATGGAACGTGATGTTGTGAACTATGTCAAATCCTGTCAGCGTTGTATAGTAGGGAAAACACCGGAACCACACAACTGTGCACCACTCAAGAACATAGTCACCTCTGAGCCTATGGAGGTGGTCTGTATAGACTTTTGAACTGCTGAGCAAGAGAACAAGTCTGTAGATGTCCTGGTCGTAACTGATCATTTCTCCAAGATGGCGCACGCCTTCCCTTGCAGGAATCAAACCGCCAAACAAGTTGCTCTCCGTCTGTGGCAGGATTTCTTTCTTGTCTATGGTTTCCCTCGGCGTATCCACTCTGATCAGGGAGCCAATTTTGAGAGCAAACTGATCAAAGAGCTTCTAGAGATGGCTCGGGTGCAGAAATCCCATACGACTCCGTACCACCCCATGGGAAATGGTATCACAGAACGATTTAACCGAACATTGGGAGATATGATCAGAACCCTTCCCCCTCAGCCCAAAGCAAAGTGGCCACAAATGCTGCAGCAGCTCACCTTCTGCTATAACTGCACAGAGCATGAGACAACAGGGTTTGCACCGTTCTACCTAGTGTTTGGTAGGATCCCTCGTCTCTCTGTCGATGTCATGTTTCAACATGCTAGTACCAATGATGCTGTTGTCAGCTACTCTGAATTTGTAACCCATCTGAAGAAGATTCTAAATGAAGCTGCTCAGATTGTACAGAGGAATACTCTGAGAGAACAGACTCGCCATGCCAAGCTGTACAACCGTAGGGCCAAAGGATCACCCCTCGTCGTGGGAGACCGGGTGTTGATCGCCAACAGAGGTGTCCCAGGGAAACGCAAGGTTGCAGATAAGTGGGAGTCGACCCCGTATGAAGTCATATCAGTCAAGCCTGATCTCAATGTCTATAGAGTCAATGATTTCCTGACGGGCAAAGAGAAGGTAGTTCACAGGAATTTGCTGCTCTCTGTTAGCTTCTTGCCCTGTGAGGGAGATATGGCAAACAAATCTGAACACTCAGGGTGTGACGCTGCTACGCATGGAAGTGATGTATGTCCTGATTTACCTGACGTGGTCGAAGGCAGTGATGTCCGTACAGTAAACTGGGTGATACAGTCAGGTGAAGAGCAAGTTCATTCAGAGATGTAGGATAACTCACTAGACAGCAGATCTGATGTCCAGTCTGACTCTCTCACAGTCGATACATCCAGTCAAGGAAGTCAGCAAATCCCCGAACAAGATGATGATCATACTGCAAGTGACAATACGGAAAGCCCACCTCGGTGCTCTGAAAACATGATCCCTTTGGATATGGGCCCACCAGACACTGTCCTCCCAGACGAGACCCCATTGAACACTGACCATGCGGACACTTGTCTCCCCTTATACTGACTGTTTAGACTTGACTGTCCCAGACCCTCAAGCTCAGGTTATTTGTACTCAACCTAGCCGTTATGATCTTAGGGTCCGCCAGTCCATCAGGCCTCCCAGTCGTCTTATTTGTCAGATGAATGACCAGTTTGTAGGTGACAACTCTGTGTCCGCAATATCTGCTAGTTCCTTGTTTAGGTTCTTTAGAGATGCACTTTCAGTTTGAGTAACAAAGCTTGAGCAAGAAACAATAATTGTGCCTATGTGAGCACTTGAAACAACAGGAACAATGTTTGATATTTCAGAGATGTAACAGGCATCTTTGAGTCTTTGCTTAGTTAGGAGTTTGATCGCCTCCTTTCTTTTCACACTCCTTTTTGGGAGAGTTTTAGAACTGACATGCACTTCAGTTTGTTCCTTGTAATACTGTACCAGTTTTTGTGTCTTTTTTTTTTATCAGTATGGTCATGGCACCAATGTAAGCGCAGTGTACTTGTCCCACCAAAGATCCACATTCACGCTGGACTGGATGATGAGGTTTTTATTACAGTTACTGCAAATGAATTAGTCACAACATTAGCTTTTCTGCTGGCTTTGATCTCTTTGATCTCAGTAGCAGTTCCCTCTGAAAACTGCCCAACAAAGTATATCAAAGAGCCTTCTTTTCAATTTACATAAAATAGATTTTAAAATATCACAATACATTTTTACATCCATTTTAACAAGATACTTTTAACAAGAGATCGTATAGTGGATTTTTAACGTTTACAATGAATTCAACATATTTTTCTTTAGTCTGAATTTTAACCAACATCATCCTTTTTAATGTATATGAGAAAATAGAAATAAAAACAATAATGAGTATAAAAACTGGTACAATTTACCTGCAAATGAATGAGTCACAACATTAGCCTTTCTGCTGGCTTTGATCTCTACAAGGGGAATTACATTTTAGTAAAACAGAAACAAAACAAAAATAAATCCAAACAGCTTGACAATATCAATCACATTACTGTGCATGTTGAGAGATTTGTCAGCTGGGGTTATAATGTTTGAAATTAACTTATTTTGTGGAGCACCAAAAAATTTGTCTTACCAGTAGCAGTTCCCTCTGAAAACTGCCAACAAACCCCGCCTCCCGGTCACATGTCAGAAGCCAAAACCAAACTCCACCCCATACCAGCAGGTGCCACTGTTGGACTCATCCTTGCAGGACACCTACCAAAAACTATACACATATTTCAGCAGGAATTTCAATAAAACAAAAGTTATTATTACACCCGTTACACATCAGGGTCTGCAGAGCTTGTGAAGGCCTTCGGGTAGACTTCTGACCCTGGCAAGAGGTAATGGCTGAAATGTCTCTGAGTAAATGCTTTGATTTAAAAGCACGCATATGGAGGCAGTGCGAGCAGAGGAAAATCAATGAAAGAAAGCTGAGAGACCATTTGGAATTATTGAATTATTGAATTACCCACCACTGGGTCTTTGGGAAAGTCAAGAAACGGGAAGGTTTGCATACTTTTGATTCAGGCAGGTTTGTTTCTTTTACCGACCACAGATGGCACTCTAGCTCCTACTAAGAGTGACACCCCCCCCTTCCCCTGCAATGCACTTATCAGGCCGCAGACAGAAGACACAATGTTCCAAGGGAAGCTTTGCAGTCATCATTTGCGTTTGTTTTTGAACATTTGGCCCAGAAACAAGATTAGATGACTTGTTTTTACTGAGACGTTGCAGTGATGACACTCATTCCCAAGCAAAATTGCAGTCCCCCTCATTGTTATTCCCTCTTTATCGCTCACGTTCTCCTTTGAAGGTTAATTACTTATAGAGGGTTAAGGATTACAGATCAACAAAAAGAAGCTCATTGATCTCTTCCCTCACCTTTGCAATGTCACACTGCACGTTGGAACAGAGCGCCGGTGGTTATCTGTTCCCATCGATCCATTCTTTTTTTTTCTTTCTTACCTCTCACAGCGATCACTCTTTCTTCCCCAGCGGCTGCCAAAACCTCATTACTGAAAATGTGTCTTTTCATATGGCAACTGCTGCTGCTTCTCTTGCTCTTTGGCCCCCTCTAATTTGTTTATTTTTTGTCAGTACCTGAGCCCGTTGAGGGGCAGGTGAGACAATAGCACTGGGTAAACCGGCTCCATTAATTTAACTGGGGATTTAGCTTGTGTTTTTGGCCCACGGTCGCAGCAAAACAACGCTGGCTATAATGGGAAGTCGTTCAATGGAGACAAACAAGATTAAGGACGGTAGATGATACCTCTTCATTGCGGCGAATTGAAAATGCAGCGAATGCATGAGCCACTTTCCAATCGTTTAAGCTTCACTTTAACTAGCATGCTGAAAGCAATCTACAAGGATCGTTAGGGTGCTTGAAATTATCGAAAATGCTTGAATGTTAATGTGTTTTCAAGGGTTGATAAGTGCTTTAATTTTGGGTGAAGTGCTTGAAACTTTAAAAAACTGTTGCCGTGTTTCACAAGACTGCATAAAAAATCCCACCTCTGCTTTCTAGTGGGTACGCTTTGCCATTGCATTTCTTCTTCATTCAAGATTAACGGCAGCAGCCATTAATTTGTATAACTTTGTCCTATAATGCTCCTACTTGTGGTCAAAGATGCTCAAAGTCGCTGATAAGGTCTGATTGCCGATTTAACAAACAAATAACAATGGTAAAAACAATTTAACAAGGAGCTACTGATGACCGTAACTCATGCCCATTGGCACACACACACAAACTACCTCACAGAGACAAACGTCGACCCAGTCACCTCACTCCTGCCTGACGTCACGTCTCTCGTAAAGGGACCTTACACAAAAATAAAGTGACAAAAGTAACGCACATTACACTGCCTTTCCCTTTATGAAGCAGCTTTATGAAGTGGTAAAAATAACAAAAACCCTCTAAACGCCCTAGTATTTGCCTCAGTCTCTGGAGTGAGCCAAGTTCATCCTCAAACAATTGAATGTCCCTGGAAAAAACCTGTTGAACCCCGATCGCTAGCCTGTCTCAAAACGTTGGGCAAAGCAGTGTTCTAGTAGGGAGCCAGTCTGTTCAGATGCAATGCAACCTGCCTGCGCCTAGAGCGGAAATTCAGTCCCAATGATTGTCTTTCTCTTGGGGTGTAGACCCAAACCTGCTAATCGATTTGTGAGTTCCACCCTTTCTAACGCACATCATAGTTCATACCATAAGCCGGGCAAACACATGTGCCGGCTCCAACCTATTGTGCAGTTTCCAGGCATACCCCAGCCCGAGCCTCTGCACAGCCAGGTGGTCTCCCGAATGCAAGTTCCACTGGTGTCCGGAGCACCCGTGCCGACTTCAGCAGGTCAGTTGTGTAGCTGGTGGGACTTTGCATCGCTGATCAATATGCCATTAGCACCAGCAGAATGTGCTGGTCCCAATCCCGCCAGAGGTCAGGATTGCGAGCTGTTGCTTCATGGTGCGGTTGAATCGTTTCACCATACCATCGCCCTGCAGTTACTGTATAAGGGGTTGGTGTGTGTCTTCTGCATGTCCAAGTGTTCACAAAGGGATGGAAAAACGTTGGATCAAAATTCCTGCCCTAGTCACTGTGGAGAGTGTCTGAAGTCCCAAACCAGCTAAATATGCCCTCCTATAGGTCACCTGCTACTGTCTCCGCCTCCTGGTCCGGCAGCGCGTATGCCTCAGGCCACTGGCTCTTAGTCTCATGAGTGAGGCAACAGGGCATTTCCCCTGGCTGTTAATAACACAGCAAGTCTTTCAAATTAAGCTCTCCATAGCGCCTTTGCATCGCCCCCACCAGTACAGAGTAATCATGTCTCATTGATTAAGGAGAAGCTAAAAGGATGTGGCGTCATCAGTCAACAACAGCGCCAATTGCACGGCTTTTGTTTCTTCTGATCCCCTTGCAGCCTCAGAAGCTAATTCAAATTGTGCTCTATAAGCCTTCCAATTCCCCATACCGGAGAACTTGGGCGCTTTAATGGCAGGCAATGTGAGCGGCTGGGTGCTGTCATGCATGTTTTCACCCAGCCGAGACATCTCGCGGGATGTTGTCACACAGTCCGCTAATGGCGGACTCAACGAGCCAGACAATTTTGGCGGGCTGAGGCACACTATGTTGCGAAATACGGGACAGTAAGGGACGGCAAATCCAAAACTTCTGACACAACGTTCGGTCAAAGATACACAAAATCGCTGATGAGGTCAGATCGCCGATTTAATAAACGAATAACAGTGCTAAAAAAAATTCAACAAGGAAATACTGTCTGCCGTAACTCTGTTCTTCCACACATAGACTGCCTCACAGAGGCAAACTTCAGCACGGTCACCTCCCTTTTCCCAGATGTCACGTCTACCATAAAGGGTCCATAAAGGGAAAAAAAAAAAAAAGTAACCGACATTACAATCTAGGGCCGCGATTAACCGCAATCTAATCAAAATTGCGATGTAACGTAATGCGATTGTTCAATTGTAAGACACTGTGGTTTTTTTTCAAGGATTTAGTTTGTTATTTGATTGATGGAGTGTTAGGTCAACTAGAACTGCACTATATAATAGAAACTTTGCTACTCTCTGCTCCCATCTTCTGGCTTGTGTCATTATTGCAGCCTCAGTCAGCTCATTCATGATGCACGTGCAAGTATGTGCATTTCTTAGATGTGTTCGAATAAAGTTTTCGTTTTTCATCTTTCTTGGGGTCTGGGATGGTGTTTGGACTCTACTTGAAGCAGGCCTTTTCTTAATTTCACCATTTTCATGCTACACTATCAAAGAGAAAAAAAATACCCCGCGGGACAAACATGACGTCACTCCCCAGCAGTCCTGCTTTCCTCCTACCTGATGTGTTTCTACTCGAACAGCTTCGCTAAAAGAAAGATAAAAGAAAAAAGACGCAGTGGAGAATAAAGCATAAAGGCTGTTTAAAATATTTAACTTTCAATTTTTAAGGACACTTTAAACCACACACCCCACCTTTAAAGTCACTTTTGTTGCGTTTCATACAAATTTGTAATTGTAATATGTTAAAAAAAAGTAATGACTCTATGGAATACTTCATCAAGTGGAAGCCAGTGGAGACACAGCATTCCTACAAACATGATTCCAGCATTTTGCTTTTATTGTGTATATTGATGACGCAGTATTTCAGACACAGCTCAGGTACTTTCTTGTTCTAGATTAGTCTGAGGTTTCTTAAAATACGGACTTAAGTTAATTGTGCAAACAATAAGTGGACTCAACAATGGGAAATTCAACTGTTGTATGAAAAGCAGTTCTTTTCATTTTAGGGATCTCAGGTGAAATAAGAGAGTGCAGACCATTTTCCTGCAGCATGAAGTCTACATATTAGATGTAATTAAGATGTCATGAAATGTGTTATGCTCTTCCGAAAAAGGCAATAAATCAGGCGTAAAAGTGCCAAGCAGCAAGAGAAAATGGCATTTAATTGCTGCTTTGAAAGTTGCTCACAAAGAACTTGAAAACAGCAATGCCCTTCAATCTTCAAAACTCACGTTCCTTTCTGGCGGCCAGATTGACGGCCGGATCAAGGAGTTCCTTAGCATGCTGGTAGGTTGTTAGGAAGTGGTTGCTCGCAGCCGTTCGCCAGCTCAGCCTTTGTTCACTGGGCTGGAAAGCCTGTTATCGATGAAGCTGACAGCACTTTAGACCACCAGAGATCGGCTGTTCTCAATGGAAGCTTTTGAACGTGCTCTATCCCTTCCCACTGTCCTTTCCACACCCAGCTTGTTAGTGTTCTCTGCTACGTGGAATCTTTGATCCGACATGTTTTCTATTTCTAACAGTCAGCTGTGGAATTCCGGTGAAAGTAGGAAGAAAACAATGGCTACAATCTTGTGAATCGGGTCCGTCAAATGCTATTAAGGCTGTACATTAATTGGTATGTAACTGGAATGGTGCAGCCGTTTCTAATGTGGTGCAAATACGCCCAGCACAAAAATGACTTCAACTTTCTTTGTTTCGGGTGGCTCGCTTTGCGATGGATGAAATGACGCCCCTTTTTGGACTGTTACCGAACGTACCAATTCAACGGGTACCATAATGAAATCTGATAACAGGAAGTTTTGAATGTAATTAAAATGTTCAAGGCTATGTAGTGATAAAATAATGTTTACACTATACGAAATTATGTTGATTGGAGAGCATTCACAAGTACAGAACATTTCTTATTTCTTTGGCTTTCTAACAAGTTTAGCAACTTCAAGCACCGTCACCCGATACTGCGAGTATCAGATATCTAAGAACACACCCATAGAGGCATGTTCTGGTCAAAATAATTGGCTGAGCAATAGCCGTTCTTTTATTCCTCCCTACCTCATCGCAAGTCGACCTCTTGACGCGGTCGTACGGGTCTGCTCTGCAGCCTTAAGATCAGCACGTGGGCCTTACGTCGTGACCATACAGAGCACAAGACCAAATCTCTCCGCAACAACAAGTAAATGGATGGTTTTAGATTTAACACCATGTTTGCTGGTTCTTGGGAATGAACTCTTTTTTTCTGTACAAGGAAATCTCCCCAAATCGACTAGCATTATAGCGGGAAACTTTCTTTTCGTGTGGGTAACTTCGGCGAAAATGCCCATCTTTTTAAATAGATTAGTTTCATCAAATTGGTTTAGAAACTGCAGACGCCTCCCGACTTGCGTATATTCGACTTAAGGGTTCTGACACGATCCTTTTTTTCGGGATGTCTAAAAACAGTACCGTAGTGTTTCTTTCTGCCGCCTGGCGCTGTGAGAGGGCACCCAGCATCCACACCGAAGAAGAATTCCGGCTTCTACTTTCTGGTTCTTGTGTAATCATAAAAACGTGAACCGTATTGCTAGCGCGCTAAAAAATTTGACGTTTTTATTGTTTAATATCTCATGTATCCGTTCAATATGGTTGGTGTAAAGTGTAAGGAAGAGGCGAGGCGTTTCTTTTGAAATGAAAGTGGAGTAAGAAAGCTTGATGCTGTTAAGAAAATGGTCGGAACACTTTTTTTCGGCCACTACAGTATTTACCACAGAGAGGACCTCTAGAAGCGCAAGTACCAAAAGTAAAACCTCACTTTATTTATCTATATAGAGCATATTATTTTATGAAATGTTTACTTTTTAGTACAAAACAATACAGGTTACCTATACAAGCCTTAAACATATAAACCTTAAACATACAAAATATAGCATATATATATATATATAGCGTATATATTGTGTATCTGTAGTATTTCTGCAGTATTTTTGTAGTACAGTGTTACTGTAGTTTTAGTTTTTGTAGTGTATTTGTGATATTTCCATAATATAAACTTTGTAGTACCTCTATAGGTGTAATTTGCAGGGTTTCTGTTGTCAACCTCTTGTAGTAATATTTCTCTAGTAATTTTTTTTTATATTACAGTATTATGCATTGGTATCTTTTTAGTTTTTCAGTAGAAGTACAGTCGATGTATTTTGAAAGCAGTATTTTATTAGTATTTTTGTAGTACAAAAGTCAATTCCATTGAAGTTGGGAAAAAGTTTAAAATGTCAGTAAAATTAGAATAGAATGACTTGCAAACCTTTTCTAACCCATATTTAAATGAATACACCACAAAGACAAGATTATCCATGTTCAAACTCATAAACTTTATTTCCATAAGCAAATAATGATAAACTTAGAATTTTATAATTGCAACAAGTGCCAAAGTAGTTGGGAAAGGGGCTTCTTCACCATTGTGTTACATCACCTTTCCTTTTAATAACACTCAATAAACGTTTAGGAAGTGAGGAGACTAGTTGTTGAATCGTTGATAGTGGAATCCTTTCCCATTCTTGCTTTATGTACAGCTTCAGCTGTTCAACAGTCCGGGGTCTCCTTTGTCTTATTCTGCGCTTTATAATGCGCCACACATTTTCAATGGGAGACAGGTCAGGACTGCAGGCAGGCCAGTCAAGCACCCGCACCCTCTTACTACGAAGCCACGCTGTCGTGAGACGTGCAGTGTGTGGCTTGGCATTATCCTGCTGGAAGAAGCAAGGGCGCCCATGGTAAAGATTCTGTTTGGATGGCAACATACTTTGTTCCAAAACCTGAATGTACTTTTCTGCATTAATGGTGCCTTCACAGATGTGCAGGTTACCCATTCCTTGGCCACTCATGCACCCCCATACCATCACAGATGCTGGCTTTTGCACTTTGCGTGCATAACAGTCTGGGTGGTTCTGTTCTTCTTTGGACCGGAGGACACGACGTCCACAATTTCCAAACACAATTTGGAAAACTGACTCATCAGACCACAGAACACTTTTCCACTTTGTATCAGTCCATTTTAGATGGGCTCGGGCCCAGAGAACCCTGCGGCGTTTCTGGATGTTGTTGATGAATGGCTTACGCTTTGCAACATAAAGTTTTAACCCACACTTACGGATATAGCGTCGAACTGTATTGACTGACAGTGGTTTTCCAAAGTGTTCCTGAGCCCATGTGGTGATGTCCTTTACACATTGATGTCGGTTCTTAATGCAGTACCGCTTGAGGGCTCGGAGGTCACGGGCATTCAATAATGGTTTACGGCCATGCCGTTTACGCACAGTGATTTCTCCAGATTCCCTGAACCTTTTCACAATATTATGGACGGTAGATGATGATATCCCTAAATTCCTTGCAATTGTACTTTGAGGAATGTTGTTTTTAAACTGTTCAACAATTTGCTCACGCAGTTGTTCACAAAGAGGTGAACCTCGCCCCATCCTTGCATGTGAATGACTTAGCTTGTTCGGGTCTCCCTTTTTTATACCCAGTAACAACTCTCACCTGTTGCTAATTCATCTGTTCACCTGCAAATAGTTGGTTGATTTCCATTCATCCACTTTCTGAGTAGTTATTGACACCTGTCCCAACTATTTTGGCACGTGTTGCTGTCATCAAATTACAGAGTTGATGATTTTCTCCCAAAACAATAAAGTTTATGAGTGAAGACAATAAATATGTTGTCTTTGCTGTGCATTCATTTAAATATGGGTTGAAAAGAATTTGCAATTTACTTGGATCAATTTTTATTTGCAATTAACACACTTTCCCAACTTCATTGGAATTGAGTTTTGTATTTCCATAGTAGTATTTGTCATAATTCTTTTGTATTTTTGTAATATTACTCTAGTTGTCTTTTTTGTAGTATTTATAGAGTAAATAATTCTGTAGTAGTATTTTGTAATATCGTGTTACAGTAGTAGTTTTTTTGCAGTAATTCTATACTATTTTTGTATTTTCAGAATGAAAGCAAAATAATATATGAGGTCCCTGTTTTAAGCACTATATTTGACATTTAGTTTTGTAGTTATTGTATAGTATCTTTATTGCATTTCCTTAGAAGTATTTTTGGGTGAACACACAGTTAGTGACTTTGGGGACAATGTTTGTACCCAAAAAGTTAACCACTCTTGGGGGCCCCCCTCGTTGTTGCAGGGCCCTAAGCCGCCGCTTAGCTTGCTTATGTCTGCATCACATTGACTGTTTCTATAGTGAGCATTTTGTATTTTAAAATGTCCAAATGATTCAAAAGGTTGACTCATCTGAACATGTCTCATTTAATAAATGAATATTCACACCCAGAGTTACACATGTTGAGATAATCTAATTTATTTTGCCTCCAAGGCATTAGTTCGGTCTTCTGAGATATGCTAAATATTTTGGCATCTTAATGAGCAGAGTTGGGAATAACACCATTATAAATAACGCCGTTACGTAATGGCGTCATTTTTTTTAGGGGTACTCTAACTAGTTACTCTTTCAGCTTTTTCTACGCTATTATTGTGTGGCTTGTCCCTAAACTCCTGACACTGTTTTTAGCAGCGCGGTTTTCTGCTCTCAGATTTCTTTTTGTGTCACGTCAACATTCAAAATAGCGACTACCACATAGATGGCTATTACGAGTACGGTATTTACTGATGCGCCAAAAGAAGGCAAAAAAGGGGTGATTCGCGAAAAATTCGAGCACCCCAATTTGTGTCGTTCGCGGACGATTTGTCCATGAGCCTACTTTTAGAAGTTGTAGCTCGCATCTTGTAAAAACAGCTACAACCCGGTACTACGTCTGAACCCTTCACTGTAAATGTAAATGTTCTGCATTTATAGCGCTTTTTATGTCAATGAAGACCTCCCAAAGCGCTTTACAATGTGCTTCACACTTTCCTTTTTACACACACTAACTAACTGACAGCAGCGTCAGCCATGCAAAGGTAACTATTTGCTCATCAGGGGCATTAGGGATTCAGTGTCTTGCCCAAGGGC
Source organism: Urocampus carinirostris (assembly GCF_059441175.1). Lineage (NCBI taxonomy): Eukaryota > Metazoa > Chordata > Actinopteri > Syngnathiformes > Syngnathidae > Urocampus > Urocampus carinirostris. The sequence goes on along the minus strand of NC_142351.1, from coordinate 33,299,585 downwards.
ACCTCAACATATAACTCTCAGGAGCCGGGCGGGAATCGAGCCTGCGACCTCTTGATCCCAAGACGAGCGCTTTAGCTCCTGAGATACTGCCGCCCATAAATCCATTTTCTAAGCCATGCTTGTGGTAGTGATATCATTTTTCAAGTGACCCTCATTTGAGAAACACGATCAAAATAGAGAACTTAGCTGTAGTAATAGTATTATCACACACCTCTGCCTGTTAATGCAGAGGTCCGGCTCATCTCTGAAGACAGTGAAAACCAACGCCGACCAAATGATGAAGGTGCTGTATCTGGGTCAGATCAAGGAGGCTTCTCCTGCGAATGGCAACCATGGAAACCAGTACTATCTGTTCCATGTGAGGGCAAAAATCGCATACCCAAAAAACCTTCAGGAGAGGGATGGCTGCCACCAGGCTGCACTTGTTCAAGACACCACAAATTTTACAGGTAACTGAAATAATAACATTCAGAAGCCAGAGTTTTTTCCATGAATATCTAAGTCCTGACTATGACGCCGGTCTTTGATCATACTGGCCACAATACACAGAAATCTTTACAAAAAACAATCAGTTTTAAGGTGTGCTGTGATTCATGTGTGCAGCCATGCTGACGCGATCCGACCTTTTCTTTCATGGTCATGTCTTAACCCGGCGGACACCTACGTGGTGCTAGGCTAGGTCTGGGGGAGGTAAAGGTCTCCCTTAGCCAAGAGACTTTAACCTTTTGCATCATGGACGTTGGACTGTTGCAGTGAAGGACAAAATTATTCTGGTGTTCCATCACATGTGACCTTGGGATTTTCGCATGTGACTGCTTAGGTGTCATTTTTCTTTTCTTATTTTATTGTAGTCTCTGAAAAACCACTTGTTTTCACATGGATGTCGGATAACTTTTTTCCTACAGATAAATGCCAGCATGTGAAGACCGCTAACTTGTTTTGCTTCTCAACTGCATGTTATATTTTGAAACTCAAACAAAAACAGACGAACGATAGTCTTTATTTTTACAGTATTTAAAATTTCAATAACATAACATAAATATTTGGTAAACACATCTTTTAAAAACGTCATGATGGAGACTGGAGTTTGACTATCAGTTTGCCAATACTTTGTCAATAATAACTCTATTTTAATGCCTTTAATATCAATAGATTGTTATGAGCAACATAACACTGACATAAACTGTTGCAAGTGACTAAATATTCGGTGTTTTGTATTCTGTTCAGTGGCTTACTGTGACATCATATTTTTCCATTATCAGTCCGGCAACTATTGTCCTGATAATTATTTTGCACCCCACCCCTACTTCATTATAACCGATATTGTCATGTGTGTCTTTGTAACCCTCTGACATTGTCAAAGGCACTTGCTACTTTGTCATCTGAAGTGTGTCACGCACTTATTGGATTGCAGAAAAGCATTAGGCGACTCCACTCATTTTCTCTTACGGGCTAAGGAGACAAAGGTTTGGAATTGGATCAAAATTCTCTTTGGTGTTGTGTTACTGTCTTAAACAGCTTCGAAAAGTAACCTTTTCCTGGCTTTGTGTGCATCTGTGGGGCTTACAGGATTGCAGTTTCTCACTCTTAACCAAAAGACTAGAAGGGGAACCTAGTCACTTGTTATCAGCATTAGAGGCAGTTAGCAGTCAACTTTAACTAAATGGAAGCTAAACTTGATCAGTGATCAATTTGCATCGATTAGTTAGAGATGCTTGGAGTGATCAAAGGTTGTGTCCTCACTTGAAATTTTGCTACCCTTAACCGCCACCCCCTGGTTTAAAGTCATGATCGCAGCCTCAGTCAGCTCATGCTTCGGGTACTAATAAACTCTTCTTTTTCAAATATTTGGGGTTTGGATGGGCGTATGAACTGTATTTGAAACATGACTTTTCTTACTTTGACCATTTTCACACTAGACTAGCAAAAAACAAACAAACCTGGGAACAAGCAAGAAATCACTCTCCTCTCCTCCTCCACATTCCCTGCTTCCTAATGTGTTGCCAGTCCTGGAACACATGTGCTAAACGTAAGATGAAAGGAGAAATGTGTGGTGGATACAATTTGTAAAGGTTCTGTCAGTTGGGCTGTTAACACATACCTAATATAGACAATATTCTACTATCAACTTTTTAAAGAAACCTCCAGCGACGCACCCTACTTTCAAGGAAATCTCGTCTTCCCTGTAAATGTAATTGGTGTAGACTATACCAAAACAAAGCCAGTTGAAGAGGTCACACTCTCATCCTGCACATGACCATAAAGGGACAGCGTGCATTATTTAGCTCCTTCTAGTCATTCATTCAAAAGACCTACATTGGCCTAAGAAATAAACAAAAATACATGACTTATTTTACATGCATACATTTTATTTCATTTAATAATCCTTGGTCGAGATATTTGCATTCATTTTGCGTAACAAGAACCTGACATAATTGTCTGCCATCTTGCTGCAAAAGGTACCTAAAATAACAAAAACCTCACCAAAGGCTGGGCATTAACAATAACAAGAAAATGGTGATTCTTGGTCTCTTTGATTCTGCGTAGTTGGTATTCTTCCTTGTGTTTTTAGCACTCGTTCTAAATTGCAATAAGAAAGTACTGCGAGATATTTTGGTTAAATACTACACGTTGTTTAAGAAAGTCAAAGCAACCCTCATTTATGGCCATAAATCGGGACTCTTAAAAATGCAAGCAAAATAGAAACACATGATAAATTGTTGGAATCTGTAAAGGCAACTGTGCCTGTTTATAATCAGTAACCCGTTTTGCATAATTTTGCATAGTGCGCTCCCACATCACAAAGAAAACACAGCACGCCAAATCGTTTGAAGTACCAGGATTCCTGTATTTAAATCGTGCGTTTTTGTTTTTCATTCTATTCTTGCCTGTAACGATTTTTTTTTTACGTCTGCTTTGGGGTCCAAATCGCACAATACGCAGCAGAGAAGGCTTTTTCGATTTTTTTTGTGACCTTTTCCAGTTTCATGCAAGTTGACGAGTGTTAACTGATGGTGTTCTAAATACTGTTTTGCAAATTGCGTGCTTCACATCAGGTAATGATTCTTGAGCAAGCACAATTATTAACCGAGCTGTGTTTTCATCGGTCCGAAAGGATTTGACCTAACTGTCCAACCTTTGCCAGAGTTCCCGCCAATCCTTAAAAAGTTTTCAGGCCTTAATTGGCATTAAAATGTCTCAAATCCAATTTTAAGTCCTAAAATTGTGATCACATAAGATTTATATTTGTTTGAACAAAATAGATTTAGTAAAAACGTCCTTTTTTTCATGATTCATGATAAAAAAGGTCATCAATGTGGCAGAAGAGTTCTGGGGAATTAGTAGTTATCTGCCAGTTTTGACTGAGATCCATGATGTACTGTAAACATCCGTTTTATTTATTGTTTTCCATGTCTAAAATTTTGGAGACAGCTATGTTTTCAATTAGACCAAAATGTGATTTCCAAAACAAATGTAAATAAAAATTGGTTTAAATTGCCTCTAATTCATGTGAGGATATTTGGTGTGTTTGTTTTAATTGTGTGTGTGTTTTTTTTTTTGTCGACTTGGTCTTAAATGGCATTAAAAAAAGTCTTAAAAAGCCTTGACTGTACTTCTACTGAATTTAACTCGCTTGCAGCTGTAGGAACCCCGTTTGCTTTGTTTATTGGTGACAGTAATATCTGGCATTGTGTGGTTTGTCGATTTCATTTCCATTTCACAATTGTATTTGCTCCTTTTTCTCCTCTTGTGTTAGTCACTGGCTTAAGTAGCTGGTTGCAAATTATTTTAAGTTTAAGTTTGCTTAATATTTGGTATTCTATTATCAAAAAAAATCTATCTTCTATGCATCTCAATTGACATCACTTCATAGTTTTTGCTGTTCCTTGCCAGCCCCCATCCACTCTACTCTTGAGTAAATAGTTGTTCACAATGATTTGCGAAAAGTGATTGCCCGTTTAAATAGATAGCACTACTCTCCAGCCGAATCGAGAATTTGTTATTGCTACATTTCCAACCTCGTTCAGCTAAAACTCCTGATGCTTTGAAACAGATTTTGTTCAACACATGTGCCAGGGCACACTAGTGTTTCTTTAGACCTTATCTAGTGTGCCTCAGAAAAATGCCCAATCTTGTTTTGCAATGAAAAAGCATGCCATGATTATGTGGCAGAAGATACCTTTATTGTTTCGATATACTCATCTGCTTAAGAGGTAGTAGAGTATATTTGATAGTTTTTTTGAAGAAGCTGAACTGCAAAGGGTAATTAAATATATCAAATCAAGTAAAAATCTTGCACATAGTTTTGCTGAGTCAAGCTGACAGATAAATTGGGTGTAAAGGGAATAACAAAAAGCGCTTCACGTGTGGGGGGCGGGAGAAAACAGGAAATACAAACTCAGTCCAAATTACTTACGGTTGGAAAAATATGAGAAATCTTTGTTAAAGCACAATACAAGCACCAATGAGTCAGGAAAAAGGCACGGCCAATCATGAATGACAAAAAATCTAAAAGCTCAGACGTGTTACATGATGTGTGGTTGATGAGCGCCAGGTGCGGGTAATTATTTAATAGTTCACTGGCGCCCTCTAGAGGGCGGTGACATGCTGGATCCTCACACTTTTTACAAAGTAAAAGATTGTTCACCAGCCAGATAAATTTTGCTTTATTTAGATATTATTATTTTTATTTTTATGAAAAACAAACAAGAAAAAATGCATAGTTATATTTGAAAAAACAGGATAATTATATAATAAAATCCCAAATGACAGCAAAATTATCAACCAAAATTAATAACTTGTATTACCTCCTGAGTCACACAAGAAAAACTTTATACTGTCATTTGAGGCAACATGACAATTTAAACTTTTAAAAAAAACACTTAAAACTGGAAATTAATTTTCAATGGAACGTGTGCCTTGAGATGTTTTTAATGAAAAAAGTAAGCTTCAGTTAAAAATAGGTTGTGAAACACTGCCCTACAACTTCACAATCTTGATTTTGTAATGTTTCATATTAGAAGTGTCCTGCGCTTCCAGCGAGTATGGGTAATTATGAAAAGTGCCAATCACTTGGTTGCAATTTCTGTGTATATTATGTGTAGCCAGGAACAGTCTCCAGCTCTCAAAACCATCAGCTGTCATGGATTGCCCACTAGCAACAGCAGGCCGGATGTTTGTAAAAATAGTTGAGCATCGTTTGATAGCACAAGCTTGGCATCACTTCAGATTCTGCTGACTCTTCCGAGCTCCTCAGCTCCTTGAACCCGATGCTTCAGGCTAAATAACTTGTTAACGCGGGCCTGTCTCCCATTTGTCTCAGAACGGCCATCGACGACCAGATTTACGCATCGCGTGGGTGCAGCGATTACATCTCCTGTTATTTGTCATAAAAAAAGCACTGAACGGTGACCAAGTCTGAGACTGCGATAAAACCTGGCCGCCTGTGTGATGGCACTCGTGCGTCATCAATCAGACACAGTGGTAAAACAGTAGGGCCTCCGCTAGCGTGGTGGGAATAGATTTTTCTTTCAAGTCTCACCGATTAGGGTGACAAAAAGGCAGCGAGGGGGAATGGGCTGAAATGAGAACAAGGGGAAGGTGCATCTTTGCGAAAACGCAGCAAGTACTGATGATTCCTCATATGTTTGTAGTTTATAGCCTGACCCATCTGAACATTTAGCATGTCATCTCAAATACTCGTGATTATTTTTCCAAAATGATAGAGACGGTGTCCGATATTGTCGTAAATCCTGACATGCAGGCAATGTAGCTTCCCATAAAGTGAGGGAGAGAATGGAATTATTGGAACAGTTGTCCTAACTTGAGCCCATTTTCTATTTTGTATGTCTTGTGTATTCGTAGTCTTAAGTATAAATCTTTATGGATTTAGGCCATTCCAGCGTATTTTTGACTCCTAACTGACTCAAGTATTCAGGAATCTAACTAAGGTGAAAAGTAGATTTAACCTTACTATAGCTTAATCAACTCAAAAGGATTAAGGGTTGAGGTGGTGGGTCTGTTTTGTCTTACCCTGGTTTGCCAAACCAATTTTACTTCACAAGTAAAGTTTCACAAGCTCAGTGCCTATCTTCATAAACTCGGAGAGAAATAAGAATGAGATTAGCAGGACTACGGACATCAGTACCAATCATCTAAATCAGGGGTCCCAAAACCTTTTCCTGTGAGGGCCACATAACTTTTTCCTTCTCAGATGAGGGTCAGTTGTCACGATTGCAGGGTGTGCCTAAACGTAAAAATGCCGCCCTGAATAATACCACTAGCAATTCAATAAGTAAAGGTCAAACATCACTCTGTGGGGGGCAGCACGGCGGATGAGTGGATAGCACGTCCGCAGCACAGGATTGAGTTCATGGGTTCAAATCAAGCTACCAGCCTTCCTGTGCAGAGTTTGCATGTTCTCCCTGTGCTGCGTGGGTTTCCTTTGTGCACTCCGGTTTCTTCCCACACTCCAAAAACATGCATGTCAGGTCAAAATTTTCCCTTGGTGTGAATGAGTAGTCTGTCTCTGTGTGCCCTACGACTGGCGGGCAACCAGTTCAGGGTGTGCCCGAAGATGGCTGGGATGGGCTCCAGCATCCCTGCGACCCTACTGAGAAAAAGTGGTGCAGATAATGGATACCTGGATGGGTATCACTCTGAGGGGTCATCACACACAAAAAAAGTACATGGAACATTAACTTTCTGTTGTGCCGCGCACAGTCTTAGCAGGCCCAAGGTCAGCTTAGTTGTCGAAGCACTGGACCACCAATGATATCAAGAACATGAGAAACGGCAGTCGATTTTACCTCATAATAACACTATTTTTAGTAATGGTACCAGAGATGAAAGTTAATCATGTTGTGCGTTTCACATTTTACAGTGACGGTAAATTCTATTCTATACTTCTAAGTTTTGTAAGTGACATGGCACAGTAACTTACCCCTTGTTGTGCTGTGGGCTTAATGTTCTGTGTCATGTTGGGAAGAGCGAAGAGGAATGAGTGTTTGGTAAATGTGAATATTTTCTTGACTCTATCCACCTTCCACTAAGGGGATATGGCTTCAGGCCCTGGAGAGGGATAAGCGCTACCGGGCTGTACTTGCCAAAGACACACCATAGGAAATGGGGCATTTACGCCATTAGTGGTTAAGGGGTACTTGTAGGGATAGATAGCTATATGATACAGTGACTGAAGATTGTGTAATAATGACATAAAACCTAATGCATTCTCATATGCCATCTGTATCACTGGTAGACCAATGGTAGGGCTCTCCCCTCCACAACCTGGGTTTAAATCCCGTTCCAACCATACATGCACACCCAGCCTTTGAATTATTTTTTAGCGTCATATTGTCCAGGGAGCCGGACCAAATGTAGAGGCAGGCCGTATTTTGGGGACCGCTGCTCTAAATATTCTTGGGGGAATGATCCTCCTTTACCTATTTATTACATTGTTCTTCTATTGCTTTCCACGAGCACACGTGAGTCTCATGCTGAGTGAACAAGAAACACGTGTGTCACATATTACAAAGATGTGAAGCTGTGCATAACCCATCCACTTTCTTGTGATTATCTTCAATTCATTCAGCACGCGGTGAAGTGCAAAACTGAAATCTAATTCAGTGCACTATTGTAGCCCAGGCGTGGACATGTTCCGAGGCATGCTGGTGAAGTGACCTCCGCACCCCGTCTCCCATATACCCAATAAGCATAACCATATGTGACAAGGTTACAGCTACTGAAGGAAAAGAGTGGGTTGGGGGGGGGCTAGCTTCTATGAAATATAGCTGACCTCTTTTCCTTATAGTGTTTGTAAATCCTTCCTCTTCACTGCACCCCATTTCAAAATGCATTTAGCATGTACGTTAAATCCACGAACCATGTACACTGGCTCATGATGGAAAAATAGTGTTGACTGTATTTCCACCTGGCTGCTGGGGATATTATTGTGTAAAATGTGTTAAGCATCAGTTAAAAATTGATAAGAGAGGGAATTCCAACCTTCTATTTACGATTCAGCTGCAACATTTTATTAAGATTAGACCTTTAGTTATCCAGATTAGCGGCTCAACCGTGCTCTGCTAAGTAGTGAACAAAACAGCACTAAGTTGCTTCGTTTCATCTTAGGCAAATCTCGCCCTAAAAACAATATTTGCTTGTGATTGGTCTGAACAACCGATAACATAGCCAAAATCAATGCAAGATTTAGCCTCAATCCTATTACATCCTCTTTTAACCTACCCAATTGGTCCTGTTTATGGTTCCACTTCTTTTGTGAATGCAAGAGGACTAATACTCTAAAAATTTGGGACGTACTTCCTGCTGAACCACATCATCAGCATGTTTGTTGTGGCATAACATGTGACAATTGTTACTTATTTTTTTGGGATTTTCTTTTCATTAAACTAACTTTGAAACAGTAACAATAAAACCAGTTACAAGTTTCACTTGCAAAAGAAAAAGGTATGCTAGCACACAAGTAGTGCACAAGACACTGAATCCCTAATCCCCCCAATAAGCAGGTCGGCACCTTGCATGGCTGCATGGCCCCTATTGGTGTGTGAGTGTGTGTGAGTGTGTGAATCGGTTAGTGTGAAGCACATTGTAAAGCGCTTTGGGAGCTCCTCATTGACTTGAAAAGCACTATGTAAATGTAGACCGTTTACCATTTACACACTTGATTCTTCGTCGTCTTTATCGCATCCTCTTCTCCTGCACTTTTCCCACAGCGCCCTCTGTAGGAATTTACGTTCCATGATACAACACACCGTAAACTCATATCCTTGGTTTGGTTCCTCACAAAATGGTTTCCAGCTGGTCAATTATGGCGAGGGGGCATCATTATGGAGGCGGGAGGGTGTGTCCCTCACTATTCCACTGCAGGCTTCTACAGAATTTTGACCTTCTTAACTTGATTGTGAAAGTGCTTTGCCAAAGTACGGAGCAGAATTATGGGGAAGTAATTAAAGAGCATTTGTGAATTCACCAATAACGTGAAAAGCCATCTTGCAGTGAAAGGTTATTATGACATTTTAAACATTCAAAGTTCTGATGTTCATGAGGATAAAGCTACGGTTGCTCAGGAAAGAACCTGTAATGGCTCAGCTTCATAAACCTCATCTTTCATTCCTGTGAAGATAATGCAAATAGGCCACACCTTCAGTTTTCCCTTTTGTTCTGAGTCGGTCATGTGTCTGCAGAACCAGCCATTATATGAAGCTTGAGGACCGTCCTTTGCCTGACTGGCTTTCATTTTTCAAAGTAGCCGTGTTACTTTTGTGCAGGAAAATGAGATAGTAACCGCAGCTACATTGTTCTTTCTCTCAAGCCCCTTTTATCAGCAGCCAACACCGCGCCCAATCCCCCCACTTACATTGTTCAGGGGCCCTCGATACAACCCCAACTCCTGTCTCCCAGGATCAATTAGTCATTTGCAGTGCACGGTGAAGCCGGAGAGACAAAAGTCTCGCTGTAATGGCGCTAAAGCAATATCAGGTAGTAGCATGAACCTGGCTTTAGGCTATTCACTTGACAAGCAGGCTGTGTGCGAACGAGGAACTTGACAGTACCACATAGACATCAACAAGTGGCTCAGTTGATGTACTTTTGAATTATTACATTTGAACATACAGTTCTTTGCAAAAGTATTTTAACTTTTCCATAACTTTATCCTGGACCTACCTGCTGTGTTCCCTGGTCTTCATAATGGTGTCTGTCCTCTTAGCCTTTCACAGAGCAGGTGCATTTTAACTGAGACTTAATGTACTCTGTTTGCCATTGTTAGTCATTAAGGTCGACATTAGATATCTCAAAGGTCATCCAGTAATTTCTGGAGTCAGTTGGCTGAGCTGAGAGAACAGCGGGCCAATACTTTTCTCCTTTTTTTTAAAATGTGATCAAATACTGAATTTGTTTCCTCTTCATGATAGTGTCCTACACGTTGTTGGTTATTAGAGAATATATTTCCGTTTTTTAGCTTTAAGTTTGAAGCCTGAATCGGTTAAGGTAGAGGTTGATGACCAACTGCTTGTATTTGCAGTACACATTAAAATTCACAAATATATAAAACCTGCTGGGTTATTTTGGAACAAATTGAGTAAATTACCACAATAATGGTTAAATTTCTGTATTTTTACCAATCAGTTTGGGTTGAAGATTTGAATTGCTTGATGACATTTTGGCTGAATTTGTTTAGATGACGTTTGCAATGTTAGTCGTAAATTGTTGGGCCCGTAACATTTCCAATAGGCAGAAAAAGGCAACAAGGATTGTTGATTTTAATACTACAGTGGAACCTTGGTTTTCGAACGCCTCTCAGTTCGAACAAATAGGAGTTCGACCAAAAATTTTGAGAAATTCTTGCTTCGCTGTTCGGTCAAAAATTCGGAGTTCGAACGCTGGTAATGCCTGAGTGCGTACGCTAGAGTTCGATGCTGAGCGGCGTACGGGTGTACATCGTGTAGATCGCCCCCACCCCTCGTGACCAACTGTTATCACGTGCGCACTTGCCTCTTTTTGCTTTCGCTTTTAATATAGGTGAACGGAGTGTTTTAGCCCCTAAGTATGCCTCCGAAGAAGGTCGGTGCAAGCAGGACAGGTGAAAAAAGAAGAGTTGTTCGTACATCTATTGCCTTTAAGAAAGACATAATAGCTCAATATGAAAGAGGTGTGCGAGTTTCCGATCTTGCAAGGGAATACAGCATGCGCCTTCTGCTGACCACCACAAAGGTAAGAAATCCTATTCATAATTCTTTTCTTTATCTTTTTTTTTTTACCCGAAAAAAAATGTTTGTATGTACCATTCTTCGTAACTCGAACGTTCATAAGTAGGGGAGCATCTGTTTTTATTCATTTGTTAGTTCATACAGTCAAGGCTCATTGTCCACAAACATACCGCTGATAGTGTGTTGATTATTGTTGCAATTTTGTTTCTCTGCTCAAGTGGTTTTACTTGAAGCTAGCCAAAGGGACAAAGGCCATGCAGAACAGTGAGTCACAGGAGGACACAAAAATTGCACTATTTTTAGTATTTGCTATGACTATTCAAGCAATGCCTAGGTCGAAAGAAGCCGTGTGAAATGTGTAGCGAGCTGTGAATTTAGTCTTTTTACCCATTTTTTTAAATGTTATCAAATAATGAATTTGTTTCCTCTTCATGATTGTGTCAGCATTTAACCTGCTGTTAAATTTACAAAGTAAGGAAAACTTCAATTTCACCTCGTTCTCTCAATTACTGTTAGATTCTTCCCTGAAAAAACATAACCACAGTGTTTTTATCTCTTGTTTTGGGAACTTTGTATAATGAACTATAGAGTAATATCTTGTTACAAATACATTTTCCCTAGCCATTTTCAACCAAAAACCTTAATTTATAAATTTTGCAGTTCATTGATATTGATAATGATTGATCAATCCAAAGGAAGAAATATCGACACACAAATAAATAATGCGATATGTTTTTTTCTAAACAAACTATGATTTATTTACATCGCAAGGAAAATAAGATCAAAAAACCAATAGATATGATTGACAAGATGAAATTGTGCGCTTCTAATGAACAGAAGAAAACAAACCGTGCGGGGAAGGGGACGGGATTCTCTAGTGGTGGAGAGTACCAACAAATAAGCCCAATTTTAAGATAATCAATTTATTTCAAGGATCAGGGGTTACTTCATAGCGTGTCAGAATGATATGTATACCTATAGACACCAAGAACAGTTTGTTGTGTTATCTTTTCTTGCATTACCTTTGGAACGAAAGCTTTTCATGTGGTTGGGAAGGCCACATGGTTAACAGAGAAAGTCGTGTCTTACGGACTTCTCAGCCGATTGAACAGGAGAGACTGATACACGGATGTTCTGAGCCTCGGGGTTTGCATGCACCAGGCTTCCTCGTCGAGGAGCCACAGCTCTGGGTTTCGACCTTCTTTGTCACCAATGCCCAAGGATGCAAAGGCCAGGCAGGGCCCCCCTCCGGGCTGCTGTCCTGGTAGTGCAAGGAAAAAGAGGGGGAACGTGCATTTCCGCCTGCGCTTTTGAATGCAGCTGATGTTATCAGCCACCAGATGCGAGTTCCGTGACCGGTTGGAGTTCCTGTTAATTTTTTTCGAAATAAAGTCCACCAATCGGTTGATTAATGGATAATGGGCAAAATTTCATTCAGACACACAATGAAATAAATCTCTGGCATGAAACATGACAAACATATGCAAATGAAATGAAATGAAATGATCTGCATTTATATAGCGCTTTTCGAGTCAATGACTTCCCAAAGCGCTTTACAATGTGCTCCACATTTACCAATAGCGGCCTTGCAGCCATGTAAGGCGCTAACCTGCTTATTGGGGGTATTAGGGGTTCAGTGTCTTACCCAAGGACACTTCGACATGTAACACGGACGAGCCGGGATTCGAACTGGGATCCCTTGATCCCAAGACGAGCGCTCTACCTCCTGAGCTACTGCCGCAAATCAGATTAATGCAAATCAATATTATTTCTATTACAAATGAACACCTTAGGGTTTCAAATCTTTAATACACGAAGGGGAGTCAGGTGACTTCCTGTAGGACTGGTGTTCATCGGCATGTTGGTTTGTGAATCTTTTGCGGTTCTGGTTTGTTCCGGCAAAATTTGTGGTTGAAAACAGCGAGGGGAAATATATTTGTAGCAAGGTAGCACTCTACATGATGGAGATGAGTTGACAATTTTATCGGGGGGATCATGGGAGGAGGGTAGAAAAAAAATAAAATAAAATAAAATCACTCCTGGCTGAATACTAGAAGTATCTGGCACAAACCAATGTCATTGGATTTTAGGCAAGACATCAACAGGTAAAGTAACAGACAGCCTCTGCTATCTGCACAGTCATTATACATGTGCATATTGGTTAATGAGTGTCAGGTGTAGGTGATTAGAGGCAGGCGTGGTCCTCATCCAATCATTAACATATAATAAGTGAACCTGGAAGTGGGTCGAACTGGCAAGTCGTCAGTTTGGCCGTATTCACCATCTGTTTAAGATTATCGAGTGACAGTTCACTAAAACGGGACAAAATACTTAGACAGCCACCATGTCGTGCATCTAGAGATTTGAGTGCTTTAGTATTTGTTGAATTAATACTGTCTTTAGCAATTTCTTCCTGTATGCTTTGGATCTTCTTAGTAAAGAAGACCATTATGTCGTGGGCAGAATGGGTGGAGCTATCTGGGATAGTCTGTTGCCATTAGTCCACCGGCACCCTCTGAAGGATGATAAGATGCTGGATTCTAACAAGTTAACGTTAGCAGTTTTTTCTGAAATGATGCAGTGTAGGGCTCACATACAATCCTGACAAAAATCTGGAATTTACTATGACTTTCTTTTCCAAAAATGTTGTTGGTGAGTTAAAAACTCAATGTGATTATAGCCGAGTGGATAGACTCGATGTTAAATTTCTTGGGCCGTTGTGACAATGTGAGAGACGACCTAAGATGCATTTTTTGGTAAACGGGAATATACTTTTAAGTAAAACAGCACACACATTGTGGAGAATTGGTGTGTTTCAAACAAAATCCAGCTACAAGAGAAATAGAGGGGAGAACTTTTTGTTTTTTATCTCTTGTTGTGTTCATTCCAAAGAAAACAGAGGCCAGGACAACCACTTTCCACTGCATGTTATCGTTGTTGTTTCTCTTGGATAAACAATGCTCCCGAAAATCTCTATGAAATTTCAGGATGAGATGAAAATGTTGTCTTACCATTCCAGGTGAACTTGATATGCCCTTGTCTAAATGTCCCCTTACCCCATTTTTCCGTCCCCTGCCCATAGCTTAATGTGTGAAAATAAAAAGCTGCACAGTCATTCTGTAATGGTTGTAAAGTGCTCCCTCCTGTCTTCTCCTCTTTCACCTCCTCCACACTCTCCGATGTTAACATTCCGATCCCATCCAGATCTCCCTCCTTTTCATTCTACATTGCCTTTCTTTTCCCTCCTCAAGGTTTTTCTTCTAAATGGCTTTGAAGACAAATGCCCCATCATTCTCTCCTCTTCACTATATTCTTCTCAACCAACCTGCCTAGTATCTCATTGGATGAAAACTCCTTATTTTCTTATAGTGATTTGTTTTGCATACCATATTGTTTCGCACTATAAGGTACACTGTTTCATAAGGCGCAACTCCAAAAATAGTCTTTCGACATATATTTTTTTATACATAGGGCGCACCAGATTACAAGATGCATGAAATTGAGACTTCACCTGGGGTCAGCAACCTTTTCGGTGTGGAGTGCCACTTTCAAATGTCCTTGTAAATTAGTGTGCCACACCAAGACTTGCACATTTCTTTAATATCCAACAGAGCATTAATTTTACACCAGTCCAAATATACAACATGGATATACATTTAAATCGTTTAACTCAATGTTTTTCAACCCTATTTGAACCAAGGTACACTTTTATTGATTAAAAAGTTCAGAGGCACACCGTCTGTCGAAAATGTTTGAAAATGAAGTTATGTCAAATATTTCACTGTACTACCTCATAAGCAGATAATTAATATATAAAAAGAAGAAAATAATACTTCAAATAAAAAAGAATGATGTGCTTTATGTTTTTATTTTTTACAGTGCAATCTTAAACCACTTTGTTAAACAAATTATGTTATTAAATGTACTGTTCTACCTCAAGAACAGATAATTAGTACATAAAAAGTATATAAAAATCCACTGCCACCTACTATATGGATGACTATTACAGTTCCTCGTCTGAAGATTGCAAAACTACCGAATAATGGCCAGATTTTTTGAAAAGATAAAATTGGGCAAATTCCAGCAGCACACTAGACAAGGTCAGACGGCACACTAGCGTGCCCCGGCACGCTGGTTGAAAAACACTGGTATAACTGACCAATTTATCTTCCACTATTCTTGTTAATCAATCAACTGAAAAATGAATGTGAATAATAAGTGGAAAGGCCCGTAGCCATCCATGACTTCAACATTTTGCCACAAGAATTAACCAGAATCAACCATTCTTCATTAACAATGAACTACATTCAAAAAACAAGTGCTATTGACAGCTACCATATCATTCATCAATAATATCTTGTTGCAGAAAATATCAAAACTTGAAATAACAGCAGCAACGCAGAAGGCACGCGCTTGACACACACACACACACACATATGCACGCACACATACACGCACACACACGCGTCTTAAAAATATTCGCCATCAGTAATCGGTTTTCTCTGCTTTGCTATGCAGTGAGCAATGTGATAGTGTTGGTGTTTTAGCGGTGACAAAGGTTTTCAGGGTCTTGTCAGAATCATCCTTGAATTCGTGTTCATGTTTCGTCTCGTAACGACGTTTAACACTTGCTGTGCGAGGTACAACGCTCTCGAGGCATAATGCACAAAACAGCACGGTCATTTTTTGCACAAAGCCTCATTCGTCTGTCCACGCTGGCTGAAAAGAACAAGATCTTTTCGCTCGAGGAGCCATCATGAATCGTTCATTTATCGGTGTGTTTCGTTGGCTGCGTTAAAACACGGAGCTCTCCTCTGCGAGGCGCGGCGCAGACACGCGCTCACACACGAAACAGAAAAGGAGGGGCGCTAAACACGGAGCGCAACTGAAAATGTCTAAATTTCAGGTAAAAATGCGCAAAAAAAAATAATTATTATTTGTATTATTTTGCCGTGCGCTCGCGTGCCACTGGTTAAGCCCTCGCGTGCCACTGCTGGCACGCGTGTCATAGGTTGCCGACTCCTGGACTACACTAAGAGCTAAGATCTACTATGTTAACTCGTGTATAATCGTTGAGATCCTTGTACACCTACAATTTACAGTATAAATTTGTGCAATGAATGATGAGTCGATAAGAGTGGCGGACCAAACTCGCAAAACATTGTATGCAAGGCAATCGAACTCAGGCCACGGCAGTGAGATCACTGACACTTACTGTAACCACTAGACCACTAGTAGTACAGAGGACATACGAAAGAACAATAGATTTTATCTCATTATCACCCTATTTTTTATGTTACCAAAAACACTGATTTGCCTGATTGGCACTCCATAGCTTCACCTGTGCGTCAAAAACATTGTAGTTTAACAGGTACATTGACATAAGAGAGCCTGTGTAATAAATTATTGAAAGACTTTCAGTTTTCTCTATTTTCTAACTTATATTTTGGGCAACGTAAAGATATTGTGATAATGAAACAACATCTAACGTCTATTCATGTGTCAACTGTGCCACTGGTGGTCTAGTGATAAAGTGTTAGGGTTAGGGCTTAATTCCCATTGCATGCAATCTCTTGCTATTTTGGTCACCAATGTGATTCCATTAATCATTTGTCGCTCTATTTCTGTAGTATACCATAAAACCTCTGTGGTGTATATGTCATGATTACCCAAGTGGAGCCACCTGGGGTAATCATGTGGCGCGCTGGAATGTGCTTCCTGATTGGTTAATGCTCCCTTTTTAAACGCGTTACGCGGAGAACTCTTTGTCGGAGGATTACTTTTTACCCCGTTTGACTCGCTTGATTTTCCTGTGTCTTTTTGACTTGTTTACCTGATTCTGCCTGCCTCCGATCCGACCTGCTTCCGTTCCACGCTACGATCTTCTCTCAAGTCCCGGTAAACTCGACCTGCTTCCGTCCCACGCTACGATTGGCTACGTGTCCCGAAGTTGTCTTCACGGCGTTGCTGCTGACGTTCGACGGTCATCGCGTTTCCCGCTAACCCTTACGTTTCCCAAATAAAAGACTTGTAACGAACGCTCTGGGGTCCCCTGCTCTGTTCTGGTCCTTCCTGACAGCATAAGGCGCACCAGTTTAAAAGAAGCACTATTAAATTTCTGGCCATTTAAAAAAAAAATTGGTATTATAGTTCTACTTATTAATGTGATCATATTGAGAAAATTTCCTATACTCTGTCTTAAATCCAGACCTAGACTTTAATCAAATGAGTTTATTCTTACTTATTATAATGCCACAATGCTTGCTAGTCTTTTGAATAATGATAATCAATCAAGCTTAGCATTTCAAGTTCACTTGACAACTTGAGGTTAAACATTTTTCCGTTAAAAAGCAATTCATCTTAAAACGGCAACTTTTTGAGACCGTGAATGACAGATTTTTTAAATGGATATCGAACAAGTGTCAGCCCGCCATTGCCTTTTGTTGTCTACCTTTTCTTCCAAGTTTCTCTCCAACCCGGCAGGCACATTTTGTTGCCTGGAAAAAACAATCTTGTGATTTATTTGAGAGGGTTTTTGTGCAACATGACAGATATAAAATTATTTTTGTGCGTGTGAGTGCATGGATGATTCCTGCACAGATATTCTGTGGGGCAAGTACTTTTAGGATAAAAATAGATTAAAGGTTTGCACAATTCTTATGAACAATTACGATTTCATATCCAAAATGAATAATATCCGCATATATTTAAAGCAATTTGACATTTATTTGTCAAATTCTCTGAATAAGATCTTTATTTTTATTTTTTTTTACACAAAAATCAGAAAGTATAAGTTACAATTGGACTCTATGTCACAAAACCCTAAATTTCTCTGAAAATAATTTACTCCAAGTCTTAGTAAATTAAGAAGGCCATTATGAGCCATTAAACATCAGTTATAAGTAAACAATTCAAGCAAATTTCAGCTTCCTAATGTGTGTGTTTTGCTTTATTTCTTTCTCTTAAAAAATAATTGAAATATTATTAGTTCACGTGGACAGGGTTATTTATTTTTAATAACTTTACAAAAGTTCACTTTGGTGAGTGGATAGAAGGGCAGGAACTCTGGTTCCATCTTGTGTATGGTTTTAATATTGATTGATATTGTGTCACTGCATATTGAAGGCTGCACTATTCAAAGACTTGTATCAGCTTCAGCCATATATTCATATTGTTGTGCTAACTGGAAAAGCGCCAAAAATGAAAAAGTCCAACGTCCACAAGACAATAGGGTGCCGGAACTAGATGTCGAATTAGCTTATAGCAGGATATTGGTCAAACCATAAAAATAACCTGCAGCTTCAACAGCAGTTTTGTAACACCTCCAAAAAGCTTAGTTCAGATATCATTTGAACACTAGTGCGAGAATCTAGCCTTTGTATACATCACAATGCTGTCCAGGTTATGCTGCCAATTAAGTGGTTCATCTCCAGCCTCTGATTCAACCAACATTTTCATCACCTGAAATTCAACAGCTAAAAGGATAATACTGTTACTGTTTTGATCACTAAAACTTGTAAGAAATAGATTTTGTGGCACCTCTGTAATGCATAGAGCTCGACCAAAAATGCACACACCTGGGTTTACTGGAGAGAGAAAAAAAAAGGAACCGGTGGATCACTTAGACAATGCAAAGGGATTATTTTGACTGCGCATATTACTTTTTCAGTACTCCCATGACCAGAAAATATGGTGTTTATCGATAGTGTTATTGTAATTAAATCTCAACGGAACTGGTGAACTCCAGCGTTTATTTTATCCGTCTCGTTTCTCAACTGAGCAAGCTTGTGGATAAGCGAGTACCGTATTTTCCGCACTATAAGGCGCACCAGGTTATAGGGCGCACCTCCAAAAAATAGTTTTTGGTCCTATATTTTCCATACATAAGGCGCACGGGATCATAAGGCGCTACAATGGGAACGTCGGCAAAACAGTCAAATAGTTCAGTCAAACTTATTACCCACTTAACATTCCGAAAGCTTGCAAAGAAGCTAATACGTGTCGTAGACACGTGCGGATGCGGTGTCCGTACGATGTCACCTAACAAACATTTCTTAGTTTCCATTTTATTTTTTGCTGGCAACTGTGTGGACAGCAAATTAAGAATTTTATTGTGCAGGGAAACGGGGTTCTTTACTGTGCATATGACAATCAACACTTTGAATTGAATTTAGTTTAAAAATATCACAGAAACATCAAGATCGTTTCAAAACAAGATACTGGGAAAATATAAACCCTGCAAGTTCTCTTGCAGCCTTCACGTAACCATGGTCTTCTTAATACCGTGAGTGTAGTAAATCCAGAAGAATAAAATATTTAAAAATACAGAATAGTAAAACATGTTTTTTCTATGCCGTAGTGCAACCCAACATGTGATTCACATTCATCTTTTTCGGCCAATTGCAGGCTTTGTTTCGCCCCTTTAGCCAATGCGAGCCTGTAAATGATAAAAAGGATCCGCCCCCTTTACCTCCCAATAACTTTAGCCAATAGTGACTGATTCAAATGATGATTGACACATTGGTTAGGAAATTAAACGCCGGTATATGAATCCTAGCATACACCGGGGACAACTTCGCCTTCGGGGGAAAATCTAGTTGGTGGCTGCTTGCTTTAGTTGCAAGACTTTGCGACTTAATATTGTTCCATATATAAGAAACACTGTATTACAAGGCGCATGGTCAGCTTTTGAAATAAATAAAGGCTTTTAGGTGCGCCTTATAGTGCGGAAAATGCGGTACTCGGTTTGTTTGGACACATGGAGAGGATGGATGAGGAACGAATGTTGAAGAGGATCTACAGAGCAGAAGTAAATGGAAGGAGACCAAGACGAAAGCCGCGATTGACGTGTATGGATGGTGTTTTGAGCGCAGTGGAGGAAAGAGGTCTAAATATAGTGGAAGCTCGAGCTCGTGTTGGTGATAGGAATGATTGGAGAGGTGTTGTAAAAGGATAGTGGTATGTTTAGACGTGTCCTAAGGGATGGGCAGGGCACTCATATGATGCGGCACGGGTAAACCAGTGAAAGCTGTCGGGCCCTGCTGTTGAACAGAAGATTGTGTTGTGTTACCCTGACCTGAGTGACATAGCCACTTTCTTGTGTCCCGTTTTCATCAGAAGGGACGAAAGCATGACCAACTTGGGTGTCGAGGTGCTTATCTTGTTTGTGTTTTTGGGCATTTGGGTTCGCCGTGGTTAATTTTTTTTTTTTTTTTTTTGCTACTGTTTCCTTTTCTTCTTTTCTTTGTTTTGGTGTATGTGTTGTCTTACTGTTGCTCACCCCTCTCCAGGGATATGACCAGGGTAGATAGATAGATAGATAGATAGATAGATAGATAAACATGCCATAGAAGATCTCTAATCATTATCTTTGTTAATTACCTTTGCTTCCTCTGCGTATCCACAACTTTACTAATCTTTACAGAATTCCCTCTCGCTTCACACGTGTTAGCTGTTTTCATTAGAAATGACCTGAGTAAGTCTTGTTGAAATTGTTTTATTGTTTTTTGACTTTTTGTGTAAATAAACTTAAGACTAACCAAACCGACAACTTGCCAGTTCGACCCGCTCCCAGGTTCACTTATTAAAGGTCTTTTTGGCGTCCTTGGACCTTCAGTTCTAAATATTATAAACATATCACTCTCCTCAGGTGTAGTTCCAGCAGCTTTTAAGTCCACCATTATTAAACCCACACTGAAACGACCCAACCTTGATCCAGAAATCTTATGTAATTATAGACCTGTGTCAAACCTACCTTTCCTTTCTAAAGTACTTGAAAAGGTAGTGGCACAGCAGCTGAATGATTTCATATCCGAGAACAACCTTTTTGAATCTATGTAATCAGGATTCAGAGCTAACCACTCTACTGAGACAGCACTGATCAAGGTAACAAATGATCTCCTACTGGCAATGGATTCTGGCGCTTCATCACTTTTGCTGCTGCTGGATCTTAGTGCTGCTTTTGACACAGTGCACCACAATTTCCTACTAGAACGGTTGGAAAAATGGATTGGTCTCTCAGGAACCGTCCTCTCGTGGTTCAGATCCTACCTCTCAGATAGGACGCACTGTGTTAAATATGGCGAAATGACATCTGAGCCCTTTAATGTTACCTGTGGTGTTCCGCAGGGTTCAGTGCTTGGCCCCCTTCTTTTCAGCATTTACTTGCTTCCATTAGGTGATATTATTCGCAAGTACAATATCAGCTTCCACTGCTACGCAGACGACACTCAACTCTATCTTCCGTTGGAGGAATCTCCCACACTAAACTGTGGAAATTTGGAGCCCTGCCTCATTGAGATAAAAGAGTGGATGTCACTCAATTTCTTGCGTCATAACTCTGAAAAGACCGAAATGTTAGTCATTGGTCCATCTAAATGCCGTGACTTATTCTCAAAAACTGCTGTGAACATTGACAAATGTCACATCACACAGAGTGACTCAGTTAAAAATTTAGGTGTCATATTTGACCCTGATCTATCCTTTGAAACGCATGTAAAGAAAATTACTAGAACCGCTTTCTTCCATCTTCGTAACATTGCTAAAATCCGTTCAATACTGTCTCAGTCGGATGCGGAAATTATAATTCATGTATTTGTTACCTCCCGTCTCGATTACTGTAATGCACTACTCTCTGGTCTCCCGAAGTCTACAATCAAGTCTCTTCAGCTGGTACAAAATGCCGCAGCGAGACTTTTAACTAGGACAAAAAAGTCCGATCACATAACACCGATTTTGGCTAACCTGCATTGGCTCCCAGTTAGCCTTAGATGTGATTTCAAGGTTCTCTTTGTATTATACAAAATCATACATGGACTTGCTCCCTCTTATCTTTCAGATCTGATTTCCCCCTATGTCCCGGTCCGAAGCCTACGATCTGAGAGTGCCGAGAGTGACTTTCGGACGAAAAACAAAAACCAGAAGGAATTTTTACTTATCAATGGCAAAAGAGTCGAGCAGGTGGAACATTTCAAACTTCTCGGGACTTTTATTTCAGAGGATCTAAGCTGGGCACTGAACTCTGAGAAAATTCTAAAGAAGGCACGCCAAAGAACTTTCTTCCTAAGGAAGTTGAACTCCAACGATGTTCATCAGGAAGTCCTAGTCAATTTTTATCGTGCGATTATTGAAAGTGTTTTAGCAAATTCTATTATTGTTTGGTTTGGTCGAATCACAAAGAAAGATCTGTCGAAGTTCAATTCTGTAATCCGCACAGCGGAAAAGATTGTGGGCACCGGTCTGCTATCCCTGGAATCTTTATATAGTGATAGAGTTTTGAAACGTACCTCAAATACTCTTAAGGATGAGAGTCATCCTGGTAATGATCATTTTCATCTGTTATGGAGCGGTAGACGCTTGAAGTCATTCAAGGGTACTAAAAGGTTTACAAACAGTTTTTACCCGAGTGCTGTCCGAAATTTTAATAATTGTAAATTGTAATTTCTGTTTTTCATTTTATATCCGGAATGTTGAATGTTGTTAAATTTTAAAATTCTCACTGAGCCGAGACAACGAGACAATTTCCGATGATTTTTATGGGAAGATTATTGGTTGAATAAACTAACAAACAAACAAACAAACAAACAAACAATCAATTTATGATTTCCTTCAAAAACAGCAGCGCATAGACCTAATTTATAATGATAAATAAGGTGTTAATTTCTTTGTAATTCTGACTGTGCCTCAGCAGACACGTACCTCACAGCAGGTCACTGATCCGCACAGGTACTTTGTGTCCTGTCCAGTTATTTTTTTGGGTGGAAATGAGACCCCAAAATATCGCAACACTCACATAGTGTTTGCGAGGTGAAGCGGGCCTTCCATCACGAATCCCTTATCATGAATATTTCATACAGTTCAAGGCCTCCTTGTAATGTGCAGGCCCAGCACTTTTTGGAACTCCATTTGAATGAAGTGCCTGATGGCCATCGTTTGATCCAGACAGAAAGCACAAGTTTCCAAAGAAGGAAATGGGGTTCCTTTTAACCGGTTGTATTCAACGAATGGTAAGAGGACCTTTTTAGCGAGGGTAACTCATCATAATTAACGTGTAACTCACAGGATGCTGCCATTCGGCATTTAAGCAGACAGCACCATGATTTTGACAATAATAGAGGCTCCCGAGGGAAGCAAATGGCAACTTTCTGAAGAGGAAACACGAAATGCTAAGTTCAGTCCTTGTTTTTATTAGATTTTTGTCGTTATGTCATGTAAAACAGATTAAAAAAAATAATGTATATGGAGCTTAGAGCAAATTGAGCAAAATTACTGTTCCATAACCCGGAAATCGCATTGCTTCTGACATGGTTGATCCTGTATCCTGATATGCAATTGAGCATGCTGTTATTTTTCCTGAACCACGAAACCAAAGCATCATCGTCAAGGAAGAAGCTACAGAAAAGGAGGATGTTTGGATATTGGTGGGTAATTTATCACTCCTGCATTTCAACAACAAAAACTTTCCATGCTTTGCTTCTACCCACAGGTACATATTGAATTATTGAACGACAACAAAGCTCCAGGCCGGCGGTCATCCACTCATGACATCCTGCTGCATGGGGTTCAAAAATGTGCGGGGGTTCAGCCAAGCTATTTAGAAATGGCAATCATGAGTATTGATATGTATTTTTCAAGAGATTGATCTCATGAGGAATGAAGCTGAAAAAAAGTTCACAACCCGAGACATAGCACGTGGGGAGGAAAGCATGGCTTATACAGGAACAACCAACTAATGGGAAGTCAAGGGGAATGTAAGTAAAGAATTTATGGTAAAAGTGTGCTAAATTTGTCATTTTATTTGTGAAATTATTCTTGGTATACTCCATGCGTGGAAACAAAATAAATCCTCTTGGAAAGGATCCAAAAATGGAAAACAAGAATTCGCTTCACACTCTAACTTCCACTACGGCCAAGACCACAGAGCTGTCAATAGACACCAGATACAAAATTCTAAACCACCACCAGGCTGGGAAAACAAAATCTGCAATTATGAAATTATAAAAAAATCAACTGTTAGAGCAATTATTAGAGACCTACAAGACCTGGGCCTGTTTTTCTGCAAAGGGAGCAGGATGACTGATCTGTGTAAAGGAAACAATGCATGAGGCCATGTATCGAGAGATCCATCCATCCATCCATTATCTGCACCGCTTGTCCTCAGTAGGGTCGCGGCGGTGCTGGAGACACTCCCAGCTGTCTTCGGGCAGAGGGCAGGGGACACCCTGAACTGGTTGCCAGCCAGTCGCAGGGCACACAGGGACAGACAATTCGCTCGCTCATTCACACCTAGGGACAATTTGGACCGGCCAATTAACCGAACATGCATTTTTTTGGAATGTGGGAGGAAACTTATGCAAGCACGGGAAGAACATGCAAACTCCACACAGGAGTTTCGATCTCATGACCTGAGAAATGTGTCGCTGTGCTGTATCGAGAAATTGTGTGAAAATTTACTTCCAGTAGCAACAGCATTGACAATGAGACATGCCAGGGTCTTTCAGCATGACAAGGATCTCAAAGACGCAGCCAGGTCAACAAAGGAGTGGCATGGTAAGAAGTATTTGGAGGTCCTGGTGTGGCCTTGCTAGTCTCCAGATCTAAACCCCAGAGAAATTCTGTGGAAGTAGTTGAAAGAGAGTGTTACATGATGACAGTCCCAAAACATCGCTGCTCTAGAGGAGATCTGCATCGAGGATTCGGCCAAAACACCAACAACATTGTGTAAATAGCTGGTGAAGAGTTACAAAAATGTTTAGCCTCTGTTTTTGCCGACAGAGGGTACATAAAAAAGTATTAAAATAAAATTTTGGTATTTATCAAACACTTATTTTTAACCATGATTTGTGAATAAATTATTAAAAAACAAAACATGTGAATTTTTTTTATTCCCCTCATTCTGTTTCTCGTGATTGAGGTTTACTCATGTTGGTAATTACAGGCAATGTTCCCTCTAATTTTCCAACGGTCTGAGCGTTCACACAAATTCGGTGAGCAACGCTTGAAACAACAGTGAGCAACAGCAATCCCAAGTGTGGCAACTAAGTCAGACATGTCCAAAACTTGAAATCACGTTACATTTTGCTGAGTTTCCGGCAATGCAAAAAAAAATTTCACTTTTGAATGAATTGACCAATGTATTATTGCAAAGGTGGGACGGCCTACAAACGTTTGTTTTTACAACAATTCTTTCAAAAAAATGTCATTTCTTTTATTCCTGGTATCTTTTGTCGTATAATACTAACATCTTTGGGGGCTTATTTAGTCAGTTGCACGATAGACAACTGTATTTAATCACATTTTTGAGTGGAAGTACAATGTTGGCAACAAGATTGACTTGGTATAATTGGATTTTATTTGAATGCAACACAAACTTTTGCCTCTTTTCCCTATTTTTTTTTCTATTTTTTTAAAATTCCTTTAAAAAAAATCTCATTGTTTATTTTTTCCTAGCTGTTACTTTTTTCTTTTTGTTCTCTATCTACTTTTTTCCTTTGTTTCTTTCTTTTTTTTCTGGCTTTTTTCAGAATTTTTCCTTCGTTTTTTTCTTCCTTTTGTTTCTTTTTTTCTCAGCTTTTCACTACTTTTTCCTTTTTTTTGTTCTATTCCCCCTTCCTTTAAGTCATTTTGTGCATAATTTTACATAATATTTGGTCATATAGGGATGAAAGAAGCAAAAACAACCTGAAGGGCCGTTTAGGACCCGAAAGAGCCGGTTCCTTTTAGTGAGCCGATAGGAAGAAGCCGGTTCTCGAAAATCTGCGCTGGATAGATTTTCTTGTGCGCTGAGAATGTGTGGGCTTAGAGGGAACATTGATTACAGGCTTCTCTAATATTTTCAAGACAGGGATTCTGGACAATTAGTGGTTCACTAAATACTTGCTTGCCTCACTAAATTGTCTATAAGCGACCCGCTAAAACTGCTTCAAAATAGCCACATACTAAAAGAAATTCAAAATATGAATAAAATGTGTACCTTAACATAAATCATTTTTAAATGATTTGAATAAGAAAGAAAAATAAACTGGTCAAAAGCTTCATATATAACATTTTAAAACCATTTAAGGTACCTTCTAGTTGCGCTTCATTATCATTTGTACACCATTTTCATATTTTGCAATCATTCCTTCTTTGACCTTATGTTGTGTGTTTTTCCATTTTTCCTTCCCCTTACTACTAACTTTCTTGGGACCCATTATTTCAGGGGGATAAAAGAATTAAAGCCAAAGAAATCACATTAAAACAAGATGTGTTCCCTCTCAAAACACAATTAAGATGGCACAAATTGACTAAACAGAAAACCCAGATCATGCGAGGAAGTATCGCCATCGACTGTTAAGGAGTGTAATTGACCCTCTGTTTTTTTTTCTTCTTCTTAGCATTATTATTCGCAAAAAAAGGCTTGCGACCCACTCAAAACAGGTCCACAACCCACCTTTGGTGCCGACTCACCAGTTGGGAAACGCTGCTCTAGACACGCCACTTGATTTGCAGTTTTATATACTTAGTATTTTACAGGACATATGTTTACTTTCTTCTCAAAATGTCTCAACACACATCCATACTACTAACAATAAAAATGCTTTAAATTGTGCTTCAGAACAAGAAACTATTCTTTAAAAACTCATGAGTGAACTGTTATCTTTAATTTTGATTATGCTCAAGATAAAAGTTAACACAAACGATTTGAATTGCCAAATGTGCAAAACTGAGCTCTAGAGTGCTTGTCTTCTGGGCAGTAGTGATGCCATCGCACAATCTCCTAAAGCTTGACAAAAACAAGCCCATTTGCACTGTATGTTTTTGTATTCATAATCTGTTGCCACTAAATAGATTCAATTCGACAGCTGTTTGCTGCAAGGTATACCATACGTGAAGAAGATCCACCTTCTCAATTCCTCGCCATAAAACTTCCTGGCTCTGCACCTTTCTCTGTGCACAATGTTTGCATTCAAAGGCCTACACAGCTGGAGGACAAGCCAAGTCGCTTGGCGGATAAAGTATTGCGCCTTCAGCTGCTTCTCCCTCTTTTCATTTCCGTCTGTCTGCCCGAGTGTCGGAGGCTCCTGGCCACAGCTAGAAGATGAATTGTACCCCACCATTCTACTTTGTCATGGTGTCCAGGAAGGTCTTAAATGGCATAGAAAGACTCTGCAACCTCGTGTAACCTTGTGAGGATGGAACTATTTTGGCTGGAAGCAACTTTTTGAACAGAGAGGCGTTGTCATTTGACTATGAAATATTATCTCCAGCGTTATTTAGTGTCAATTCTCTGGCTTGGTAGGAGTATAATTGACTTCCATCAAAATGAAACATACCACAAACTAACGCATGAAAGAACTAACAAACGAACGAACATACTGGTTTGTCTTTCTGAAAAATGTAATGATAGATAGATAGATAGATAGATAGATAGATAGATAGATAGATAGATAGATAGATAGATAGATAGATAGATAGATACTTAATTCATCCCCGTAGGGAAATTCACACTTCCAGCAGTCTACCCCGTTGTTTATTAACAGATTAACATGATGCCCTAGGGGTGCTTGTAGCGGAGTGGATGACGTCACGCTAGTCCAAAAGTTCGACATCCCTGCGGCAGATGGAAATCTTTTCTTTGTGAAAATCCAGGGATACACCACCTCATGTTAGCAAGTCCGCCTCCTCTCCGATTCCCCCTGGCTTTCGTGTCTCTGTATAGCGGCGTTGAAGCCGGATAGCTCCGGGTGGCTACACGTTAGCGTCCGGAATGCTAAACGTGAGCCACGTTTCCGCAAAACACAGCAACTGCGCTCCCTGTGCGCTTCGTTGTTTTCCATACCATATAAAGCCTTCTCAAAGAAATCTAAATAGGAAGCTACTTAAAATAATAACATCTGAGTCAGATCTATTGTTTTTTTCTTTTTTTTTTTTTTTTTTTTTTTTTTTTTTTTTACTAAATTGTTCTTTCTCAAGTCAACCAGAAAAACAATTCACAAAGGTAGAAAATGGTTTACTTTGTAACCATTCGCATGCTGTCAGAATGTGCCTCCATCTTTTCAGACGACTGTAAAAAGATACTGTCTTAAGGAGGATCTGTGATACTAAATGTATTACTCAATATACTTGATTAATTAAATGAGTGTATACTGAGATTACTGTAATGTGAATACTCAATGAACCCATCCAGCAAGACAAAAATAAATCTGTATTGTATATTTATTTCAAGGGAATAAAACTGCTCCAGTGGTGGTAAGTATCAAGGATCTGTATAGTGTTTAGAACTTTTCACTCTCTGCCACCATCTCTTGGCCTAACATCAAAAATGCAGCACATTCATGATGCGCATGCAAGAATGTGCATTTTTTGGACACGCTTGAATAAACTCTTTTTGTTTTCATCGTTCTAGGGGTTTGGATTGTAATTAAAGAAGCCTCTCATTACTTTCACTATTTTCATGCTATATTCACAGTAAAAATAAAACAAATCCCGTCAGGCCATGCATGATGTCACATAGCAGCTCTTCCCCCAGCCTCCATGCCTCAGACCAAATGTGTTCGACCCCGAACATATTTGACAAACGAAAGATGAAAGCACATAGACACAGAGGAAAATTAAGCATAAGGGCTCTTTGAACTCAGTTGGGCATTGTTAACACATACTCAATAGATAAAATGTTTAACTTTCAACTTTTAAAGAAAAACCCCACCATTAATTAGTCAGAAGATTCTGGTAATTACATCAAATTAACCCAAACTTGATTTACATTATTTCATGACACAAATGAACAAATTACCACTGTATTTGTGATCTATATGCAAACAGATCATAAACTTATCAGCCTATTCTGTTGAGATTTATTTGACAGGTTTGTCTGTGTGTTTGTGTTCCCTGCCTTCTTTGATGTCCCAAAGTCCAACTGGCTGCCGGTGTTTGAGATGGTAGGACGAACATAACAAAAAATAAATCTTCCAGTAGTGTTTTTGTCCCTCTACCATTTGTGTTTCACCTACCATCTCTTGGAAAAACATCAGAAGAGCTGTGAGGAAAATCTTAACCACCGTAGGAAGATAAATTGTAATGTTGGACTCCACTATGAGTCTCCACTATCTTTTTGCCAGCGGGCTGATAATATCAACCATCCCGTGTTACCCCCCTTTTCAATTCAGTTGTTGCAAATGTTTCTCCTAATGCATGACTTCAAAATACAGCGGTGACATACAAAAGTTAAGGGGAAAGGAAGAATTTAGAACCAAGATTAAACTGTATATGCCTTAAGGCCACGGGCAATGATAACACCAGCTCCCATTTTAGGAAACCTTGATGGAGATCCTAAGTGGCATGTGTGTATGGAGAGGAGGCTTTTTCTTCCTTTTTCAGTATAAGCAAAA
Organism: Urocampus carinirostris; assembly: GCF_059441175.1. Classification (NCBI taxonomy): domain Eukaryota; kingdom Metazoa; phylum Chordata; class Actinopteri; order Syngnathiformes; family Syngnathidae; genus Urocampus; species Urocampus carinirostris. The sequence continues at coordinate 33,270,490 of NC_142351.1, read as the reverse complement.
TGAACAATAACTGCCTGATTGGGAGGGTTATAATTTGTATGTTTTTGACATTGACAAGAGGCAATTTATGGTACGATGCGGTATGTTGATGCTGTCGTGCCATTGCAGCTTAGCAAACTGTGCCCTGACATTTAGAGCAGATTTAAGTGGGACACTAAAGACACTAAAAAACACCCCTGTGAATCCTGTCCTTCAAGTGCTTTGAGGGAAGGGTTTTATTTCCTGCACGGAAATAAAAGGACGCTGGCAGTGCACTAATTCTGCCTGTGAGGACTCTGGAGCACAATGGCTCCTATCGGCATGAGTGATGTGGCACATGAAGACGGTAAGGCGAGCTTTTCTTCTTTGCTGCTAAGGCAAACGTTGCGCTCAGTTATGCTGCATCTCTGTAATATGTGTGAATTTAATAAAACTGTTTTCCCTAACGGATGATAAAATACATTCTTTCTTTTTAAAAAATTGCACAGAAAGGTTGTGTGAGCCACATGCCACAGCAGCAGCAGGTGCTGTCTCAACCACAACGTCATTGTAGCCAATCATAAGCTTTGGGTCTGAAATATTTAAAATTGAGTAGACATTCAAAATAAATGGAGTATACATCAGTGCATTCTGAAATGGCAAGGCGGACAGGGGAGAGAAGCCTTCATGTATGAAAGTCCCACATTTTCTAACGGCCCTCCCCTAAGTCCTTTCTTTTTATTACATCTCTCAGGGGTGGCCAACCCGGTCCTCGAGAGCTGCATGTCCTGCATATTTTGGAGGTTTCTCTGCTCCAACACAGGTGATGCGAATTTTCAGCTTGTAAGCAAGCTTTGTGAGAGCTTGATAACGATCCAGGTGATTGAATCACCTGTATTGGAGCAGAGAAACTTCAAACACATGCAGAACATGCGGCTCTCGAGGACAGTGTTGACCACCCCTGTTAGATTATAAATGCAGATCCGCCTTATTAATGAGTGTGGGAACATCAACATGGTTGGTCAATAGAGACAATGATGTAAGAGTCAAAACAGACCAAAAGTGCAATAATAGTAATGAATAAGCAACCTATGAAATCTCCTCTACAGGCATCCGATATTAAACTAAACATTTGTTGAACTGCCTCTTTTCGGGATCCAAACCACACTATTACCCACTGCAAGGTTGGTGACGGCACTAGACGTCCTGCTTGGATTTTTCTAGTACACATCAGATGCCTTCAACGAAGTTAGCAGTTAACTTTTGTTATAGTTTTATTTAACTACCACCTCAATGTTGATTTAAAAAAGACACCAATAAGGCTCCGTGGCAAAACCTTTTAATCGAAACCATGTGTTCAATTCTTTGCATGTCGGATGACATTTGTTTTGACACATGTAACTGAGTAAAGTCTCAACTTTTGCAAATATTACTTCTCAATTAGTTTGCAATCCTTACAATGCATAATCTCATCAACATTATCACAACTACGAGTAAAAAAACTGTAAAGTGGACCAATCCCAAGCAACATGACAGTAGCACTTCGCCTGCGTCCACCAATTTAGGTACTCTGGACCACAAGCTTTGCTGAGTTTTTGACAATTTTACACTTTTCCTATGACCACATTTTAATTGCTGGTGATTTTAATGTACACGTAGACAACACTTTGGATGAACTGTCCAGAGATTTTTTATCTATCTATCTATCTATCTATCTATCTATCTATCTATCTATCTATCTATCTATCTATCTATCTATCTATCTATCTATCTATCTATCTATCTATCTATCTATCTATCTATCTATCTATCTATCTATCTATCTATCTATCTACTCTCTTATCCACACGGATACTCAGTTCCACTACTACTCCAGTTCTGTCTCTCACAATTTCATTTCTCAATCTATCCAATCATGTCACTCCTAACATACTCCTCAAACACTTCATCTCAAAAACATTTAATTTCCTTCTCAAATCTGCATTCAGGCTCCAAGTCTCTGCACCATACATTACAATTGGCACAATCACACTCTCATACAGTCCCCTCTTAACATCCATACTCATACTCTTGTTGCTTTTCACTCTCCTCTGACCACCCAAAACCTTTCTTCCTTGATGCACTCCGTGCAATACTTCACACTCCATTCCACCAACTGCAGCCACATCAGAACCCGAGTACCTAAAGCTTTCAACTTCTTCCAGCACCTGTCTATGCAACCTGATTTCTAACGTCATGCCCACTCCATCACGTGAACACTTCATCACCTTACTCTTCCCAACATTGATACATAACTTACGCCTATCACATACTCTTCCAAACTCCGTTACCAACCTTCTCAATGTTTCCTCAGAATCAGCCACGAGCGCTGTGTCGTCTGCAAACAACAAATGACTTACCTTACAAACTGTTCCACTGTTATCCATCATCTCTACACCTTTGCCAAATACTCTTGCATTCACCTCTCTCACCACACCATCCATGTACACATTAAACAGCCATGATGACATCATACACCCCAGTCTCACACCAGTCAACACAGGGAACCACTCACTTGTCTCACTCCCTACTCTTACACATGCTCTGCTGTTCACATAAAAACTCTTCAATGCTTCCAACATCATCTGCCACAACGCCGCTCTATCAACTCTGTCATACGCCTTTTGCAAGTCCATGAAAGCCAAATAAATATCCTTACCTTTTGCAAAATATTTCTCACACACCTGTCGTGCTGCAAACACCTGATCCACACATCCTCTTGTTTTCTTGAAACCACTCTGCTCCTCCATCACCACCTAATCCGAATTTAAGTGTTAAAATTAGTGTCCATGTGGAAAAGGTTCTAAAATAACGCTGTCATTAGATCTTTACGGCCCGAAAACGAAAAATAAAAAAGCTAACATCTAGGACTTGGAGTGGGCGCTGGGGTACAAAACCGGTTTTAGTAGAGTTTGGATTTGCGCCAATGCAGAAGGAAATTGTGGTGTTGATGTCAACACCAGAGAACAAAAATAACATAATCATTACAATAAGTTTTCTGCTCGTCTCTACCATCATCCTCTAATAGCACAAAGACAAGTCTCAAGAAACGTGAAGAAAAGCAGACGTTATTGACACCAAAAGCTAAGGTATGTTTAGGATTCTCCCAATCCAAGAGTTCTCATCGAAGGGAGCTTTTATGTAGTGCCAGCTGGCGAACCAACCCATCAACAGGCCCCAACAATCTCCTTTTCAGCTCATATTTAATGGAAGGATCTAGCACTTGTTTGAGGATGTCACGGTTTAGCTAGAGTATATGTACACTCCACAAATTGTCATGTTTGATGTAATTTTCTTCATCTCCTTGAGTGTTTTCTTTTGGCTGCTGTTTTGCATAGTTTTCATAATTGGGGTTCATCGCTTCATATGACATAACCTCACTGTTTCCATTTCAAACTAATTAGTCAAAAGGCAAAGAATTGTGCAATCCTTTTTTAAGTAAGCAAGAAAGTGGCTCAGGGGTGGAATCATAGGTATTAGAAGCTGCCAAAATTGTAGGGCTTCTCTTGTTAACCTTGCACAAAGAAAACATTAGTTGGGCATCTCATCAGATGTAAGCTGCATGGAAATTTCTTCCTCAGGCTATATTGAATATTCTGTTTTGTTTATCATCAGTTTATATAAATGTTTCACCTGTTTTAATTATTGATATATACAAGAAGCTTTGTGTTTTATTAAAGCCTTCCTTTTGTATTTTATCAACAACTATGCACTGTTTCTTCTGTCCATTCATGTTGAGCGCAATTACTGTATAGTGTGAAAGTAGATTACTTTAATTTCAATCATAGTTAGCGTGTTTCAGGTGCGTAGAAGGAGGAAGAGAATTAGCCAATCGCTCACTGAAGTTAATATTATCTAAATGGCATTGGACCTTCATTTTGATATGATTAATTTAGGATATTCATTCGTACGGGCAATTCAGTTAAGTTTAAACCATCCATGAACCAAAACAGCACGAGCTTGAAAACTGAAACAGTCACCTCGTGAAGTTCTTCTCAAAATACAGGTCGAATGGACAGATAAGGTCGAATGGACTTGCAAAATAATCAAAAAAAGACACCTAAATTCGAACAGCTGTGCGCCATTAGAGCATCACCCGCATTGAGATGCAAAACTGCAAAACCATGTTTTGGATGTTGTTTCTCTTTAGGGCAGGGTCATTGGGGCATGACAATGGAAAATAAAAAGACTGAGACGGACTCCAGATGAATATTAAAGTCCTGAAATGAGGGTACAGATAGATTAATTGGTTGGGGAGGCGGGGTGGATTGGGTTAGGTCCTGTAAAGTATTAACATTTCTTAAACTGCAATCTGACTCAAAGACACTTCACATATCTTGTCCAAACCCTTACAGTTGGAGCATGTCCAGAAGCCGGAGAAGTTATTGAGCTGAGTATACTCCACATATTAATTTATTTAGCCGAATCACATATTTTAACAGGCAGCACGGCGGCGCAGTGGTTAGCGCTTGTGCGGCACAGTTCATGTCATGGGAACCTGTCGTGGGTTCAAATCCAGCTCCAGACTTCCTGTGCGGAGTTTGTATGTTCTCCCCGTGCTTGCGTAGGTTTCCTCCGGGCACTCCGGTTTCCTCCCACGTTCCAAAAACATGCATTTCAGGTGAATTGGCCGGTCCAGATTGTCCCTAGGTGTGAATGAGCGAATGAGTTGTCTGTCCCTGTGTGCCCTGCGATTGGCTGGCAACCAATTCAGGGTGTCCCCTGCCCACTGCCCGGAGATGGCTGGGATGGGCTCCAGCCCCCCCCGCGACCCTAATGAGGATAAGCGGTACGGCTGATGAGATGAGATGAGACATATTTTAACAAATCAGGTCTCTGCCTGTGCCAATCGTGTGCAGGAGACAGAGCGACGAGAGTCCGGGGGCTCCTCTGTTATAGTTCATGCCGATGGAATGTTTACGCCCCATGACCAAGCCTCTGTCTGATTGGACGGCACCGTGTTGATGCAATTATCCCAATCGTCCTTCGAAGCATTAAGAGTTGTTGGTCTATCTTCTTTAATCACTATCTATTATCGATCATTTCATAATACGCTACAAAGCTTAGGAACCGGGATTCTTACTCTCGGCCAAAAGGGGTTTTTGGGGTTTTTAAGGGTTATTGTTCTATCTTCGTTATTCATTATCCATTATCCGTTATCGGTCAGTTCATAATACGCTACAAAGCCTAGGAGCCAGGACACTTACTCTCAGCCAAAAGGCCAAGCTAAGGTCCTAGCCGTAAAGCCTTGCTGCGATCATTGCGAATGCACCGTTCCCGGAGGTACTGCAATACCGGGCCGATGCGTGGAGTGGACAGAGCAAGCTCTTATTCCATCTCCGGATTGCAAAAATCAAAGATCATGGCAAAGGCCAAGCTAAGGACTGACATAACATCAAAGGGGTTTGGGGTTTTTAAGGGTTATTGATCCATCTTCGTTATTCATTATCCATTATCCGTTATCGGTCAGTTCTTAATACGCTACAAAGCCTAGGAGCCGGGACACTTACTCTCAGCCAAAAGGCCAAGCTAAGGTCCTAGCCCTATAGCATTGCTGCGATCATTGCAAATGCACAGTTCCCGGAGGTACTGCAATACCGGGCCGATGCGCCGTAACCCACGCTTGCCATAGCATCAAAGGGCCAAGTTAAGGTCCTGACTTTAAAGCCTTGTTGCGACCATTGCGAATGCACCGAAAGATTTATTCGAAATGAAGAGAAACTACGCTGACGGGGATCCATGTTCACCCCCTTGACGTCACGAGCACAACTGATGCTCGGCATTCGCGCTGTTTATACGCGGAGAAAGGCGTTTGACTGTCACACGCGTAACACGCTAATTTCACGTAATAACAACGCGATACAGGCGCAAAACATGCTATTACCATGCTCCACCCACGATTACCCGCTGAAATTTCCCGTCCTACCCATGTGTAAGCACGCCTTGGCCGCGGCCAGAGCACGTCGTTTGCGCGTCATTTCCGCGTCATTTCCTCCTGTTGACCACGTGTGCGGCACGCGGTTTAACACGTGCTCAAACTTTTGAGCAGCTCAAAAGTTTTGAACGCGGCCAACCACGTGAAAATTTCCGACCGCGAGTAAAGCACTGCTCTATCTCGTCTATATGGCGGTCTCTAAACGTCCAACAGCGCTCAACAGCATCTGCTTCACGGCCAGGAAATTCTGGCCGTGGTTCAGCCTCAGTACGCTCGTGAAAGGCTGTGTGCCCGCGCTCTGAAGATTTGAGCAGTGCCAAATTATTTCGCGCTGCCACCTGCGCGCGAATTTTCGACTGCGTGTTGAGCACCGCTGTATCTCGTCTGAATGGCGATCTTAGTGCGTCCAATGGCGTCCGCCTCAAAGGCAGAAATTTCTGGCCGTGATTCAGCCGCAAATGTCTGTGTGACCGGCCCCTTAGGGAGAACCCAGCCACCCTGCGGAGGAAACTCATTTCGGCCACTTGTATCCGGGATCGAGTTCTTTCGGTCATGACCCAAAGTTCATGACCATAGGTGAGGGTAGGAACGTAGATCGACCGGTAGATCGAGAGCTTTGCCTTTCGGCTCAGCTCCCTCTTCACCACGACAGACCGGTACAGGGTCCGAATGACGGCAGACGCTGCACCGACCCGTCTGTCGATCTCCCGTTCCATCCTACCCTCACTCGTGAACAAGACCCCAAGATACTTGAACTCCTCCACTTGGGGCAAGACCTCCTCCCCGACCCGGAGGGAGCATACCACGCTTTTCCGACTGAGAACCATGGCCTCGGACTTGGAGGTGCTGATCCTCATCCCGGCCGCTTCACACTCGGCTGCGAATCGCTCCAGCGAGAGCTGAAGATCACGGCTTGAGGAAGCCAACAGCACCACGTCATCTGCAAAAAGCAGTGACGCAATGCTGAGGCCCCCAAACCGGACTCCATCCCCGCTAAGGCTGCGCCTAGAAATTCTGTCCATAAAAGTTATGAACAGAATCGGTGACAAAGGGCAGCCCTGGCGGAGCCCAACCCTCACCGGGAACGAATCCGACTTACTGCCGGCAATGCGGACCAGACTCTGGCACCGGGCATACAGGGACGGCACAGCCCGGATAAGACTGTGCGGTACCCCATACTCCCGAAGCACCCCCCACAGGGCCTCCCGAGGAACACGGTCGAATGCCTTCTCCAAGTCCACAAAACACATGTAGACCGGACAGGCAAACTCCCATGCACCCTCAAAGACCCTGAAGAGTGTATAGAGCTGGTCCAGTGTTCCACGGCCAGGACGAAAACCACACTGTTCCTCCTGAATCCGAGATTCGACTTCCTGACAGACCCTCCTCTCCAGTACCCCTGAATAGACCTTACCAGGGAGGCTGAGAAGTGTGATTCCCCTGTAGTTGGAACACACTCTCCGGTCCCCCTTCTTAAAGACGGGAACCACCACCCCAGTCTGCCAGTCCAGAAGCACTGTCCCCGATGTCCACGCGATGTTGCAGAGGCGCGTCAACCATGACACGCCCACAACATCCAGAGCCTTAATGAAGTCCGGGCGGATCTCATCGACCCCCGGGGCCCTGCCACCGAGGAGTTTTTTGACAACCTCGGTGACTTCAACCCCAGTGATACGAGAGCCCAACCCAGAGTCCTCAGGCTCTGCTTCCCCAGAGGAAGACGTGCCGGGGGGATTGAGGAGGTCTTCGAAGTACTCCGCCCACCGATTCACAACGTCCCGGGTCGAGGTCAGCAGCGCCCCATCGGCACTATACACAGTGTCGATGGCACACCGCTTCCCCCCCTAAGACGTCGGATGGTGGACCAGAATTTCCTCGAAGCCGTTCGGAAGTCGGCTTCCATGGCCTCGCCAAACTCCTCCCATGCCCGAGTTTTTGCCTCGGCAACCGCCAAAGCCGCATTCCGCTTGGCCAGCCGATACCTGCCAGCTGCTTCCAGAGTCCCACAGGCCAGGAAGGCCCGATAAGACTCCTTCTTCAGCTTGAAGTGGAATGTCTTTCTGAGGAAAAAAATCCTGAGTCAACAAGACCAAAAGTGCAAAGAGTCAGTTTTTGGGCCATTTTTAACATCTATGGCGACCTGACTGCCTGTGAAAAGATTGTGGTCATATCTAAACTCCTTCCCTCTTTTATTGGGTGGACAGACACACAAACAAACAGGCAGACACAAAAAGACAACATTTGCACACACACATATATATATATATATATATATATATATATATATATATATATATATATATATATATATATCCCAGACAAAAACATTATCTCCACCCCTGCTTTGATAACAGGTGATAATCACGCTTATAATAATGTCGCCGTTGTGACTTCCCCGCATTAGCTTTGTGTCAAATCAATTTTTTTTATATCACCTACATTAATATGTCTTAGCTTGTGTGTCAGAAATAGGAAGCCCTTAAATAATATATTTTGTACCTGTATTTCTGCAAAATTGGGGTTTTAAAACTGCGCCCCAAAAACAGCAACCTGCAGAAACAGCAACCCCTATTATTTTAGCCATACAATGACATTAAGTGGTGTTTAGAAAAATGCCGGCAGAGCCTCTAATGGGATTGAAAGTCCCACCTAGGAGGATTTAATTAACGCTCGGAATAAATAACGTTTCACCCGGTTCTCTCTCTGTCCTAGGTAATCAGTTCTGGGCCATTAACGAGGGGATGACTATCGACTGGTGGAGTCTGCGCCTGATAATTGAATGTGTAGAGGCCGTTAAACATTCCTGATCAAAAACAAATATTTCAAAACCAGTTTTTTCATTGTGATATGAAGCGACAACAATAGCGTTATGTTTGTACCCATGAAAGTCTGCTGTAAGTCTGTACTAACCCTCAGGGGCTTGCAAAAGAGAATGGAAGAATTTCGAACACACTTTAAGAGATCCCCTTCATAATCTTAACCTAAGGAAACAAAATATTCTTTTTCACCGCATCGTATCAAATTGACTCGACATTGCCCCTTTTGATTGACAATTTAATCCGAGCCAAAACAATACGGATATTTCTAGTACCTGCCCAGTGTGCCAAGCTAGTTCAGAATATAGTGATAACGGTAAAAAAACAAACAAATGAATAAATATATAAGCACATGATAAATGTGTCTATGCTATACAACCCAGTTTACATCCTGACTTGGAAAATTGCAATAATTTGATTTTAAGATACATCTGGGTGGAAGTCTGTTTCAGGTTTTTAGTTTTGAAGCCTCATTAATAATACAATTTTATGTTCTGCATGTGATAGACGTGTGTCAAACACTTTTTGTAATTGCGGTCTCGGGTGAGGTGTTATTTCTATTAACTATTATTGGAGGAATGGAGTATGGACAATGGACAACGACATGACATGGAAATCTACTAAAAACGGCCAAAATTCACCAATGTTCCATTTCCATCTTCCCTGTTGTCATTGGTGATGTGTTATTTAATTTCGGAATAACTATTACAACCCTTTAATAATTTGAAAAAAATAACGGAAGCAAAATGTAACTTATTAAACAATCTTTCAACTTAAGGCTAGAAGTTACAGGTCTCTTTCTCTCTCTCTCTCTCTCTCTCTCTCTCGCTTTCTCTTTCTCTCTCTCTCTCTCTCTCTCTCTCTCTCTCTCTCTCTCTCTCTCTCTCTCTCTCTCTCTCTCTCCCTCTCTCTCCCCTTGCTTTCCCTTGCCTTTTTTGGTCCCTTCCTCCTTGGCTCTGATTTCCACTCACACCTCGTGTCACTTGCCCTGACTGCACCCTTGTCACCTCTCCTACTTATTATTTAAGCACTCCTGTTTCTTGGCAAATTTGCTAGTTCGTTTGGAAATGTCAAAATCCTTGAATAATTGAACCCTTCTCTTGAGTTAATGTGTAATTGCGATAAACAGAGCACAAAGATTTTAAGCACTAAAAATGTTTCGTTTGTTTTATTAAATAGCTGCATTGCAAACTTAAACAGTAAAAAGAAAATCAATAAAATGTTTTATATTCCATCAGTTTCAGAATAAAAACCAAGACAGTAATACCAAAAAGCAGCATTGTATACAATTACTGTATAAAAACGTAATCTACAGAACAAAAATATGTTCCATTGCGCATTGTCTTCAAAAGCAGTCCGCAATGCAATTCAAGTTTCAATTGTCTCATTGAGTAAAGTGTCAATTGCCAAAGTGACAACAGATTTCCATATTTTTGTTCAGGAAAATTAACATGTTTACATGTTTTACTTGTTGGCCTTTCTGCCAGTGAGATTTCATTCATGTGTTCATGTAAATTCCTGGTGTTGCCACAGTAGCTGACTATAGCACAAATTACAAGTGCCATTGTCCTTTACTGTTGTTGAAAAAAGTCCACAACGGGCTGCGTTTTCTTTTTGCCTATGTAATTTTTACCTTCTGGTCGGGTTGGATGCATAGATTGGCCCTCTCTTCTGCCTGACAGGCAGGGTGCAGCATTAGGCCAAGCAGGGAGACTTGCTAAAAGTGTGCATGTCAGTCACACACTCAGTCATAAACTTAGAAAGTTGCCGTGGGTGCTGGTGAGAGAGAGAGAAGGACTGCGCTATCTACATAGAAAAGCGGCGCTTGGAATTGGGACAATAGTATCTATATAGTCCAAATATTTGCTTAGTATTGATAATATCAATATTTAGTACGATCCACCCACCCCTACCTGTGACTTGAGTCCTAGGCTGCACTTGGGCTGGCTACATTTAAAGCATAACAACCTAAAAATCCTCTGACAGGGAAAAAATGTGGACGTTTATCAGCAGGGACGAGGCCGGCCCGATAAGTCATCATAAAATCCATTTAGAGACCCGTTAATGGTGAACCCACACACTGGGGGGCATCTTCATTTGCTAATAAACTGCAGCGTCTTTAGTCATGGAAAATACTCTCTGTGTGTGTGTGTGCGTGTGTGTGTGTGTGTGTATGTGTGTGTGTTGGGATGGGGGATACTGCGAGTTATTGTAATGATCCTCGAGTGGCAAGGGAGTCTTAAATGGTGCTCTTTTACAAGATAGACTGTTTTTGCATGTGCAACACACACTCATGGCAGCACGCAGTAAACTGAGTACATCTTAGTGTACCTTCCTTGTTCAGGCACAACCACTTTTTCTGAAGTCTTAGTGGATCTTTTCAAATGAAATTTGCATGCCTCACTGTAAGGTCATTGAGCTTAAAACAGTATAACGTACACTACTGTTCATGAATTTGGGGTCGCTTATCTTATTTTGACGGAAAAGCAATGGTTTTTTTTCAATGAATATAACATTAAACTGATCAGAAATACATTGTTAATTGCTAGGTGGTGCGGGATTAAAACGTGCATTACTCTCTGTCGCCATCCCCTGGCATTAAGTCATTATTGCAGCCTGTTCATAACTTGCGTGCAAGTACAATCATTTCTTAGACTGCTGGAGTGACCCTTCTCTCAATCTTTTTTGGTCGTTTAGTTTGGTATTTGGACTATTTCCTTCTTTTACCATTTAATGACACAGCTGGGCAGAAGGCTCTCCACGACCAGGAGGTAAACTTTGGTCTATGGTCAGAGACAATGTTCATGGGGAGGCCGCGAAGCTTGAAAACATGCTGCACAAGCAAGTTCGCAGATAGATCGATTAATGGTGAGGACCACTGTGTTCCCCTGACAAGGGGGAGGCCGGTGACAAAGTTCATGGCGACATAGGAACAAGGACGGTGAGGAATGGGAAGAGTCCTCAGCAGACCGGCAGGTGGACAGAACAGGCCTAGACACTCCCTGATGTTGACGGGGATAGATAAGGATCACCGAGAAACGACTCAGGAACCTAAAACACCTTTTCTGTGGACTGATGAGTGGAAGAAGGCTTTCTTGTCCCTAAAAGAGAAGTTAGTGACAGCGCAAGGGGAGGATTTGGAGCTGTTCTGGTGCAAGTACAAGATGGGGCTGAGAAGGTCATTGCCTATGCGAACAGGGGTTGAGCCCACTCGAGACAGGCTATTCGGCGCACAAACTCGAGTTCCTTGCGTTAAAGTGGGCAATGACTGAAATTTTTTTGTCCTAACAGATAATGACCCCCTCAAATATGTGATGTCCTCTGCAAGATTGGATGTCACTGTCCATGGATTGGTGTCATTCCTGTCCAGTTTTGATTTTGATATCATGTACAAGAAGAGTAACTCGAATGCTGATGCTCTTTTTCGCCTATCACATGTATTACAAGTGAACGTCTCAGCCACATTTCGGCCTCTGTGCTTGTTCTCTCTACACCAATATTAAGAATCAAAAACACAGCACAGACTTTCCAAGTTTGCAGGCGGCCGGTGCAGCAAAAAGGGTTACATATACAAACACAAAACGACCTAACATTTCCCACAAGACGTCATCAATAAGACACAGGAATACAGCAGGGGCATTAGTTAAACCGAAGGGCATGACCAGGTACTCAAAATGTCCCAGCAAGGTATTGAATGCGATTTTCTATTCATCTCCCTCTCTGAAGTAGACCAAATGGTACGCTGGACCCCAAATGCAGAGGCATGAGACGGAAGCAGTTTTATAGAGCTTATTTACAAGTTTGGTGGCAAGCAGGAGCAGCATGGGTGTATTCACAACACCAGAGCAGGTAGTGAAGGCCGAGAGCTAGCTGGCTGGAACCAGAAAAGATATCTGGGAAGATAAGAAGCGACAGGTGATTAAAAGACTCACGGGTAGAAAATCTTGGTCAGAGCCGTGGTTATTGTGATTCAAAATACCGCTCGCGACATGCTGCTGCGATGGCCGAGCTTATATAATCAGTTGATGACCTGATGAGAGGCAGGCGTGTCTCATCACAGCCGTAGCCAGCCCCACCCCTTACAACAGACCACAGGATAACTAAGAGAAGTACAATACACAAAAAAAATCTTAAAACATAACAAACGTTTTTCTTGTAAATTTAAGTATTAAAATGATTTTATCACACTTTTGATGCAATTCTCACCTGAAAATAAGCGAGATTGACAAAATCAAACCTCTCCTAAGCAAACAAACATTTTGTTCTGTACTGGAATTGCGGTGCATTCAAAGACCAGATACACAGTCTTTATGTCTTTTCGGGGGGATTTCAGATATCTTTAGTATAACAACTTCTTTAAAGTTACGTTTTACGAATGAGCTTCCCTCTAATAGTATTACTATCACAAGCATAACCAAGAAAACCAATTCACAGTTTAAGCTCTTTACTATTGCACATACCCAACTTTTTTCACAAGATGGAAGAGGATGCTTGTTGGAGCTCAAGATGCGGTGGAATCATCACAGATGAGTGATTGGAGGGAAATTCCACATTGACTTTGTTATCAGGGAGGAATTATAAAAGACCAACATAGTTGAATAGTGTATTCAGCTGTTATGGCTCCTTTAAAATCGAATACAATTACCAAGTTGTGCAAAATTGTAGGGCCTCAGACTCTTTGGATTTTGGAGGTTGCATTCTGTTGCCATGTTATTAGACATCCATTTAATATATTTTGTCATCCTGAGCCCGAGCCAATTCCTGCCCTTGAATGTTTGCAAATACATTGCAGTGTGCTTAACACCAAACAAGAATTCCCCAGTTACAGGGTTACACCCTTGGACAAGTGATAGTCTTCATTCAATGAGAGGAAGCCCAAAACTAATAACATTGCAAAACAAGAAAATGTGTCATAAAAGCAAAGGAGCTTGTCACCATTGTCATGAAATCTTCCCAGTCCAGTACTAAAAGTGTGCTGTTGTAGTCGTCTGAGCTGAGATAGGACATTTGGTTTGCATAAATCAGCATTATCTTTAGTTTGGGATTTATAGCAATGGAGAAATGTTTCACACTTGGTAAAGGAAATCAGGGTAGTGTGTGTCTGCTCAGAGTCACCCAGGAGTTTTTAAAACTATGGCATGAATTTTATTTTGGTTTGTCCATGGGCATTTTGTTTGTGAGACGCCTGTTTGAGGCCCCTGTAATAAAGCAAGCTCAGAAGTTGTTTTTTTAATCACATATGATTTTTGTGTGTTCACTGTTGTTTTATATTTTGATAAATACAACGTTTAAAACACATTTAGAAAATACTGGAAAAATGTAGCCGTGAAATTCACCTCATTTGACTAAGCGAAGCTATGTTGCTTTATTTAAAACAGGGGGTTTATTAGGCTTGCGTTTGCTCAAAAGGTGACAGGCGTGTGATTTATTTCATCAACAAAAAGCACAACTGATTTAAAAGCTTGATAAATACTACCAATGTGGACCGATCTTGGGTGTCATTAACACTTGTTTAACACTTATTTGACGTTAAGTGCATCACAGCTGCTAATTACCAACATTATCATAAATTGGTGATTCTCAAATGTCGGTGCACAGTCGATTTTTTTTTCTATTTGATCCCCCTATTTGTACTGAAGGACTTTACTTTTAAATCGAAACATACAACTTTATTCTTGAATGTAAACCAAACAAAGATATAGGTGTGTTTAATAAACAATTACATTAAATGAAATCAATTTTGTGTTTCGTTATAGTTACCTCTGCTTTAAAGGGACAGTGTGTAATATTTAGCTTCTCCTATTGGAAAAAAATATATGTATTCAATTAAAAAACAGATAGGAACCGATTTAGCAAAATGCGTAAACTTCCACGAAAACTTACATTTTTAAAACATATTCCTAGGTTGAGACATTTGTGTTCATTTTTTTTAACCTGAGACTCACCATCTTGGTGCTACTCGAACCCATAAAACTTTGCAAAAGGCTGATCAAAAAAAGAAGAAAAATGGGGCAGTTACGTCACTCTGGGTCAGCATTTGTCCTTGTGTTTTAGTTTTGGTAGCCCCTCATTGGTCTTTTTAGCACTTGTTTTCAGTTGCACTACAGGGGTGGCCAACCCGGTCCTCAAGAGCCGCATGTCCTGCATGTTTTTGGAGTTTCTCTGTTCAAATAAGGTGATCCTAAACACCTGGGTCATTATTAAGCTCCCGCACAGCTTGCAAACAATCTTAAAATTTGCATCACCTGAGAAACCTCCAAAACATGCAGGACATGCGGCTCTTGAAGACCGGGTTGGCCACCCCTGCACTACACCATACATTAACTTCTAGAGCACACACTCTCCCTTAAAAGCTTTTAACAGAACCACACCTGTCCCTATGGCTGGGCCATATGAGGCCTGAACCTCCCAAAAAGTACTTGTGACTTCACTTAAAGCACAATCTGTTTATTTATGTATTTGTGGGCAAAGCAATTCTGCTCTATTCATTTGATATACCCTCTTTGAGATTGATGTCTGAAGAGAACCATATTTTTTTCCGATTGTACTTTCCGTGTTTACCAGCAGATTTTGCGTAAAACAAGTGTAAAAAAAAATACTTAATATTATTTTCCCTTGTAAGAAAGTGGTGACCCGATACCAGTCCGCTGACGTCTCCTCCTTGCTCCATCGCTGGATTTATGACAAAACGGTGCTGGCGCTCCACTCACGGCTCCGTGCACAGTACCAGTGAGAATTTGCGAACCTGTGACGCACTACTGCGATTGGAACAGCCTCACAAACCAGCCTGATTGCCCACAAGTTTACACACCGGTTTCCCAGTCATCTAGCTTGCTTAGGGATTAAAGCACTTGCGTGGAAGTAGCCTGCGAGGGAAGGATATATCCTCCTTCTCTTCCGCCTCCTCCTGTTCCTCCGCTTCCTCCTCCTCCGAATCTTCATCGTCATCATCATCAAGCCTGCGCTTGGATCAGAAGTGCACATTCTCTCTTCCTCATACAGAGCACAGCTTTGATTGCAACCACTCGATTTCAAACCGTCAGCTGCGTGATCTTGGACAGTGCCTGTTGATGTGTTTGTAAACATAATTTTGGATTTGCGTCCGACTGGGGGACATGTACTTGAACAGCAGGGGCAGGAAATATTTTGTTGCTGTTGGTTCATTTTTTATGTTTACTTTCCCCTCCTCCCTTTCTTTGCCCCAAATGGATGCCGTCGAGGGTATTCGGAGGCGCCCCCGGATTAGCTGCTGATTGACAGTTGAAGGGAGACACAAAGTTTGGGTCATCCAGGCAGGACGGAAAAGGGTGCAGGATGCAGTCCAGAGTAAAGGCTGTCTCTGCAGGCGGAGGTGCGTCCCTCTGTTGCTTGCTCCTCCTCTGGCTCATCTATTCCCATCTGCTGCGAGAGGGTGAGTCTTTAGTCTTTCTTTGCCTCCTGGAACCAGTTTCGTTGAATAATCGGATATACGTCCATGCCACAGACCACACTTCACAGCAGAGCTGTCTTTTAAAAAGTGGCATTATATGTGTCTGCAATAGAATGTTGTCACCTTGTTGAGGTGATGGGCATGCTGGCTTGCATGGAAATGTTTCTTCATTCATTATGCTTGCAGTTAGTGGGGGTGGGCGATAATAGCAATTTCGGTATCTGATCCAAGTACTATCAAACCATACCATTCCAGTACCAAAACCTTTTGCTTGGAAATGTCATGATTATTGAATAAATGAACACCCCCCTGAGTTTGTTTATAAATAAAATAAACAAGTCACCAAGACTTTAGGCTCTAAAAACGTTTTCTTTTATCAAATAACTACATTGCAAACTTTAACAGTATAAAAAAGATTTTATTACAACTGTTTCAGAACAAAAGCTTAGAAAGTATAACCAAAAGACATCAATGTAACAAATACACAACTCCTAACAAGAGAACTTAAATACATTTAATTGCACAACATTTTCAAAACGAAGTCAGTTAATGCAAATCAAGAGTCTCTCGCTCTCTGTCTCTCCCTCACTATCTCTTTTTTTGGAGAAGTAACATGTTTACATTTTTCTTGCACCTTTTTCTCTATAGTGTAAGCTTTTTTCATGTGTTTATATGCATTTGTTGTAGACCACTTTACCATAAAAATTACACCTGGCATTGTCCTTTTCCATAGTTAAAAGTCAGCGTCACCAAACGCTTTCTATTTGCCTGCATTTTTTTGCTACTGGTTGTCGGAGTCGCAAAGGTCGGTAGGATGCAGTAGCAGGTCAGGTAGTGAGAGGCGCCAAAAGTGTGTCTGTCAGTCACACAATGAGGCATGGACTTATAGACTTACAAAAGAAGTTTGGCAAGAGAGAGATAAGTGGTGCGCTATCTGCATTGAAATTCGCGCTTTCACTAAATTGGTTGAGGAACAAAGTATCGATCCCAAGTAATAATATTAATACAATCCAAGTACTTGCTTAGTATTCATTATATTGATATTTGGATCGATCTGTCCACCGCTAGCAGCTGGGGAAAAAATATGGCGGCGGATAATCATTTCTGAATCCTTCAAGTAGTTGGAGCCCATCCCAGATGACTTTAGGCGAAATACAGACTAAAGCTTGGGCTGGTCGCCATGTTAATCATCAGAGAGAAATAGAAAAAGAACATCCAGAGTAACATCCACGCGGTTGCTGAGTGGGAAGCCAGCCTACGCTGCCTGACTGTCTCGTTATGAGGATTGTATTTTAGACCACCACTCTGTGTTTTGGGAGACAAGAGAGAGTTAAAGAACAAACACCTGATTTAGTGAAAAAAAAATGCATAATCATACAAAAACAGAGACTTTTTGACAGCAAGTTAAGCTCTGACCAGAGGTAAAACACATTTTTTTCTACTCAAGTGCTTTTTTTTGTGTGTGTTTAGAAGGCGAACGTTAATTTCTTCATGCATTAACAGTCCTAAAGGTGTTTAGGGTTTTATGTTCAACCATGTAATAAATCAGTCCTAGAGACAATGAGTTTCCAGTTACTCATTATGCGTAAATGGGTAAAAAGTACAGCGAGCCATGATGTGGATTTTATATTTTTATGGAAATGTATCTGGTCATAGAGAGAGTGATGGCGTCATGCAACGGAAACATAGTGAAAACAAACATATGGATGTGTTGAGTAACGCTTGTTATTTGGAAAAATTAAAGGAAATTCAAAGAGATCTTTTCCCTTTAAATACTTACAAAGCACCTTTAGTGACTTTGAGGAAGGCTACCCTTATACGACATATCCTGATATTGTAAACTTTTTGTAAGTGCACTTTCTTTGCACCAAATTTTAACTTACAAGTCTCTCCAAGTCTGCAATTGTTTTCTTAATTGTGTGTTCAACATGTAAAGCAATAGGTTATTGCAGCAGAAAAGCCCAGCTTTTAATGAGCTACATTTTCCAGTTTGACGAAGACCGCTATGTACCCAACAAACATTTTATGGTCTCCGGTGTCTATTGAAAAGCTTGACACCATTTTATGAATGCGTGCTATATGACTAACACTAAAAGTGACTTATGAATTGTCGATGGAGATGAAAAACTTCCAACATTTCGCTTTTCATCAGAGAGTGAAAACACTTTAATGGACGAAGGTAAACCTCGAGTCAAGGTGATTGAGTATTATTTCTTTTTTTTTTCAATTATTTGTTTTTCAACCATGTAAATGTCGTCATTTAAAAATATATAGTTGTAATGCATTTGAAAAGTATTCACAGTGCCTCACTTTTCACGCATTTTGGTATCTTACAGTGATATTAAAAAATGATGAACATTTTAAACACAACGCCGTACTACGAAAAAGGTCGTACGCCTGCGTATGCGCGCCACGTGTACTCGGTGGCAAACGTCACATAATTTTTCCTCCTTTGTCCTCTCCCTCGTCCTTGCAAGTAAATATGCAAATTTGTGTTTGTTTTTGGGCTTGGTCTCTCAAATCAAGGTCATTTTTCGGGCCCAGGCTTGGACGGGCCTTAACACCTGCGGGCCGGGACGGGGCAGATTTTTTTAGGCCTGATCTTACCTCTACAGAGCATTAACCAAGCATGAAGTCAAAGGAACTGTCAGTAGACCTCCGACACTGGATTGCCTTGAGGCAAAAATCTGAGTAAGGCTACAGAAAAATAATTGCTACTTTGAAGGTCCCAATGGGCACCGTGGATTCTTTTATCTATAAATGGAAGAAGCTGGCAGGTCATCTAAATTTACAATCTTGGGAGAGGGTCCTTATTCAAGGAAGTGACTAAGAACCCAATGGTCGCTCTTAGAAGCTCAGCATTACTCTACGGAGAGAGGGGAGCCTTGCAAAAGGACATCTCTGCAACAATCCACCCATCAGGCTTGTATGGCAGTGGGGCCATACAGAGCCATCTCTTAGTAAAAGGAACATTGAAGTATGTCTTGCAGTCTGCCAAAAGGCACCTCAAGGACTTTCAGACCATGACCAACAAAATTATCTGATCTAATGAGACAAAGATGGAGCTCTTTAGCATGAATGACCTGCGTCTTGTTTGGAGGAAACTGACTGTTCATCACAAGGCAAATACCATCAATACAGTGAAGCATTGTGGTGGCAGCCTCATGCTGTGGTGATCTTTTTCAACGACAGGAAATGAGAGACTAGTTCTAATTGAAGGAAAAACATTGCAGGAATGTACAGAGAAAACCTGAATTAAAACCTGCTCCAGCTCCCTCTTGACCCCAGACTGGGGCGGCCGTGAACAGACAGCCAAGATATAAAAATAATTAGTTCAGGAAGATTCAGTCAATGTCCTTGAGTGGCCCAACCAGACCCCAGACCTGAATCTGATTAAACATCTCTGGAAGAATCTGAAAATAGCTGTTTACCTATGCTTCCCATCCAACTTGACTGAGCTCAAAAGGTGCTGCAAAAAAGATTAGTGTGCCAAGCTTATGGCATCATAATCAAAAAGTCTTGAGATTCTGGCAAAGGTACATCAAGAAAGTACCAACCAAAGACAGAGGATACTTGCTATTTTTCTATTTTTTTTATTAATAAATGTGTGCTGCAAAACTCTCAAAAAACTATTTTATGTTGTTATTTTGTCATCGGTTTGTGGACAACGAAAAAACAAAAAACAAACTCTTTATCTTCTAACAAATCTTGTCTCACATCGAATGGCATTTGTGTGAGTATTTATTAGTACTGCACCACAAAAAAGAAAATCAAGATTCTGAAAGGAAACCTCGGTGTTCATACAAATTTGTCAGGAGTAAATGTTTAAGGACAAAGTATCCTGGAAAGTGTTTGCTATGGTCCACTGAAAAAACAGTTGGTGTGCAGCAAAGGGCCCTCGGGCCTTAGTTTGGAGAAATCTGCTGCAGAAAATCGTAAACAATATTGCGGTTTACATTTGACGGTTTTGCCATTTCATGGATTTGCATTGTGTTCTGCAGTCTGATCAGCTATACAGTTTGCCTAGTTATTGTTTCACGGAAGAGTGGTTACTTGTGAAAAACAAAAACAAAATGTTTGTAAAGTACTTTTTTCTGTTAAACAAATTTGAGCCTGTAAAAAGGGACTGTTCTCTTGTTTCAGGGTATACTAGAGAATTTGATGGAGTAATAGTTTAAAAAAAAAGTTTCTACGACATGGATTTCGTCTATCACAGGTTCATTTTGGAACCTAACCCTATGATAAACGAGAGATCACTGTAATAAAATAAAAACAAGGATACCTGATAAAAAGATTAAGATATTCATGCAATCACTCGATTTTTCCAAAAAAAGTGGCAGTGGTTCAGGAGGTAGAGCGCTCGTCTTGGGATCAAGATATTGCAGTTCAAATCCTGGCTCCTCCGTGTTACATGTAGAAGTGTCCTTGGGTAAGACACTGAATCCCTAATGCCCCAATAAGCAGGTTAGTGCCTTACATGGCTGCAGGGCCGCTATTGGGAAATGTGAAGCACATTGTAAGGCGCTTTGGGAAGTCTTGACCTGAAAAGCGCTATATAAATGCAGATCATTTCATTTCCTTTTATTCCCCTGACACAAACCTTCGCAAAATGGACCGGTGTCACGGGTTAGAAGTCTATTATTATTCTTGTAACTTTAACAATAGTTGACATTTTCACCTGCAAGCTGAGGTTTGTGCCAATTGTGTGTCTCTGACACAAGCGGCACTCTGTTATTATTGTCTAGAGTAAGGGCCTGACGAGGCTTCAGGTGAGAGGGAGCGACGCATCTTATTTCAATTCAGGGTGCGGAAGGGCCCTGCAGTGCCTTCCCAGCGTTATAATTTCCGACTGTATAAATCTGTAATCCCGTAGCGCTTCCCTTCTTGAATAAAACATTGTCTGGTGCAATTACACTCTCACCCTGACACAGAGCAGAAAGCAAAAGGATGTTTTTTCTGCACTTTATCGCTTGTTGTCAATGACAACACCACTCTGATATCGCTGTCCTAAGGCTTGGGGAAAAAACTGGATCTCGTTGGGAGATGTAGAACACCCAAATTGGAGATTAGATCTTTTAATCAAGCTTTAGCCAGAAGCGTAATTACCACCTGGGAGGAAGCAGAGCGCCTACGCTGACGTATCCGGCTGCGTCCTGACAGCCCAAGTTGACAATGATGTAAAAAATGAGCGGGATGAGAGTTGAAATGTGCTCCCCTTACCTGTAATTTACGCGTTTGCACTAATTCGCTTCCGTCACCGGCCTCTCAAACTCCTTCAGTTAAGATCTAGTGTTCCCCTTAGCCATTTATAGTGCACAATCATCTCATTACTGTCTTACAGTGAAAAATTGTTTAATCAATTTCTGCAAACTTTACTCAACCTACAGTAAATAGAGCTTGATTTTAGCATGGATTAGCCCTCATTGTATCCGAGTCTAGGCTTAAAGAGCATCCTATTTACAGATCAAGAGTGCTTGGGTCTGTTGATTCTTATTTAAGGTAATATCAATTTTCCGTGAGCTCTATTGGCTGCATTATGGACATAAAGAGAAGGATAGAATCAAACCTGGTGGGACACTGAGTGCGAGCACTCGATATCCTATTGAGCTGTGTTTCCAAACCTTGAGTGAGCCATGGCTTATGATATAACGATAATTACAAAATCACAATTTTACACTTACCACTTTATTGTCAAGATAAGATTGTGAGTATTTACTTTGAGAATGCTAGATATTTTCTGAAAAGGATTTTGCAGTGCTAACCAAATTTGATTATTTTGATCTATCTTTCCAGGCCAACATAAGATTTTGTGTTAAGGCTGTATAAACACATAGACTACCCAATTAAAGAATAAAATTAGATATAACCAGAAAAAAAGGTAGTTTTAAACTTATTTAGTTTTTCAGTAATTTGCCATTCAATTAAAAACAAGTTGGTTTTGGCAAAATCCCGTTTTGGAATAAAATTCTGAAAAAGTGAAGCAATCTTTTTCTTGCGGGGCAGCACGGCGGACGGGTGGTTAGCGCGCAGCCCCAAGTTGCAGATGTTTAGGGTTCAAGTCCAGCTACCACAGCCTCCCCGTGTGGAGTTTGCATGTTTTCCACATGATTGCATGGGTTTCCCTTGGGCCATCCGGTTTCTTCCCACATACCCACGGTTTATTTGCTGGTCCAAATTGTCCCTAGGAGTGAATGAGCAAGTGGATGGTTGTATGTCTCTGTGTGCTGGCAACCAGTTCAGGGTGTCCCCTGCCCACTGCCCGAAGATGGCTGGGATGGGTTCCAGCACCCACTGACCCTACTGATTTCTATGGAGTTGTCGTTTATTAGTAGTCACCCAAAATAAGGTAAGAAGACAAAGTAATTTTCAGCTTGCAAGTGAGAAGACCGTCAACTTGCGCAAAATTACTTCTGAAGACCCCAATACATACATTTATATGTAAATTATGTTGGCTACTTTGTTTGAGTACAAATTTATTTTGCAACTTATTTACCTCTAGTACTAGTAGTACAAGTAGTCAAAGCACAGGATGCACTGATTTACTAAAGGAATTCCTCCATACCTGTGCCAGATGAGGGAGAAGGCTGGCCCATTTCAGTCTCTAAAATTGCAAAAGTCTGCTATCCAACAAGGGCATCATAGAAAAAAAGCATTATTGGAAATATTGGTCCGTGTGTGATTGTCTACAGCTTGCTTGAGTGCAGGAATGTAATTACTGTCAAAACCTGCAACAAAAGTCTCTATATCTTCATGAATAGAAGAGGGAGGCCGTCTTTGCGGATAGAAGTGAGGCCATACAGCAACAAGATGCTGTTTTGCCCTAGCCAACTCTGTAGTTCATCTGTCAGGGCAACCAGGACAGGAAATCAAAGTGCAGCCGCCCTGTCTCTGCACGGCATAAAGCCAGCGCCCACCACGATGAATATACTGTCAGCTGCTCTCTACACTAACCATTTATTCAACAATAAATTTGGAAATATCTGGATTCTCCCACTGACACACGCTCCTATTGCAAGAGTTACGGTCCGAGATGCTTATAGGTTACATCGGCGAGTTATTAATGCCTTTTTAACACTATTAAAATGTGGAAAAAAATATTCAAGATTGATGAAGTAATCACAATTTTTAAAGAAAATCCCCTAGAAATGCCTAAAAACAATCATTAGAAATGAAAAATGTTGGTGTGTTGCAAAAAAATAAAAAAAATAAAATATCTCTCTCTCTCTCTCTCTCTCTCTCTCTCTCTCTCTCTCTCTCTCTCTCTCTCTCTCTCTCTCTCTATATATATATATATATATATATATATATATATATATATATATATATATATATATATATATATATATATATATATATATATATATATGTGTGTTTGTTTGTCCGTCTAATCTTTACACTGTACATCACTGACTGTAGTTATTAATTTACGCTGACGTTTTGACTTTTTTTTTTTAACTTTGGGTTGGAAACCTCATGCTTTGGGGCTGAGTGACAAAATAGACTGATGGACAGATGGACTTACAAATCAAAGGGGTGGGTGGGTTTTAAGGTTTGGAGGGTAGCTATATAGTAGGAAGCTAGGTTCAGGTATGTGGGTTATGGGTTGGGTAGGTAGGTATTTCGGTTGAGTGGGTAGGTAGGTGGATGGATGGTATTTTGTTTGAATGGGTATGTAGGTAGGTGGGTGTGTGGTATTTCGGTTGAGTGGGTATGTACGTAGGTGGGTGTATAGGTAGGTAGGTGTGTAGGCAGGTAGGTTGGTAGTTCAGTCAGAATTCTTTTTTTAAATTACGTTCTAGACAATATGACTTAATTGGAGTTTTTTTCTAGCCTTTCACAGTGAAATGTGTCGGATCAGTACAGTAAGTTCGCTCCTCCCATCATTCGTGTCATTACACAACCCAACACATTTTACGATTTGTTCGCTTCAAGGCGTTTGAAATAAACAACACAATGCCGGAGAGAATGAAAATGTATGGGGTTATCTTGCGTTGGCGTTCTGGCCTGTCGATGGGACTGACACAACATATCTTGTGAGATATGACTGCAGGCCGTCTCACTAAATTCCGTAGTGAATCAATGAGCCCGCAACAATCAAAAGTAAGCTGCTCCATTGATGAATAGCCAACATGCTTCTCTGTACTTTATGGACACCACTGTGTCTCTTTCTTCTCCTCATCGAATGACACCAAGTGACTTGGCAGATTTTATCACGGGGAATTAACCTGTGTGCTTTTTCTGCGATAAGGGGTGCTGACGCTTCATGGAGCATTACAGTCTCTCCATTCACTCTGTCAGCACAGAGTAGTTAAGATACATTTTGTTGATGTTCAACTAAAGGGTAGGTACTAATGGGTAAACATTGTTATATGAATTGGATTGAATTTTAAGGTTTTTACTTTAAAGACGCCACATGTGACGCGGAACTAAAACCTTTCTTTTCTTGAGAGACTTGGTTGTCTGTTTTCGTAACAAGTTTGAGGAACGAAGTACATTATTACTCAGCTTTAGTTGAACAATTGGAAGAAGCTAGTCCAACTTTGAACTTACTTTTCATTTCAGAACAAGTGATTATGATCTGCTGTCATCACTAAACCATCATGTTACTAGTCTTGAAAAAGCATGACTGTCTTGTCTCTCTCCAGCCAATCACGAAGCATAATTTGTCGGTTGCTGTTGAAAGGGACAGTTTGTATTTTTGACCTTCCAAAGTCCCTGTATGGTGTCTTGCAAGTGAAAATGAGTGCTAAAAGGCAAATAGGAAAAATAAAAACTACGTAGATTCAAAGTGACCAAAACGCATCATTTTACTTTTCTTTTTTTTGCCCAGCCTTTTTGAGGTTTTTGGGTAGTGGAGCAGTGAGATAAATAAAACATTTTTTCTTGTCTTACGAGTGAAAAATGTGGAAAAAGAAAATGATGTTTTTATGATAGTTCATGTATTTTGTTTATTATGTCAAATGAATAATGTTAATTTAATGATTCTTTTTTTTAACCAAATAGAGACACAGAATAATACACACTGTCATTTTGAAGCTTTCCAGAAAAACAAGAAATTGCAGAGTTTATGCAAAAGATCAGTTCTGTGTTTTGAGTGTGACAATTTCCCGTAATTAATTTGGGTACCACTACATTACCAGAAGTGCTGCCTCTGAAAGGACACTATCTTACATTTTGATCAAAAATTGTAGGCTCATACATATTCCTAATTTAGTTAATAGTTAAGAATTCAGTAAGACCGACCCAATTCTGGTAATTATATTCCCAACAAGCCCTATTAAGCATATTGAATGACTTGAAACCTCGATTTTGGGGCGTGCCTAACAGAGCAGGCCAGTCAGAATTGCTGACTTTTCCAAGAAAAATGGGCGATTTTTCTCAAATTGACCATAAAAGTGGCATTCCATATGCAGCGTGAGCAGTGTCTGATTATGACCAGAGCTATAAATTTTAAACAAATCACTAAGGCCCACTGCTACGGGCGAATGAGCTATTAAAGTATGAGTATCTTTATGAAACAAAATGAAAATCATTTTTATTGCTGAATCATTTTGGTAGCACACAACGCTCATATTTCACTGCCCTTGTATATGAATTCTCTATCGCTTTTAATGTTGACCTCCCTAGTGGTTTGAGTATAGTCCATTCCTGCAACGTAATAATCAGGGATGAACACACTGAGTCAGTTACAGCTAGATCCTAACCTGGGTAATGCATATGATTAGTTATGTTCCTTGGTTTTACTGCTATACATCCACTTGGTGTGCTGATTATATTGTTTTAGAAAGCCGTTTTTTTCTATTAAATCTGCACGTCAGACAATAACGCCTTACCATATTGTAGTTTGGGGGTTTATTAACCTTGTATTGTTCTCTTCGTCTATGCATTGAATGAGGACAAAGGCATCTTGGAGGGCTCACTGAGTGAAATTTGAATTCATTCATTGTCTGGGCATTCTTTGCTGTATCATGGTGAAGTTTGTTGCCTGACATACAGTGGGGCATATAAGTATCTGGTCCGCTCTACAGAAGTCCAGCTACCACAGTTCTCCCACTTGAAAATATATGAGAGGCCTGTAATTGTCAACATAAGTAAACCTCAACCAGAGACAGAATGTAGGAGGGGAAAGAAAATGACATAGTTTTTTTTTAGAGTTTTTATTTGCAAATCATGGTGCAAAATACGTTTTTGATCAATATTAAAAGTTCACCTCAATACTTTTCCATGTACACTTTGTTGGCAATAACGGATGCTTTCTGTAACTCTTCACAAGCTTTTTAGACACTGTTGCTGGTATTTTGGCCCATTCTTCAACGCAGATTTACTCTAGAGAAGTGTTGTTTTGGGTCTGTCGTTGGGCAACACGGACTTGCAACTCCCTCCACAGATTTGCAATAGGGTGGGCACCTGGAGACTGGCTAGGCCACCCCAGGACCTTCAAATAATTCTAACCACACCACTCCTTTGTTGCCTTGGCTGTGTTTGGGCTCATTGTTATGCTGAACGATTTAGCCCAGTCTGGTCTTCAATGTCTTTGCTGCTGGAAGGAAAGGTTCTCGATACATGGCTCTTCTTGATCCCCTTTGCACAAAAACAGCCCCAAAGCATGAGGTTTCCAACCCCATGCTTCACGGTGGGTATGATGTTCTTCAAAACTAATTCAGTGTTCTTTCTCCTCCAAAGATGAGAACCTGTGTTTCACCCCTCCACCTATCCATTATCTGCTTATCCTCAGTAGGGTCACGGGGGTGGTGGAGCCTATCCCAGCTGTCCTCGGGCAGTGGGAAGGGGACACTCTGAACTGGTTGCCAGCCAGTTGCAGGGCACACAGTGACAGACAAATCACTCGTTCATTCACACCTAGGGAGAATTTGAACCGGCCAATTAACCTGACATGCATAGAAGGATACCGGCATGCCCATAGGAAACCCACGCACTCTACACATGAACGCTCGTAGCTGAATTTGAACCCATGACCTCAGAAATGAGCCACGCACGTGTTAATAACTCAGCGGTCGTGCCGCCCTGCGGTTCACCCAAAAAGTGATATTTTGGTTTTATCTTACCATAACACATTCTTCCATTCCTCCAAATGTTCTCTAGCGAACCGGAGGCGGACATAAACGTAGACTTTCTTCAGCAGGAAGACATGTATAGCAGTGCAGGATTTGAGTCCATGGTGGGACATTGTGTTACTGATAGTAGCCTTTGACACTGTGGTCCCAACCTTCTCTAGGTCATTCCCTAGGTCCCCCCATGTGGTCCTGTAATTTTTGCTCACTGTTTGTGTTATTATCGCTGGTCTTGTACGTCTTCCATATAATTGGTTCTACCGTTGATTTAGATTTCACCAAGCATTTTACCTATTGCAGATTCAGTCTTCCCTGCCTGGTGCAGGTCTACAATTTTGTCTTTTGTGTTCATTGACAGCTCTTTGGTCTTAGCCATAATAGAGCTGCAAGTCTGACTGACTAATGTTGTGGACAGGTGTCTTGTAGTCCCTGAATGCAGATAACAAGTGGCGTCTCATTCGACCTCGTCAGAAGTTAGACATCTTTGACAGCCAGAAATATTGCTTGTTTGTAGATGGCCAAATACTTATTTGGAAATAAAATCTTTGAAAATCAAACAATCATTATTATTATTATTATTATTATTATTATTATTTCTGCTATGTTTGAGGTTTTTCCCATGTTGTCAATCCCAGGCCCCTCCAATATTTCCAAGTAGGAGAACTTGCACAATTGGCCGTTGACTAAATATTTTTTTGCCTCACTGTAATGTACATTCACGCTTTCAGAGAGTGCGAACAGCATGTATTTTCCAACAGGGAATTGTCTGACTTGACAATAACACTGTTGCTTAGAATGCGCTGTTGTGTCACAATAACATAAAAAAAACTGTGATCATCATTCATAGATTAGGTGGTAGGGTCAATCACATTCTACAGACCAACATTTCATCAGCGCATTTACTCAAGAAAAAAAATCCTATCCTGAATAAGTCATTTGGTGAGCCTCTCCAGACAAACAAAGTCCATCCTGTTATGTAAGTTGACCTCTTCATTGTTCTCTCGATACACATATTTTAAACTTAAAGGTGGGGTGCGTTGATTAAGGTGTCTCTAATATCCTTTTTAGAATGCTGTCCATGCCCAACTGTGTTAAAAAAATCCTTTATTTTTCATTACCCTTACCTGTTTTTTTCTCACTTTTATCAAAGCTGTTCGGGGAGGAACACATTAGGTCTGAAGAGAGGGACGTGGGAAACTGCTGGCGAGTAGGGGTGAGACTGGGCCTTTAAAAAGTCCAGCCTGACCCGGACCATGGGTGTGAGAGCCTGACTCAGCCTGAGCCCAACCAATTAACTTGATTTGAGAGACCAAGCCAGAAGCAAACCCACATTTTCTTATTTTATTCGTCAGGATAATTTAATCTGCAAACGGTAATCCATGTTAAAATCTTTGAAAAAGTAGAGGTTATTTTTTTATTGTTAATTAAACGTTCTGCTCCATGAACTACCATTAGCGCTAGGCTAACATTTTTTTCGATAACAAGGCATGTTTTTTGTTTAAATATGGGAAGAATATAGTTTTTCTTGCTGTGTATTTAGTTTTACAGTAAACTTCAAATAGAATCTGATCAAACAGCTTAAAACTCTTCCAGAAGGCAGGATTACACGAATTTTACTTGTCAAATCTGTGCAATCAGGGAAGTAGGGAACTTGTGAATGGTGTGTGTCATTCTGCTTAATCATCACTCTTTTTGGGTATAATGTTTTTAGTGTCTCCCATTGAAAATTGTGGGACTGCGGTGGGTGGACAGTCTTGGTGGGTCCAGGGACTTACCCAGGGGCCTGTCTGGGGGTATGCCCGGGGCGTGCCCCAAGAATGGGACAACATTTTTTTTCTTTTTTTTCGCATATAAAGATTGTTATACGACTTTCACAATTTGAAATTACAAAAAATACATAAGGTATGGGAAAAAAGGTATAAGTTGACAGGTATGTTATTGTACAGTGCAACCTATTGGTGATGGATATTCCGGTTCTTTTTGGAGAACCGGCTCTTTAACCTCAGCTCCCAAACGTCTCTTAATGTTTAATTGTTGCTTTAACCGATATATTATCAATTATTATGTATCATTATGCATGAAACTAATGAATAAAGAATCTATTATCTTGCTATATTATACTAGCCTTTTTTATACCAAGCAACATGGCGTCCCTGAAAAACAATAAATAAAAATCAGAAACATTAACTCTTCAGTGCTATGAAATACGTTTATAAACAAGAACTTTTAATTTTTTACAGTTCTACTTCTAAACAATGTTGACAGAAAAAACACACAACCTCTGAAAAACACAGAAAAATAACGTCTCTAGTCCCTTCTAAATATTGGCATTTAGGAAACTAAAATACTAAGCTTTAAAGGACTGATTCAGATTCCTCTGCCAGTGAAAGAAAATGCACGATTTTTGGAGGCATTCATATAATTAAAATAAGTCCGAATAAGGATCTTTTTGTCCTCTGTGTTGCGATACCTCTTGAACCCTTCTTGTGCTCACTGTTCTGCTGCACCAGCCCCCCCACCCACCCAACCTTTCCTTTCTCTTCTCAGCGACACGCCAGGGTATTTATATGGTTTGGGGAACACTCGTTTTTAAAAATCCAGAAAAGTTACAATTACAAAAAAACAGTGCACAAAAATACAAATGATGAAAATCAAAATTTAAAACAACACTTTTTATTTTTATCAAAAACCATTGAAGCAAAAACTGACACACAGATATTGTCTGCTACACTCTAATTCGGTTAAAATCTCGTCTCCTCTTGTTTCGTCGAGTGACTCCCAGTTTGATAAACAAGTGGCTGTGGAATTGTAAAAATCACATCTGGGCTTCAGCAGCGGCGTACCCTTCAAAGTGGGCACATGCATCTTTAAGAGTGCTTGTTTTCGTGCCAGTTGTCTGCCGTCCGACTTGTTTAGCAAGCAGGGGATGACTGCGCCTTCAGCAAAAGACGCAACAAAAACATCTGCCCCGTTCACCTGCTGCCCTCCATCTCGCTTCTCGTCTGGCACGCTGCTAGCGCGTCAAAAGGCGTCTAGGTAATGAGAAGCACTTGGCCGCCGCCATGAGCATATGCTCCACCATTTGATGTCATGCAGAGTCGTGAGGAGCAGACAGAAACGAGAGCGAGTCTGTGAGGTGATGCTGAATTCAGCCTTGGAGAGATGGCTATGATAATACGTGACACACACTCAACCGGAAAGGAAATCATTTGCCTATTTCACTTTAAGGAAGTAGAAGTTATTTTATTTTTTGTAATGCATCTGTTCCTTTTCGCAACTACCTGGCAGAAAGACATGGGTTTGTGTCTGAGGGAATTGTTTTTCTCCCCACTAAGAAAAACATCCAGTCAAAGGCTTTGGAGCTGTGAGCAAGCTCGCCTTCCAGTTCATTTCACAGGTGTTGATGGCCTTGTTCGCTCACACCAAACATAACATCATTTTTTTCCTTTTTTCTTTTATGGACTTTTATGTTTTGTTCATTGGGGAAAGAAAAATCCTCTAGGGATTCTATCTTGTACCGAGCCTCCTTCTTTTTCAAATATTTTGAACTTTTTCCCCCCTTTTTTTCCTTACACGTGTAATTCCGGGAGAATTTTAAGCAACCTTTGAGAGAGTATTAAACAAAAATCCTGCCCGACATATGAGGGGAGAAAAAACATGTTACGACAGCTAATTTTAATCAGCATACAGACCTGATCCTGTGTTCTTGTGTTGTTGTTTTAATCGCATTGCATCTCTCGTTATTGACGTGGATGGATTGTGTTATGAGTGCACTGGAGGAAAGAGGTCTAAATGTAGTGGAAGCTATAGATCTTGTTGTTGATAGGAATGAGTGGGGAGATGTTGTAAAAGGATAGTGGGATGTTTGCACGTGTTCTAAGGGATGGGCAGGACACCTGAATGATGCGGCAGGGGTAAACCAGTGAAAGCTGTCGAGTGTCTTGTGTCACCCTGACCCAAGTGACATGGACGCTTTTTTTGCGTCCCGTTTCATCTGGAAGGATGAAAGCATGACCAACTTGGGCGGCCAGGTGTTTAACTAGTTTGGGTGTTTTGGCAATTGGGTTGGCCATTGTCAGATTTTTCATGTTTTTTGCGACTTTTTCCTTTTTTCTTTTCTTCGTTTTTGTGAATGTGCTTGTCTTGCTGCAGGTCACCCCTTTCGAGGTATATGATCCGGGTAGATAGATAGCGTCTCACATGCTCACAGGATACGCGGCGGGGAAGCTTTAAAGGAATTTTATAATTATTTTATTTATATTATTACTGTACTTTAAGTTCAATTACTATTTAAACGTGCTTTCAGTGGGCAGAAAGATGTTTTTATAGCTATTTCGAGTGAACCTGGATGTTCGCGTATTTAATTGCTTTACAGGAATTATTAGCTTAAGAGATGAGCAGTTTTGGATACAAGCACAAGCCACTAATACTCTAAATAGCAGTATCAGCATTGATCTAAAAATTAGATTATACTATGAAAATTTTATGAACTGATTTTAATTGGGAATGAATGAATGAATGAATGAACAGGTGGGTGAGCAAATGAATTAATTTATTTATTTATTGTTCAGTGTTTTCTTTCCTCATTCTTCCCTTTTTTTGCACTTGGATACTTCTTTGATATGGTTTGAATCAAAATACCAACATGTTTCTGATTGAGCGAATTTTAAAACCTTATAGTCAAGTCAAGTCAAGTCAAATTTATTTATACAGCCCTTACTCACAAAAATGTCTCAAAGGACTGCACCGGATTACAATGACACAATTACCTGATCTTAAACCAGCATGCGGACAAGGAACAACTCAAAAACCTCAGCGTGAGGAAAAAGAGAAACCTTGAGAAGGCAAGCACGGGGATAACATGCAAACTCCATGCAGAAGGTTGGTTGCTGATTTTGATCCCATGACCTCAGAACTGTGCTGCGGACGCGCTAACCAATGCCGACCCCACTGGCTCTTATTAAGTGTTATTCTTTACTAATTAGAAAGACAAGTTATAAATATGGCTTTTATTATTTTGATAAACAGAGCAAATCCAGTTGCCATCCTTCCTGTGCAGAGTTTGCATGTCCTCCCCGTGCTTGCGTGGGTTTACTCTGGTTTCCTCCCACATTCCCAAAACATGCATGTCAGGTTAATTTGTTGATCCAAATTGTCACTAGGTAACCCGCAACCGTCTGGCAACTAGTTCAGGGTGTCCCCTGCCCACTGCCCAGGGACAGCTGGGATGTGCACCAGCACTCCCGTGACCCTAGTGAGGATAAGCAGTACAGATAATGGACGGATGGATTCAATAGACTGAATTATTACGATTTATTTATGGGTCATTGAATTTAATTCACCGCTTTGCTTTCTGCTAATGTTTCTGTGGGCATCCCCCCCATGTTTCTGTCCTAGTCATGTTCTGTTGAAGTGAGTTTGTTGCCCATTTTATTCATTAAATCTTTTTTTTTTTTTTTGATCCAACCTCTGCCTTCAACCCTTAACTCCACCGTACCGCAGTCCTCATCCATGGTCTGAAAAGGGTTTCTCAGAGTAGAGAATTAAATATTCCACATTTTCAAGGCAGCACTAAATGCTATGCTTAATTTTTAAAATTGTTTACTCAGCGTCGGAAGCAGCATTTTGATAGAATGCAATGTGGTTAGTCGTAAATGGTCAATACATTCATTATTTTTATTGCTGCTCTTACTGCCATCTCTCTGATCATTATATCAATAAATGGATGTACACGTTGATTAAAACAAGCACCAAAAGGCTTCAATGCAGGCAGTGCGGATAACTGATTTTTATTTCCTGCAAATGGCCCCCTCGACACCGATGCTGGGGGATCTTTTTACTTTTAATGCGAGCCTTGGCTTTTATAATGGTTAGGATGAACTAGATTCCACTTCTTAAATTGTTGATATAAGATCACTGTCGATAATCCCCTCATGAGCCTGCATAAGTGATGCCCAATTGCTATTTCAAGGTGTAATAACTAGTTTTTGGCGCAATACTGAAAGAAAGTTATAAGACAGCTACTAGTTACTCCTTTCAAAATGTAATTAGGTTAACCTCAGATTTCCCTTTTCCACCAGGGTGTCAGGGTGCCACGTCGTCTGGTGTGTCTTGGGCAAGTAGAGCCTTGTGGCGCCCATCAATCCCCGGGCCGATTTTTCGGGGGTTGGGGTTTGCTCCCCCAAATGAAATAGGTAGTACTGGTTTTCATGGTTACATGTAGCAGGAGAAGTCTCATGATCTGACTCAGATTCAGAACCTTCATCATCTGGTCGCCGTTGTTTTTCATTGTAAAGAGTCATCCTGCTCTTCAAACATGGGCTGGAAACCCAAAAGTAGCGTGTTTACCACCTAAGACTGCTTCAAAATATATTGAAAGAAACATGTACACCATTCTGTAGATGCAGTAAAGCCTTCATTTATTCGGGCTTCAGCAATCTTGAGTTCTAGAATTAACTTTGCAGAGACACTCCCTATCTGTATTGATTTTGCCTTCAGACGATTCACATATTTACTTCTTCATTTCTAGGTCCTGCTCAAGAATTTTTTTTCTCCAGCCGCGGTGTATTGCAAAAATGATTTTATAAATAAACTGGCTAAAATTCAGCACACTTTTACTGTAAATTTTGAGCCCCATTAATTGAATTGTTGTTCTTCCTGTATGAACCACGCCCCATTCCAACACATTGCCTACCATTTGTTACTGAAGACACAATCCATTTCTCATATAAACTGACATCCGATTTGAGAATTTTGTCTTACAGTTGTAAACAAGGCTGAGAAGAAAGTATCATTGTGACAAAAAATTCAGTGTCCTCATATTCTGTGCTTGAGACAGCGTCACCATAACAGTAATTGAATGTACCGTATTTTCCGCACTATAGGGCGCACCGGGTTATAGGGCGCACCCCCAAAAAATAGTTTTTGGTCCTATATCTTCCATAGATAAGGCGCACCGGATTATAAGGTGCTACAATGGAAACGTCGACAAAACAGTCAGATGATTCAGTCAAACTGATTACCCCCTTAACATTCCCAAAGCTTGCAAAGAAGCAAATACGTGTCGAGGACACGTGCGGATGCGGTGTCCGTACGATGTCACTTAAATCCGTCATTTCAAATATCATTCGGAAGGTTAAAGTCTTGGAATTCAAGAAATGCCAACCATTCCTTAATTTCTATTTTCTTTTTCGCTCGCAACTTTACTGTGCATATGACAATAAACACTTGGAATTGAGTTTAATTCACTCAACTCATCACAGCAACATCAAGATCGTTCTAAAACAAGATACCGGGAAAATATAAAGCCGCATAACTCACCTAAGTTCTCACGTTCAATAATGATACGCAATCATGGTCTTCTTACAACCGTGAATGTAAGTAAATCCAGGAGAGTAAAATATGTACAAATACAGACTAATGAAACATGTTTCTTTATGGCGTACTTTAGCAAGCTTTCTATTCAGTCATCTTTTTCAGCCAATTGCAGGGTTTGTTTTGGCCCTCTAGCGTATCCGAGGCTCCGAATAACTTCAGCCAATAGCGATCGATGTAACGGATGATTGCCACATCTTTTTTGGCCAATTGCAGGGTTTGTTTTGGCCCTCTAGCGTATCCGAGGCTCCGAATAACTTCAGCCAATAGCGATCGATTTAACGGATGATTGACACATCTTTTTCGGCCAATTGCAGGGTTTGTTTTGGCCCTCTAGCGTATCCAAGGCTCCGAATAACTTCAGCCAATAGCGATCGATTTAACGGATGATTGACACATCTTTTTCGGCCAATTGCAGGGTTTGTTTTGGCCCTCTAGCCAATCCGAGGCTCTGAATAACTTTAGCCAATAGCGATCGATTCAAATGATGATTGACACATTGGTTAGCCAATGAAACGCCGGTATATAAATCCCAGCATACACCGCGGACTACTCCACGTTCGGGGGAAAATCGAGTCGGCGGCTGATGCGTAAGTTGCGAGACCTTGCGAATTTAATATTGAGCCATATATAAGGCGCACGGTATTATAAGGCGCATGGTCAGCTTTTGAAAAAAATTAAGACTTTTAGGTGCGCCTTATAGTGCGGAAAATACGGCACTTAGAATATTTAAACAACATGTCGATGATGATAATGTGCCGTTACATCATGTGCGACGGAGTGACACCTACTGATAAGGGGATGCTGTCAGCCTGTCACTAATGATCCTCGGTTAGTAAGTAGCCGAGTAACTCGCAATATTGTAATGCAGTTGAGTTACAACATTTTACCAGTAACGCTTTCCAGTACTCAATACAGCACAAAGTAATTGCGCTCCAGGAATGGGTCGGTCCCAGCACTGGTAAAGACCTCATGTTGTTCCTTTAATGACCTCATCACTAGTTCTCAATGCTTCAACTCAAATCAGCAGGCAGCCGCTGCGGTTGGCGGCAGCAGCCTTTTTCAGGCCCAGATTTGAAACTCCTTGTGCCAGACTGCTAATGATCACAGTGCTGATACGCTGAACTCAGACACGTTTGCCCCGAGCTGTGTGTTCGAACTACTGTGCGTATCGTGTCTGAGATGTTGAGTATATTCTTGTTACTGATTGGCTGTCAGTGATGCGATTGATGTGATTCCGCTCCATTTTCAAAGGAAACGGCGCAAATGAACGAGTGCCTTCACTCGCTTTGCGTCTTCCGCAACACCAAGAAAAGATTTTCGACTGTCCTGTCTGGTTTAGTAAATACTGATTTCAGCAATTTAAAAGCACAATTAAAACATGGTATATTGATTAAAGCAGAAGTCATTCCACAGTTAGAGGGAGTCCTAGTGGTATTCATGAACAAAACAAATTTGAATCATAAGCATAAGCAGGATTTTT
The DNA here is from genome assembly GCF_059441175.1 of Urocampus carinirostris. Taxonomy (NCBI): domain Eukaryota; kingdom Metazoa; phylum Chordata; class Actinopteri; order Syngnathiformes; family Syngnathidae; genus Urocampus; species Urocampus carinirostris. The sequence continues at coordinate 33,234,384 of NC_142351.1, read as the reverse complement.
ATGAAATACTCATCTCATCTCATCTCATCTCATTAGCTGCACAGGGACAGACAACTCGCTCGCTCATTCACACCTAGGGACAATTTGGACCGGCCAATCCACCTGAAATGCATGTCTTTGGAATGTGGGAGGAAACCCACGCAAGCACGGGGAGAACATACAAACTCCGCACAGTAAGTCCGGTAGCTGGATTTGAACCCACACAGGAGGTTCCCAAGACCTTAGAACTGTGCCGCACACGCGCTAACCACTGTGCCGCCGTGCTGCCCTTATGAAATACTCATCGGTCGAAAATTTCCCATAACATGATGCTCAACTCAAAAGAGCTGACATGATCATCTGCCATCTTGCTGTTTCAGGTACCTCTGAAGACCAAAAACGTTGTTAAAGAGAAGGGGAAATAAATAGAAGAAGAATGGTGCGGTTTGGTAATTTTGAGTCTCTGTAGTTTGTATTCTTCCTTTTCCTCTGTAGCACTCGTTTTCGATTGCACTATTTATAGTACAGCAACATTTACAGTGCCCCGTTTACAGTGCCCCGTTAAGTGTATAAATGACAAAGATACTGAATAGTTAATTACAAAAAGAAAGTTGTGATGAACCATGTAAGAAAATAATGAGGCCTTTCAATTTGAAATTTAATAGGAAATTAAAATCCAAAACATAGTTTCCTTTGTCCGCACTTAATTATAAAAAATAACAGTGATTGAATACACAGCATTTTATTTTTTTAAATGTAGGCAGGCTACTTATTGTAAATGTAAAAGAAAGTTTGGAGTCATTTTTGTGTGGAAGATGGCATTCCCACATTTGATTCAATCAAGCATTTACAGAACACGAATATTGCATTGCAATATAAAAAGTAAAAACTCCTTAGCAAATTCGTAAGCAGGGAGCTTGTCTTGTTTTTCCAACAAACATTGTTGTCATTCGTTTTAATAAGTAGTCACTCATTAGGATAGAATAGAATAGAATAGAATAGAATAGAATAGAATAGAATAGAATAGAATAGAATAGAATAGAATAGAATAGAATTGAATAGAAAAGAAGAGAAGAGAATACAAATCTTCTTTTTTGTCATTAATATCAATGTGGTTAAACACATTGTATGCAACAAGATTAAACATAGCATTTCAAGGTAAACAAGACTTTTCAACATAAAACACTGTCGTAATACAAAGGAAAAACTATTTACAATGTAGTTCTTAAAGACTGGCCCAAGTTATAATTATAGTGCAATTAAAATAGAGTGTGTCCTAAAAGTAGTGCAATGAAAAGTCCTGCAATAACATATGCAGCAACCAAATATGTTGCACAGTTTTGCACACTTAGGGTGGTTATGGACCGGGCAAAGATAATGTTTTTGAGCCTTTTTGTAATTGTGTTAAGGGGCCTGTAGCGCCTACCAATATCTCATCATCTCATCTCATCAGCTGCACCGCTTATCCTCAGTAGGGTCGCGGGGGTGCTGGAGCCCATCCCAGCAATCATCGGGCAGTGGGCAGGGGACACCCTGAACTGGTTGGCCGCCAATCGCAGGGCACACGGGGACAGACAACTCACTCGCTCAGTGACACTTAGGGACAATTTGGACTGGCCAATTCACCTGAAATGCATGTCTTTGGAATGTGGGAGGAAACCGGAGTGCCTGGAGGAAACCCACGCAAGCACGGGGAGAACATACAAACTCCGCACAGTAAGGCCGGGAGCTGAATTTGAACCCACGCAGGAGGTTCCCACGACCTCAGAACTGTGCCGCACACGCGCTAACCACTGCGCCGCCGTGCTGCCCGCCTACCAATATGATATTACCAAATGTTTTATGCCATAAAAACAAAATTTGATCTCCTATCTTCACTTTCAGCCATTGGCAAAACTCTTTCAGATACAACTAAGACTTACGGCAGTCTCTGGACACGTCTCTGAAAGTTGCATTCATTTCGTCACGTTTGCCATTCTTGTTGTTGAATGACATGACCTTCCTGTCACATGAATGCAGCGGGGTCACAATGATGGAACGCGCAGCGACGGGACACTTTACAAAGCGATTTACAACCTCCTGCATCCCTCTGGCCCACTCACTGCAAAAGCCAGGCACCGCCTTCACTAGACACTGCCATCAAGCTTGTCTCACGAAGCCGTTCATCTGTTGAATGGGGAAGCACAGCAGACAGCGCCGATATGTCACATCACCTCCGCCCTCCAGGCACCCTCGTGCAGAAAATAGCTGACTTCAGCAAAAGCAACACTGGCTGAGCTGAGTGGCGCCTGTAGAGACCCCATTCCTACCTACAACCCCTAGCAAAGCGTATGGAATCACCAGTCTTGGGCAAGCCCTCACTCGGACATTTTATTCTGTAGAAAGAACTCAGATCACAAAGATGAAAAAGTCGTGAGTCATTCCAAAGTGCGACATATTAAAATTCACAAACACTAAAGGAAATTAAGAAAAAAACATTGCGCCGGTCAGTAAATTACTTTTATAGAGCAAGTGCAGGGAAATGAATATGGAATCACTCCACTCTGAAGAAAAAATGGAATAGATGCATTTTGACTAGAAAAGAAGGACAGACCCAATCAATTTCCTTTCCTTAATTGGACACCTAGCTTGGATTTAGTCTGCTTGTTAGTCAGCAGTTAAAACAGTGCAGTTATCACAACTTGGTGGGCTCCTGAACTAAGTGGATTGGGAAGAATCATGGCAGGCCATAACATTGACTGGATGCGTCTTTCTCCGAGGAATGCTTTCACAATTTTTGCTCTGTGGCATGATGCATCTTGGAAAACAAGTTCATTATCACCAAACATTTTTTTCAATTGAAGGAACAAGTAAGCTGTCCAAAATGTCAATGTAAACTATGCAGCCCCATATCATTAAGGACTGTGGAAATTTGGATGTTTTCTTTTGGCAGTCACTTTGTAAATCTAACCGGAACGGTACCAAACAAAAGTCCCGGCATCATCTTGTCCCAATGCAGATTCGTGACTCATCACTGAACAGTCCACGATTGCCCTTCCTTAGCCCATTGCAGTCTTGTTCTTTTGTGTTTAAGCGTCAACGATGGTTTCCTTTCAGCTTTCTCATATTAAGATCAAGTTTCCTTTGATTTTGCACAGTTCTGTCACATACATTGACTCTAACTTCCTCCCATTTCCTCTTCATTTGTCATGTTGTGCCTTTTGTGTTTTCAAGACATATGGCCTTCTTTGTTTGTCTTGACGCCTACATTTCTTCCTTGGTCTACCAGTACGCTTGACTTCAACAACCTTTCCATGCTGTTTGTACTTGGTCCAAATATTCGATACTGCTGACTGTGAACAGCCCTCATCTTTATCAACCATACGAGTCGAGTTAACTTCTTCAAGAAGTTTGACGATACTGTCTTTGGTCTCTCTTGTTGTAGCCATGATTCTTGCCAATCCACTTAGTCCAGGAGCCTTCCAAGTTGTGATAACTGCACTGTATTTAATTGCTGACTTGAGCAGACTTAATCTAAGCCAGGTGCCCAATTAAAAAAAGGAAATTGACTGGGTGTGTCCTTATTTTCTACTCAAAATGCACTGATTCCATATTATTTTCCTCAGAATTTAGTGATTCCATATTTATTTCCCTGCACTTGCTCTAGAAATGTAACATTTGCTGACCATTGAAATGTTTTTTATTAATTTATTTTAGTGTTTGTGAATGACAATATGTGGCACTTTGGAATGACATTACAATTGTTTCGTGTTTGTGAGTTTTTTCTACAGAATAAAATGTCTGAGTGAGGGCTTGCCGGAGACTGGTGATTCCATACTTTTTGCTAGGGGTGATACATTATCAAGGGATCACCAACAGGTTGCATGTGCAATGTTGACCCAAAACATCAGTGGTAGCCATATGAGTTTGAATGGAGGGAAAAAGATTTGTATGTTGAGTTATTTTTAGAATCGCAATTTACAAAAACAATATTTCCAGTTGTTGTGTTTGCGAGTGCAAAAATCTAAATTTTAAAAAACACAATATTTTTGCTTTTCCAAAAGACCAAAGGAGCGACTACAAGCCATTACAATAACTGACTGGACCAAGGACAGCATTAGGAATACCCTCGTTTACGGTGTCCATTTCATATATGGTATGTAATTGTGGCGATCCGGTTTAGATAATTGCTGAATGCCTTAGTAAGTCATCAGTGTCCGGGAAAAGTCTTTGCTACCAATACCTACAATGAACTTTGCTACGACTGGTGCCAGCTAGTAGATAAGTCATGCAAAACATACAACTTGCGGGCCAGATCCAGCACGTTGAATGATTTTATTCTGCCCGCCATAAATTCCCAAGTATGTCAAAAAGTAGCGAGTCTCTAGGTCAGAGGTCTTTAACCTTTTTAAGCTGAGAGCTTCTTTATGTTATAATTAGCACAAAGGGCAACCAGTTTGATATGCATCTCTAAAATAACAACTTATCACATTATTACTAGGTTCTTATTACATTAGTACCAGATTCACTATTTGAAGTAGGGCTGGATAGACTCAGTCAACCACAAAAAATAATATTTAACTAGAAAATCACAATGACCCAGTACTGGTGAGCAATTTTCAGAACAGGTCGGCGAACACCTCAGATGTCCTCAGTGGGCTCACTGCTGCGGACGGGCACAACATTAGGGACCCCTGCTTTAGGTAATTTCTTCTAAAATGTATACGTTTTTAAATTAATCAAAACAAAATGCTCTCTCCACTCAATAGAAGGCAGTGTTGAGTTGGTGTGTTGGTTCAAGTGTAAAACTGGGCTGGGCTTCCCTTTCTCCGACTTAAAAAAAAAAAAATCCATCCATCATTGTTTTTTGTTTCTCTTTCTTTGTGTTGCGTGGTGGAGGATCTGTGTATTCAATCACAAAGGTCCGCATGATCTTTGTGTTGCGCCGATTAAAATAAGGTTTTTTGTTGTTGTTGACTTACTAAAATAAGGCTGCTATCTTGCGTGTTCATACTTTGTGCTTATTTGAAATGCTGCTATCTGCAATCCACGATCTTTTTCTGTAAATGGGTAAAAACTGACATGAATTCCATGAGTCTGCCTCAACAATGTGTGACCAGCTTGGCTTCGTCAATCTTGTTTACACAGGAAGCGGTCTATAGTGAGTGAGCATAACATTAAATGTGCATTTCCATAGAGAGAGACCCTACCGCTGATTGTATTTGTTTTGCTGAAGGTATCAGATCCAAAAGCAATTATGATTTTCTTTTCTTTCTCCAAGAAGCACTGTTTGCACCAATGTCTGTTCAGCTTTTGTTAACATAAGAGGATAACTTTATTTACAGAAATGCTTGCATGGTATTTGATTTCAGGGAAAATAATTGTCTTACTGAAATCAACTCAAAAGCTGATTATGTTTTTAATGCATGCATGCATTATTTGAAGCACTTATCCTTATGAGGTTGCGTGATAATAAATCCTGGTTGTATCCTATGGAGGACGGATCCTGTCGTATGTCAAAAATGGATACGTATATATCTGCACGAGGAATCTCAAAAACCATTTCTGCATAAGGAATCTAACACACCATTTCTGTTAAAAAACTCCTTCCCCATTTCACTCTATGGAGTAGCTTGAACAGCTCCAAAAGAAGATTTGCAGTCGGAATTCAAGAACAATGCCAGCTTTGACTTTGTGGAGAGTGCAAGGTCGTTTCCCAAGGATGCTTTATTTCCTTTTTCTTTTTGAAGACAGCACTTAGAGGGTAAATGGGAGAAAAACCTTTGACAAGATTCTTCAGCAGACGTCCTAAGGAATCTGTCTGCTGTTCTTCCTAAATCCAAGTAGACTATTTGTACCTCATTAACAGGCTCATTGAGTGCCCTTGCAAAATATCCACACCCTTCTCTCCATTGAAACCCAAAAAATGAATCCAGGAAAATGATACCTGTAGACTTCATATAAGTTTTTATATATTGTTGTTTTCACGATTTATTTTTTAATCAAGGGGTATACTTGTTAATAAAATTCCATTATCTGCACCGCTTATCGTGAGTAGGGTCGCGGGATGCTGGAGCCAATCCCAGCCATCTTTGGTCAGGGGACACCCTGAACTTAATGAATTCAAAAAAATAAAAAACATTTAAAAACACAATATTTCAAAATATTTATACTATTAAAAATGACGCATCCTTATGAATTTTCTTGATTAAAACAGAAGCCCAGGGTATTTATTAGTACTGGTGATGGGTGAATAACAAAACCATACCATACTATATTGGTATTCTTGGTGATACTTGTCCTGTTTCTGTACTCGTGACGGTGCCCAAGACCAGCATTAGCTGCTCACGGCAATTTGTAACAACCAGGTACTTTAAATTAGATGTCACATACCACAAACAGACACAGGACCCAATAGCGCTCGTTTTCTCAGTTTTTATTACTAAAGAGGGAGAGCAGGGCTTCCATGATCCGATGGTTGACGGACAAGGGGAGAAGGAGATACGGAAGTGGCACTTCCGTGTCTAGCGAGGAGGGTCGAAGACAGGCGGGAATTACAAGTCGTTAGCCGGGACTGGAGAGCAAGGGCGTGTCAAGTTCGGAAACGTGGTCGGCAACAGGAGGCAGGCAGGTAGCGGGGCAAAATAGATCGGATAATGGGCAGGCAGAACGGGGCAGATTCAGGTCCGGAAACAGGTTGGCAACGAGGATCAGGCAGAGATAAACAGGGCAGGAACAGAGTCTGATGTAAGAGCTTGCCAAGCTGGAAGCAACGGTTCCTATAACGATCTGACGGGGATCTCTTGGAAGTCGGAGGTTTAAAATGAGTAATCAGCCAATCAAATAAACTGTCGCAGGTTCTCTGAATTGCCAATCATGACATTAGAGGAATAGTTAATTTATTCAAGTGAAAAGATTAAATGAAGAAGTATTTTGCCATTGAAAGATACTTGTTTGAACAAATGTGACTTTTGGAGAGAAGGGCAGTTTGTGTATCTGATATAAGTATCTATGATTACTCAAGAGTTGAGATTCAGTTTCAGTGTAAAAGAAATGATGCATGGGACATGATTAATCAGGGCTGACAAATTCACACTGCAAATATACAGGGAGTGCAGAATTATTAGGCAAGTTGTATTTTTGAGGATTAATTTTATTATTGAAAAACAACCATGTTCTTAATGAACCCAAAAGTCTCATTAATATCAAAGCTGAATATTTTGGAAGTTGGAGTGGGGCTTTTTTAGTTTTAGCTATTTTAGGAGGATATCTGTGTGTGCAGGTGACTATTACTGTGCATAATTATTAGGCAACTTAACAAAAAACAAATGTATACCCATTTCAATTATTTATTTTCATCAGGGAAACCAATATAACAGCTCAACATTCACAAATATACATTTCTGACATTCAAAAACAAAACAAAAACAAATCAGTGACCAATATAGCCACCTTTCTTTGCAAGGACACTCAAAAGCCTGCCATCCATGGATTCTGTCAGTGCTTTGATCTGTTCACGATCAACATTGCGTGCAGCAGCAACCACAGCCTCCCAGACACTGTTCAGAGAGGTGTACTGTTTTCCCTCCTTGTAAATCTCACATTTGATGAGGGACCACAGGTTCTCTATGGGGTTCAGATCAGGTGAACAAGGAGGCCATGTCATTAGTTTTTCTTCTTTTAGACCCTTTCTTGCCAGCCACGCTGTGGAGTACTTGGATGCGTGTGATGGAGCGTTGTCCTGCATGAAAATCATGTTTTTCTTGAAGGATGCGGACTTCTTCCTGTACCACTGCTTGAAGAAAGTGTCTTCCAGAAACTGGCAGTAGGACTGGGAGTTGAGCTTGAGTCCATCCTCAACCCGAAAAGGCCCCACAAGCTCATCTTTGATGATACCATCCCATACCAGTACCCCACCTCCACCTTGCTGGCGTCTGAGGCGGACTGGAGCTCTCTGCCCTTTACCGATCCAGCCACGGGCCCATCCATCTGGCCCATCAAGACTCACTCTCATTTCATCAGTCCATAAAACCTTAGAAAAATCCGTCTTGAGATTTTTCTTGGCCCAGTCTTGACGTTTCAGCTTGTGTGTCTTGTTCAGTGGTGGTCGTTTTTCAGCCTTTCTTACCTTGGCCATGTCTCTGAGTATTGCACACCTTGTGCTTTTGGGCACTCCAGTGATGTTGCAGCTCTGAAATATGGCAAAACTGGTGGCAAGTGGCATCTTGGCAGCTGTACGCTTGACTTTTCTCAGTTCACGGGCAGTTATTTTGCGCCTTGGATTTTCTACACGCTTCTTGCGACCCTGTTGACTATTTTGAATGTAACGCTTGATTGTTCGATGATCACGCTTCAGAAGCTTGGCAATTTTAAGAGTGCTGCATCCCTCTGCAAGATATCTCACTATTTTTGACTTTTCAGAGCCTGTCAAGTCCCTCTTCTGACCCATTTTGCCAAAGGAAAGGAAGTTGCCTAATAATTATGCACACCTGATATAGGGTGTTGATGTCATTAGACCACACCCCTTCTCATTACAGAGATGCACATCACCTGATATGCTTAATTGGTAGTAGGCTTTCGAGCCTATACAGCTTGGAGTAAGACAACATGCATAAAGAGGATGATGTGGTCAAAATACTCATTTGCCTAATAATTCTGCACTCCCTGTAGAAGTATAACATATTCTCTTGGCAGATAGTTTTGCGCATTTTAGGAATGAGTGGAGAGGTGTTGTGAAAGGATAGTGGGATGTTTGGACGTGTTCTAAGGGATAGACAGGGCACCTGTATGATGCGGCAGGGGTGAACCAGTGTATGCTGTTGGGCCCTGCTGTTGAACAGAAGAGTGTGTTGTGTCACCCTGACCCCAGTAACATGGCCGCTTTCTTGTGTCCCGTTTTCATGAGGAGGGACGAAAGCATGACCAACTTGGGTGCCGAGGTGCTTAACTTGTTCGGGTGTTTGGGCATTGGGGTGGGCCATGGTCCAAAAATTTTGTTTGTGTTTTTAGCTACTTTTTCCCTTATTTTAATTTTCTTTGTTTTTGTATGTGTTTGTAACCCCCGTTGAGGGATATGACCAGCGTAGTTGGATAGAATAGATTTTTTACAGTGTGGAAATGCAAGCAAAGGAAAAATAAGCCTTAAAATGAGTTAAATGATCTGTTGACAGAATACTCCACAGGTAAAAGATTACCTTTCTCAACGTGAGAAACATGGCTTTTTACTTCAAAATACAGTGCATCTGGAAAGTATTCACAGCGCTTCACTTTTTCCACATTTTGTTATGTTACAGCCTCATTCCAAATTGTGTGAATTAAATCTCTTATCTCAAAATTCTACACAAAATACTCCATTATGACAATGTGAAAAGTTTTTTTTTTTACTTTGCCTTTGCCATGAAGCTCAAAACTGAGCTCAGGTGCATCTTTTTTCCACTGATCATCCTTGAGATCTTTCTACAGCTTAATTGGAGTCCACCTGCAGTAAATTCAGTTGATTGGACATTATTTGGAAAGGCACACAAGTGTCTATAAAAGGTCCCACGGTCGAGTGTGCATGTCAGAGCACAAACACCAAGCATGAAGTCAAAAGAACTGTTTGTAGACCTGCGAGACAGGATTGTCTTTGAGGCACAAATCTGGGGAAGATTACAGAAACATTTCTGCTGCTTTGAAGGTCCCAATGAGCACAGTGGCCTCCATTATTCGTAAATGGAAGACATTTGGAACCACCAGGACTCTTTCTAGAGCTGGCCGGCGTTTTAAGCTGAGCGATCCGGGAAGAAGGGCCTTAGTCAGGGAGGTCACCAAGAACCCGATGGTCACTCTGTCAGAGCTCCAGCGTTCCTCTGTGGAGAGAGGAGAGCCTTCCAGAAGGACAACCATCTCTCCACCAATCAGGCCTGTATGGTAGAGTGGCCAGACAAAAGCCACTCCTTAGTAAAAGGAGCCTAGAAGCCCGTCTGGAATTTGCCAAAAAGCACCTGAATGACTCTCAGACCATGAGAAACGATATTCTCTGGTCTGATGAGACAAAGATTGAACTCTTTGGTGTGAATGCCAGGCGCCATGTTTGGAGAAACCAGGCACTGCTCATCACCAGGCCAAAACCATCCCTACAGTGAAGCATGGTGGTGGCAGCATCATGCTGTGGGGATGTTTTTCAGCAGCAGGAACTGGCAGACTAGTCAGGATAGAGGGAAAAATGAATGCAGCAATATATAGAGATATCCTGGATGAAAACCTGCTCCAGAGCGCTCTTGACCTCAGGCTGGGGCGAAGGTTCATTTTTCAGCAGGACAACGACCCAAAGCACACAGCCAAGATCTCAAAAGATTGGCTTCAGAACCACTCCGTGAATGTCCTGGAGTGGCCCAGCCAGAGTCCAGACTTGAATCTGATCGAACATCCCTGGAGAGATCTGAAAATGGCTGTGCACAAACGTCTCCCATCCAACCTGATTGAGCTTGAGACTTATTGCAAAGAAGAATGGGCAAAACTGCCTAAAGATAGGTGTGCTAAACTTGTGGGATCATATTCAAAAAGACTTGAGGCTGTATTTGCTGCCAAAGGTGGATCAACAAAGTATTATCCAAATGCTGTGAATACTTATGTAAATGTGTTTTCTTAGTTTTCTATTTTTAATAAATTCAAAAAAAGTAAAAAAAAAAAAAACTTTTTCACATTGTCATAATGGAGTATTTTGTGTAGAATTTTGAGATAAGAGATTAAATTAATACAATTTGGAATGAGGCTGTAACATAACAAAATGTGGAAAAAGTGAAGCACTGTGAATACTTTCCGGATGCACTGTATGTCGAACCAGTTTGTATTGGCTCTAAATGCCTCATTACAAAATTCCCACAGAGGTAAAAAAAAAATAAATGTATGTGTGTTTTTTGCTACTTTTTCCCTTTTTTGTTTTCTTTGTTTTTTTGTATGTGTTTGTCTTGCTGTTAGTCACCCTTCTTGAGGGATTTGACCAGGGTAGATAGAAGGTGGATAGAAGTATAATTTCCTTATATTACAATATTGGAAAATATAGTTACTCTTCTTTTCAATCCATAATTACTTTTTCATAAATTTTGCAAAATGAATCTGCGGCAATTAAGAAAAAAAAGGAAAATAACCTTTGATATAAGCAAAATTATTGTTGGTCAACAGAATGAAACCTTCATTTTTTATTTTTACCGTATAATTTTTCATACTTTAAAATGTCTTTCGTGCTCTGTCAAACTACTATTCATATGTACCCAGTCATTATTAATTAATTAAGAAATGGTAAAATAACTTTTGATATAAGTAATAATATCAACAGGACAGAATAATACCTTAATTTTCTATTTTTACCATATCCTTTTTTCAAACTTTAACTTGTATTTTTGTGTTTTGTCAAACTCTTAATTATTATCTAATCATTTTTAATTTCAAAGGGTTATTCTAAAATTATAAAAAAAATAAAAATTGGGTCATTGTTAGTGTTGTGAAAACAAACTGCAGATGTGGAAGAAGAAGTTGTAACTTCTTGACAACGCTTTAAGCATCTGACACTTCCTGGCCACCCACCCAAGTTCAATGGAAACATCAGGATTTTTTTTTTAAAGACACAATGAGAACCATGTTTTGATGAAGGATACAAAAAAACTGTTACTATTTCTCTTGTTTGCATTTGTGACAGCAGTTCTAAACCTCTGTAGGATAAATATAAACATAACATCATCATGGCGGAATCTGCGTTGTGGGTAATCTCGAAAGTGAGCACTGAGAAATCTCCTCTCCGAAATGTCACTTACTGTCACGTCGTGTTCATTCATAGAACACAACAACCTTTAACAGTTAATTGTTCTCTTAAATGCACCGCCATCGCTTCCTGAGAGGCAATTAAACACTTCCCTTTGGTTTTGAACCATTTCATCGACAGGACAACCGGCTTAATATTTATTGCTTCTTGAGCCAAGCTTGAAAAGGCCACAAGGAAGGGAGGGAAATTGATTGTTGCCTCGTTTCTTTTGTGGGGCCGTTTGGCAAAGTCATCATTGGAAAACATGTCTTTTCTTTTTCCATGTCTGTCTACTAAGTGTGTAATCGAGATACCATTGAGCAAACATTTAAAACACTGTTGTCTTTTAACTGGCAAGATTCTAACTGGGATCATTAGAAGAAGAAATTAAAACTCTACTGATGGCATTTTAAGTTGTGTAAAAAAAGCTATGTTATTACTCCATTTCATTTAACATTCTATTTGGGCTATAACAAATACATGTCCATTTCAAAGTTGATGTAATGGTCCTAATGGTTTTTGTTTTGTTTTTGTTGTTATACAGTATATCTATGTTTTTATTTATCAATTTACTTTTTTAAATTGTCTGTTCATACTAAAATAGTTCACGGATCCCTTAACCACCAGTGTTGTTGGGGAACCACCCTGTGTGTGTTTGTGTGTGTGTGTGTGTGTGTGAGTGTGTGTGCGTGTATGTATGTATGTATATATATATATATATATATATATATATATATATATATATATATATATATATATATATATATATATATATATATATATATATATATATATATATATATATATATATATGTGTGTATGTATATCCAAGATCAGAAAATTAATTAGAAAAAATGCTGTATTACATAAAAATATAAATGGCAATCTACCGCTTTAGAAAAAAAAAAATCTAGCTTGAATGTCAACTAAACCCTGGAAAAGAGAGCTTTTATGTTAAGTTTTATTACAGGTTTTTCAATCTACATTCATATTGCAAGAAGCACTTCAGAAGTGTAACCTATTTTGAGATTTCAAGATAGTGGCTCTTTTTGTGGTTAGAAGCCTTTAAGATAGTTAAAGCATTTGTGATTCTTTGTTTTTGTTTATTGCACTTTAGGTGATATTGGAAAGGGAAAACGTAAAGCGTTTTATAGAGCACGTTGAATGATGAGATTGAGCCTACCGTTTGGAGGCTTTTCTTGATGTGCTCGTGCCACTTTTCAATGGAACTTGTTCTTCTGTGTTGTGTACATTACCAAATTCTTTATGCTAAGGTTCAGCGCTGTGCTTTGCAGGCCAGTTGGCGGTGGGGACCTGCGAGATTGTCATGCTCAACAGAGACAGCAGCATTCCTAGGCGTACTATTGCCAGGCAAACGGCCCGCTGCGCCTGCCGAAGAGGCCAGATCGCAGGGACCACGCGGGCCAAGCCGGCATGCGTCGATGGTAAGTGAAGAAACCTCTGCTAAATGTTGACCACCAGTACAGTAAAGATATGTGTTTAGTTTCAGCTTTAGTAAACACTCAAAATCAGGAGAGAAGATATTAATAGATTTTGGAACTCAGATAAAACAATTCCATTCCACATTCTCACCTTTCTCCTGAGCCCCCTCTTTAAGGTTACAAGAAAACAGATCAGGTCTAGGAGGTATATAAATCAAGGAATAGCAACATGATTGTCCAATTGCAACAATTATATAATAGTCAAAACAAGGAAGAAAAGTTTGCAATTAAAGTCAAAAAAAGGAACAATACTAAAAACATAAAAAAAATTCAGGGGCCTGGGCATTACAAATATTAATTATTATTTATATAGTATGCCTTAGCACCACGGCGGCTGAGTAGTTAGCGCGTCTGCAGCACAGTTCTGAGGTCATGAGATCGAGCCTTCCTGTGTGGAGTTTGCATGTTCTCCTCGTGCTTGCGTGGGTTTCCTCCACCTTCCAAAAACATGCATGTCAGGTTAATTGGTCGGTCCAAATTGTCCCTAGGTGTGAATGAGTGACTACTCTGTCTCTGTGTGCTCTGCGACGAGCTGGCAACCAGTTCGGGATGTCCCCTGCCCACTGCCCGAAGACGGCTGGGATGGGCTCCAGCACCCCTGCGACCCTACTGAGGATAAGCGGTGCAGACAATGGATGGATGGATGGATGGATGGATGGATGGAATGGATGGATGGATGGATGGATGGATGGATGGATGGATGGATGGATGGATGGATGGATGGATGGATGGATGGATGGATGGATGGATGGATGGATGAATGGATGGATGGATGGATGGATAGTATGCCTTAAAACCGCCTTTGAATATGGTTTTAGTTGGTTCACCTGTCTTGTCATTTACCAAACACTTATTGGCTAAAATATAATTGTTTTTCACTGTGATTGGATTAATGCGTTTATTGATATTTGAACATTCCTTGTTTCATGGTAAGATTACTTGACAAAAAATTATAATGAAGCGCAATTTTTCATCAGGAGAAACTGAAAATCTCCATTCCTATTGCATCCCTTTAATTCTTTTCTAGTGTATTGTAGTGTTATAGACAATGGTGGTGGCTGTAATATAAAACACTAACCTCTAATTTTATTATTGCGATAATGATTGATCTCTCACCCAATGTTTTACATTTGTTTTACATCCCAGTGCAACTCAGATTTAGATTTTAATTGTCAGTGTCACAGAACAACAATTGTCTATACAGTACATGGAAGTAGGTAAACTGCAAAAGCGTTGTTAAAATAAATACCAATTTTAAAAAAACATGTTAATACAAAGACTGAAGACCAACAAAGATCATGTAATCAGTAATTTTAAAATAATAAACAATGCATTATGCCCAGAGGCCAATGTGAAAATTGTGGGTTTTTTTGAGGGGCAAACTAGAAAACCTTCGAAAAAACTCCTCAGGATTGTCATAATAGTGTAACACCATTGCAGAAAATTTATGTTGACACCAACCTAAACTACAATTAGAAATAAAACAATTAAAAATGCAGCAAAGCAGCCTACAAAAGAAAAACTAGTTGGCCAGTGGGTGTTTTTGTGTGATTCTCATTCGAAATGGGCATTGTGGTTTTGTACAACCTGATGTACAAACTTCAAATGAAAACAAAAAGCAGCTGTTCAATTTTATTAAAATAGTCTGGGCAAAATATGAACAGTTTTTCTTACCTCAGTCTTTCTTTTAGGATTCGTGTTCACTCACATAGAAAATGCTACTTTCCTGCTGGTGTTTCAATGGCCTGTTCCATTGACTCACATTAGCGCCAGACAAGCGATATTAAAAAAAGAAGAAGCGTGTTTTATATTTAAGCTTGCAGTCATTAAAATTATTCTTGTATCCTGTTTAATTCTACAGATGATTCCTACAACGATAAATGAACTTCTCAAAATAGTGTTTCTCAACTGTTCTGACTTAAGGACACACCATATTATAAGCCGTGACCCAAATCAGGAAAAAAATCATTCTTGTACAAAATGAACAACAAACCCGAACATAAAAAGGAAGCCATGACTGATCGAAGACCCCAACTAACTTTCCATTGACTTTTGCAATAATGCTGTAGCTTATTTCAGGTCGATAGCCAGAAAAATTTGCAATTACCTGGAAAACAGTGACTTCATTCAGACTGTACGAGTCCTGAATTTACGCATACTAATCGCTGCCTTTTTGACCACTATCTTACATCAGGTGGCATATGGTGAGCTACATCATCAGAGTTGTTTGTCATCCTTATTATCTCGAAAATTTTTTGAAAGTTTGAATCATTTGGGACTCTGGATTGCAGTTAAACTGTTGCCGTGTCGGTGTCTCTGGTTGCAACACGTTTGTTCCATTTTTTCCATTCTGTTTCATTGTCTTGTAATAGCTGTTTAATCACCTCATCCACATCTGTTTAATAACGCCGCTGTCCGCGCCGCGGAATGAAGCTGGCTGAGGTTTAATGCGCATAGTCTTGTCTGGCTTTTCAGGCGGTATCTGGTGGGACATGAAAGATGGAATTTAACGATGGTCGACACTGTGGTGCTGATTGGATCTCCTGATATCACAACGACATGCACAGCAAGGTCCATTACTTCCGATTACTCTCGGTATCTAATAGTCTCAACGCCACACGCGATCCCATGGACTCCGTCACGTTTCCAGACGTCGTTTCTGCTTAACCGCCTGTGACGCACTGCAGACACCCCCTTTCTGCCGCCGCTAAACACTCAACAGATACTAATTGACTTAGAGAGATCTATGATTAAAGCACTGGGAAATTGATTTTCATTGGTTTCCCGCTGCACTGCACCCGGCGCTCCATTAGCGGCCAGTGCATTAAAGACTGAATCGACTTCATTGAAATGCTCCCTGCGAACAGTGGATGGGACTGAACGTTGCAAAGCTTTTAAGTGGAGTTCTGCTTTTTGTGTGAGAAGGAAATTGGTGGAATTGCTATCAATATCCTCTTTGACCCTTTTGTGTAAAGTATACTCACTTACATTGGCCTCTAATGTGGATTGCCACAGATTGGCTGGTGCCCCTGTGTGTATTTAGCTTTTCTGCCTTAACCTTGTTTATTCGTTGATATTCTTCACTGACCCTTGGAAAATGTTTTTTTTTTGTCTTGGGAATAGCTGGCTCCTAAGAAGAAATTGGTGAGCTGCAAAGAGTTTATTTCTTTTTAACAAATAAGAAGCAGCTTCAATGTGCGGTATACTTTTTAGAGATTTACTTTGTCAACGGGCAACTTTGAGGGTAACAAGCAGCCCAAATATTTGACAGATAAAGCCTGCCCCTCCAACCTACCTTATGAAGTTACATTTGAGAATAGGTTAGTGTGTTACTCTGTGTGTTAGACCCCCAAACTAGTCTAAACAATTAAATAATTTAATGATTTAAAATGTGAGTGTATACTCTGCTACATTATACGATATAGAAGTTGGAGGAAAGGGAAAGGAATACTTACATTCTAAAACTGCCAGCATCACTCAATCAATTCAACCTCAAACAACTTATGTATTTTCAGGCGCATAAGGCGCAGTGTATGTTTAGTCCCAGTTACTTGTGTAGTTGTTGTATTTAACACACACACACACAAGGTGCACTTGATAATAATGAGTGGGCTTAATATTCAGTTTGCACGCCAACACTTACCCTTTAACATTTTGATGGTGTCGTCCACTACGTTCATCATACACCATCAACACACATGAGCGTGCCCGCTTGAAATATTCCAGGAGGAACACAAGTGCGCATATTCAAAAATAGAGAGGGAGCAATGACAAAGACATGAGCAGTCACATTGGCCTAAACCCTATACAATCCACTCTCAAATTGCGGCGTATTTCACCCGAAGCTGCTTTCCACTTTTAGTGAAACTATGGTCTCCATCAGTCATTAATCGCTCCCATGTCACTGCAGCCTCAATTTGAACGTCCGGTTCACACTGAGGTCCAGTGGTCGTAGTTCCTTTGTCAGGCCTCCCGAAACGACAGTAG
The DNA here is from genome assembly GCF_059441175.1 of Urocampus carinirostris. Classification (NCBI taxonomy): domain Eukaryota; kingdom Metazoa; phylum Chordata; class Actinopteri; order Syngnathiformes; family Syngnathidae; genus Urocampus; species Urocampus carinirostris. The sequence goes on along the minus strand of NC_142351.1, from coordinate 33,217,158 downwards.
ACTCCCAGTTTATTTGTTTTACCTGTTTTTTTTCACATCGACGGAGATGCCCCGAGGAGGGAAGGGGCCATTAGCCAAATGTCTTTGGCAAACAGCGGCATTATACAATAGCGCTGTCCCCGGACACCGGATGCCATTTTTAGAGATGCTTGAGCTGATAACACATTTGTGATCAAGCGACGTCGAAAAAGTAGCGTATTTTTGCAATCTCACTGCTTCATTAAAATTTTATTGAAGTGATAGACCTTAAAAAAAGACAGCATGCTGATGGAAAAGTACTGTCACCATTACAAAAATGGCGCTAAGGAACGTTGCACTAGCCGACAAAAGCAAACTGCAGATGGTCAGTGACGATACTTGCAGATAGTGTCAGTTGTGCGAGGGACAATATTTGCTATGCATGGAGGCACAGTTCAACGGTGACGCGTGGAAGAAACCATGATGTTTTGCACAACGCACATACTCCTTTTTTAATAGGTATATTCAAAGCTCACACTCCCCCTTTAATGTTCTCGTGGTGTCCTTGACCATATTCGCCTTACTACATCAACACAGACAGAGTATGCACCACATATTTTGAAAACAATCTAAAACTTTTATGTGTGCCTTTATAGTGATGAAAATTCAAGTCATGTTTAATTGTATAGCCTTTAATCACAAGAAGCCTCAAAGACTGCACAGACTACATACTATTATTACACCATCCCTTGATCTAAAACCTACACGAGGGCAAGGAAAAACTCAAAACCTCAGCATGAGAAAACTGAAGAAACCCTGAGACGGTAAATGAGGTAATCCCCTTTCAGGGTGACCAGGCTGCAATAGATGTTGCAATACACAGACATTGTCAACATGAAACCTAGGTCATTCATAAGCTATAGAATATAAGTTTGTTTTCAGCCTAAATTTAAACAATTCCACTGAGCTTGCGGATCGAATCTCAGAGGGCAGAGCATACTACAGCACCGGGGCTCAAATAGAAAACGTTCTCGAACCTGCGGATCTCTTCTTGGCCTTTGGGATGGCTCGCAGACCAGCATTTCCCGAGCGAAGGCTATTATTTTCTATTTTAATACAGGGCAACCTCAAAGGTTCAAGGTTGAAATGTTATTTTATAATTAAAAAAACTTCACACCGCTTCTCCAAATTATGGAAAGGATAAAGAATACGAGCAACCTTGACATTTAATTTTATGCTGTTTTGGGGCTCTTTCATACAAATGAGTGACTTTTTATCCACCTCCTGCTTTGCAGGAGAACACAATTTTGAAGCACAACGAATGCAACAACTACTATGCGGCTCACATCGAACAAACACATTGTCGAGCTTGTGCAAGTGTAAATTCAAACAGGAAGCAGGGAGAGATTGAAAGTATAAGCACGGTTCTCTTTCATTAAGTCGCCAGCTGCACTTTGTTGTAAATGAGAACATTGTAAATGTCCAGAAGGCTCCTTTGAGGAAGTAAGCTCTGGATTTTTCTTTTGGTTCATTACAGCAGACAAAGTTAGAGTTTCAAATCCATGAGGTTTAGTTGGCCGTTTTATGACAAGTGCATGAGGAAACTCTTCTTTTTTAGAACCGAAAATGTAAAGCTAAAGGTCGCATCAAGCTATGAGGGAGCGTTTGTAGAAGTTAGACTATGATCAGAGCCCAAGGGGTTTAATGGGTTGTGAGGATTAACAGTTGGAACACCTTCGACAAATATTCCTGTAAATTCGCCTAAAATCCCAATCGAAGACGCAATCTAAGTAAATTGAATGCTGTTCTTGAAACGGATATGGACAGTTTTTGGTCTCTTTTGATAGGTAACGCTCTGAAGTTTTGTCCCAAAGAATCACTGAAAGTGCCTCTTAAGGCCCGGTCACACAGCCTTTTGCGTCCTTATCGCGGGTAGCCGCGGCTGCATCGCTGTGCCGCCCGCGGTTACCTGTGGTCTAAATTTTTTTCCAATCGAATGCCAGCAGAAGAGTGTACCATTGCGCATCTCAGCTGGAAAACAAATGAGAGGAAAGCTGGAAGCCTCGTACGTTATCAAATTTGATTATAATCTGAAAAACTAAACATTTAATTTCACACATTTTTCTAAGGTGTTTCCAAAAGTGGCTATTTGGAGACACCCAGTTTATAACTCTAAAACCTCTGCAACTGTGTATTTTACTTTAACCAATTTTTTAGTTGTAACTGTTTGACTTTTCTTTCCAGAAGTATATCGATTATCATGCACGCTGGTGCATAGAAATAATTTCCGATTGGTGTTACACACTTTTATTTTGGAGTCTAATTTTAATACACAATGAATACCTGCATATATTTTTCCAGAATTTCATTGGATAAACAATGTGTCAATCATGATGTAAGTCGGTTAATCTCATCTCATCTCATCTCATTAGCCGTACCGCTTATCCTCATTAGGGTCGCGGGGGGGGCTGGAGCCCATCCCAGCCATCTTCGGGCAGTGGGCAGGGGACACCCTGAACTGGTTGCCAGCCAATCGCAGGGCACACGGGGACAGACAACTCATTCGCTCATTCACACCTAGGGACAATTTGGACCGGCCAATTCACCTGAAATGCATGTTTTTGGAATGTGGGAGGAAACCGGAGTGCCCGGAGGAAACCCACGCAAGCACGGGGAGAACATACAAACTCCGCACAGAAAGTCTGGAGCTGGATTTGAACCCACGACAGGTTCCCATGACATGAACTGTGCCGCACAAGCGCTAACCACTGCGCCGCCGTGCTGCCCTAAGTCGGTTAATACTTGGTAAATATATTCGGAGCTAAAGGAGGCGATCACATTTCTATTAGTACAGACCATTATAGAGGTCGCTGGTTCGCGCCTCGGCCGAGTCATACCTAAGACTTATAACATTGGTAAAATGGCGGTGCCCTCTGTTGGCTGCGGCTGCATCGGCTCGCTACAACGGGTCAGGTGTATCGACATTTCGTTCTGTGTACATTGTTACAAAGAATGACAATACAAAGGAAATTATTATTATTATTATTATTATTATAGGCAAATGCGGGCTGTGGACCGTGAAAAAGCCTGTTATTGGCCGAGAGTGGTGTCAATCAAACGGCCATATTGGAAATAATTTTACTAGTGTGAGTGAGTGAGTGTTTTTTGCAAACGGAAATGGTGTGGTGAAAAAGATGAATTGCAACAAGGAACACCCAACGATGCAGATATGCCTTTAGGTGGATATACTCTTTTTTTTTTTATCTGTCGGCATTATTGTGTGTTTTGGAGTAATTATTTCACACCGTTGCTTTCATTGGACGATCCAGGATGTAATGATTCCATGTTTGCAAAGAATGGTCACGTGAGATGACTACCAATGGAGATTTTGATGAGCGATCCCTTCTTTATAGTTTTTGGGTATCTTGTTTCAGACTGATCATGATATTTTGGTGATGAATACATGTTTAAATGTGATATATATATATATATATATATATATATATATATATATATATATATACATATATATATATATATATATATATATATATATATATATATATATATATATATATATATATATATATATATATATATATATATATATATATATATATATATATATATATCATCTCATTAGCTACACCGCTTATCCTCAGTAGGGTCGCAGGGGTGCTGGAGCCCATCCCAGCAATCATTGGGCAGTGGGCAGGGGACACCCTGAACTGGTTGCCAGCCAATCGCAAGGCACACAGGGACGGACAACTCACTTGCTCATTCACACCTAGGGACAATTTGCACCGGCCAATTCACATGAAATGCATGTTTTTGGAATGTGGGAGGAAACCGGAGTGCCCGGAGGAAATCCACGCAAGCACGTGGAGAACATACAAACTCCGCACAGGAAGTCTGGAGCTGGATTTGAACCCACGCAGGAGGTTCCCATGACTTGAACTGTGCCGCACATGCGCTAACCACTGCGCCGCCGTGCTGCCATATATATTTATATATATATATATATATATATATATATATATATATATATATATATATATATATATATATATATATATATATATATATATATATATATATATATATATATATATATATATATATATATTCAAATATATATATATATTCAAATATATATATATAACATATATAAATATATATATATAACATATATATATATCATATATAAATATATATATAACATATATAAATATATATATATATCATATATAAATATATAGATAACATATATAAATATATATATATATAACATATATATATATATATATATATATATATATATATATATATATATATATATATATATATATATATATATATATATAAATATATATATAAATATATATGGCAGCACGGCGGCGCAGTGGTTAGCGCATGTGCGGCACAGTTCAAGTCATGGGAACCTCCTGCGTGGGTTCAAATCCAGCTCCAGACTTCCTGTGCGGAGTTTGTATGTTCTCCACGTGCTTGCGTGGGTTTCCTCCGGGCACTCCGGTTTCCTCCCACATTCCAAAGACATGCATTTCAGGTGACTTGGCTGGTCCAAATTGTCCCTAGGTGTGAATGAGCGCATGAGGTGTCTGTCCCTGTGTGCCCTATGATTGACTGGCAACCAGTTCAGGGTGTCCCCTGCCCACTGCCCGATGATTTCTGGGATGGGCTCCAGCACCCCTGCGACCCTACTGAGGATAAGCGGTGTAGCTAATGAGATGAGATGATATATATATATATATATATATATATATATATATATATATATATATATATATATATATATATATATATATATATATATATATATATATATAATATGATATATATAAATATGATATATATATGATATATATATATATATATATATATATATATATATATATATATTTCTAATAAAATATTTTGTATTTAAAAGCTGTATATGGACATGGTCTTTATTAAATTGTGTTTTGAATTTTTTTTTCTGTTTTATCATGTTTGTGAAAGCCCTAAAATCCCTTTTAACATTTACACTAACAGAACGCGAAATGTGCCTTGGCTGTTTAACTCATTGTATAAACCAAATAAATTATCGCTCTCCTTTTGCATGTCAGTATTGCATTTCTTCACTCCTGGTCTATTAAAGGAATACTGAAAAAATAGTAGGCGTGGAAAAAAAGCGGTCACTGGCAAAAATAGTGAAATTGGGAGAAATCGTACTCTATTTGCCTTATCAAAATGTTTTGGCTCTATGGGGACTGACGTGTTAAAACATTCATGTGAAGTACTTGGACGGCATCATGTCTGGAACAAGTTACAGGGTAGCATTGAAGGAGTAACTAGGTCACGGCACAGCGCGGAAGCCCGAAGCCACATTTATTTAAACTGACCTCTGCTGTTCTCAGACTTACGTACGTACTCTTTGTTAGTCAGCACTCCCTCTGCTTTGCCGACCCAGCCCTTTTTTATGTCCTTATCTCTGAAAATTGAGTTTTGCCGGCTCAGTCATGTATTCTGAACTACATGTGCAACTAAATGATAAATTTATCTTGGAAGGAAGTGATAGGTCAAGGTCACTGGTGCGTGTCTCTAAGAAAAACAAATTCTGTCCGATTACTTGTCTTTTGTTTTTTTTACACTGCTTTTGGGAGACATCGAATTTACAAAAATGATAAATGTTATTTATTATACTTTATCCGACCATGACTTTTTCCAATGATTTTCCTCTACATCAGGGGGTCTCAAACTCAATTGATTCGAGGACTGCCGGAGTAAGTTCCAGGCAAATTGGTGCCGCATTCCATCAAACATTCCGCTATTCTTAAGTATCTTTTTTCCTGCACAAAATAAAATTTGAAGAGGAAAACAAATAACTGTATTAAGAATTAATAACAAATATGAATAAACTACTAATAAGCATGGGCCCGGATTTGCTAAGCCCATAGAAGATTGTATTCGGCTGTCTTTTTTGGTCCTCTGTCTACCTCTCTGTTTCTCCCACTTTCTCTGTATCTCTCTTTCTTTCTATCCCTATCAATCTTTTCAATTGTCTTACTCTCTCCGTTTGTATCTCTCTTGTCTATTTCGCTTCGTCTCATGCTTTCAGCAGGAGCGACCAGCCAAATACACTGACTTTCAAATACTGCATTTAAAACCCTTCAAACGGAACTCACGTTTTACGAGCTAATGTTTTTTTGTAATCCCACCCGCACTGTAATTGCGCTTGCATTTGCTAGTGAATTGATCACAATTTGGAGCCCTGCTCAACTAATTAACAAGGAGTAAGCATCCATATTGTGGGTTGCACTGATATTAGACTTTCATGTTAAGGCGGGAGCCTTGAACTATTATCACGCGGGCTGCAAACAGAACCCTGTTCTACATAGGAATGTGTGCACATTGACAACCACTTGTAAAAAGAGCCCAGAACATTATGTATATTCAAGCTAGAAAAAAAAAACAAATCTTTTTGTATCACCCCAGACCCCGTCACCCAATACTTTTAGTCGGTGAAACTCGGTACCCACGTCTCTCCCACCCTAACACTGAACACTGGCTCCCCCCAAGGTTGTGCACTGAGCCCCCTGCTTTTCACCCTCTACAGCTCCGACTGCTCACCGACCCACCCCACAAACACTATAATTAAGTTCGCTGACGATACCACCTTGATCGGCCTCATCTCTGAAGGGGACGAGGCGGCATACAGGGATGAGGTGGAGTCACTTTCAACGTGGTGTTCGGAAAACCACCTCATATTGAACACCACAAAAACAAAAGAACTGATTCTGGATTTCAGAAGGAATGGCAGGAATCCAGCACCACTCACCATAAAAGGAGACTGTGTAGAGAGAGTCCACTCTTTCAAATTTCTGGGTGTGCACATATCCGACGACCTCTCCTGGTCTGCAAACACCAGAGCGGTGGTAGGGAAGGCCCAGCAGCGACTGCACTTCCTGAGATTGCTCAGGAAAAATAACCTAAAACAGCAGCTGCAGGTGTCCTTCTACAAAGCCACAGTGGAGAGCATCCTAACATACTGCATCACGGTGTGGTATGCTGGGTGCACAGCAGCAGACAGGAAAAAGCTCCAGAGGATCATCAAAACAGCCCAGAGAATCGTCGGCTGCTCTCTGCCCAGTCTGGAGGACATTGCCTGCTCTCGCTACCTCAGCAGAGCAGAAAACATCATCATGGACTTTTCTCACCCCGGCCACCACCTCTTCGACCTGCTGCCTTCCGGCAAGCGCTACAGGTCACACAAAGCAAAAACAAACAGACTCAGAGACAGCTTCTTCCCCACAGCCATTACCACCCTAAACAGACACCGCACAAAAAAACTGAAAACTGTTGCAAAAAACTACCTCACACGAATGTAAAATGGTACTCACGTACATGCTGTCTGCACTATGTTTGTTCACTGCTCAAAACAGACACAGCACAAAAACCTGAAAACTTGTGCCAACACTACCTCATACGAATATAATGGTACTAATGTCTATGTTCTTGCACATGTCGACTGCACTACGTTTACTGCTCACCTTGCACAATGTCTGACCATTTCCTTTTTTCTGCACTATGTTGTCTATGTTTGCACCAATGCATATGCTGACTATTTTTTGCACTATGATGACTTTGCACCAAATGCAATATTGCACAACCCTTACGATACCAACGGTATCACGACAACACTGTATGTAACATCCCACATGCCGACATTTCTTGTGTAAATACCATGTAAATTATAACTATAGCCTTATCCCCCTTGTTTTATAACCTTATCTTCTCTGTTCCTTTATCTTCTTGGCTCATACCTCATTGTGAATGTGTAAAACTGGAGTGTCATGCCCAATTTCGTTGTCACAATATGTTAACCCATTTTGTAACAATGACAATAAAGGTATATTCTATTCTATTCTATTCTATTCTAGTTGACATTGGACAAATCGTCATATTTTCTTTTGATTTGCCATCCATATTCCCATTTTTACAAAAGGCAGCCCGTGATAGGGAAAGTGGAGGCACTGAGGCAAAAGCGCCGGACCAGACCATGTCCACTGAGAGCTGATAACCTTTGCGTGTTTTTTTAGCACACAGTGTAAAGAACAATCAGCTCTTATCATGGTGTACCACGGGCGCATGCTAATTCAATGTCACGCAGGCGCAGCTCGCAGGGCCGACAAGAGTTCGGCTCTCGAGACACCGAAACTCTCCTTTTCTGTGGCAGGCCAATAGCTCTGATGGGTCGGATTTACATTCACATTTACGAATCTGCTCCTCTTTCTGTGCTCAAAACTAATATGAAGGTTGATTTCCAGTAAAGGACTTTTCAGAATAAAGTGAATCAACACATTCAAGGTCCGCTCTATACATCGTCCAACATTGCACATATGTGAACTTTTGATTTTGTGTTGATCAGTAATAAAAAGGATATTAGTATGACACTAGCAAATGTTTGAGAAAAACATTCATTAGTAACTAGAGAAAATTTCAGGCTACAAGTTGTTACTTTTTTGCAACATTGTGCAGGGCCATGATGTTTACACCTTGGCCTTAAGCTCCAGTGTGAATGGTTTCATTAACGGATAAACCGGTTCTATGAGCCGGCTATATGAGCCAGCTCCTGGTGAAATATCCCATTTTAGACTTTGGTAAAGTAAAGGTGATTTGTGATGAACCCTGCCTCCTCCGCACGCCCGATCCTCTGGTTCCCAGGGCCCCAGACGTTGTCGACGACAAGTGTGGTCCCCTCGCGGAGCGGACAACAATAATGCGCAAGATGGGAAAGAGCATAGTGGGGTAGGGATGCAAATAGCCCTGCAGTGTGCAGACGCACGACACTTGAAGCCCGACTTTTGTAACGAACTCTGAGTTAAAAGAGAATGTATAAACTGAGACAAAGTAAAAAAAAACACAGGTGAATAAAGAAAAAAAAAGTCAGTGAGAAAGAAGCTGGGCCCGACCCAAACAAAGTGATTGACATTTTAGGCCCAACTGGCCCAAATTTCAAATCAGGTCGGGCATGTGATGGTCTTGGGCTTAGGCAAAAGATTTTACCTCTAGACTAAAAGTGGTGGAAAAACCCTTTACCACTTGCAAAAGGCTTTAAAGTTGTCCGGCCTTTCAATATTAAATCATCCATCCATCCATTATCTGCACCGCTTATTCTCAGTAGGGTCGCGGGGGTGCCGGATCCCATCCCAGCTATCTTCGGGCAGTGGGCAGGGCACACCCCAAACTGGTTGCCAGCCAGTCGCAGGGCACACAGGGACAAACAATTTGCTCGCTCATTCACACCTAGGGACAATTTGGACCAGCCAATTAACCTGACATGCATGTTTTTGGAATGTGGGACGAAACCGGCGTGCCCGGAGGAAACCCACGCAAGCACGGGGAGAACATGCAAAGTCCACACAGGGGGTTCGATCTCATGACCACAGAACTGTGCCGCACACGCGCTAACCACTCAGCCGCCGTGCTGCCCAATATTAAATCAACACAACCATATTATTTCCTTGAGCAGCATCCAAGTGATCCCTAAATGGTGAGAAAACACATCTATCTGATTCCACATTCAAATTAAACCAAAAAAAAGACAGTAACGAAATAAATAAGATGAAATGCGAGTTTATTAGAGCGCCCTAACAAATACAAGGGCGTGTTGCGGAGAAAAGGGCAGTGCAGGGGGACATTGCCAGGAGGAGTCAGAGATACCGCATACGGTCTTAAACATGTTTCCCGTTATTTGATCATTTCACATTTTGTACGTTGTATAACAACGTCATTGTAGATTGATATTCTACATCATCTGTCTCACTGTGAGTAGTTGTTGCTTTGTATTTGAAAGGTTTATTATCGCTTGATAAGGAAGATTTTCAAACTTCAATATAAAGAGTAATTGGCGGAGAATGGTATGAGATCAAAGGACTGTTGATGATACGAAAGCACTTATTTAAAATGAAAGTTACATTAACTTTAAATTAATATACACACACAAAACATTTTAAAAGCAATATTTGTATTTTTTTGCCTTTCGTAGTTTGCATGCGCAAACTGGACAGATGCAAACGAAACCAGTCTAACAGTATCCTCTGGAAATACTTGAGAACTGGATTTTCCTACGTATAGTTAACAAGATTGTTTTTTAAAAATAACCCGTATACCAAAGTTCTTGTGTTTAGAAGTACTTGTATAAATAGGTCCCGCTCTATCTGTAAAGAAATGATGTGTAAGTAGCTCCTTCAATCAAGCATTACTTAACCCATGTCCCATTCCCACCCCCAGCTAGAATTGTACGGAGTCGTCAGTGGTGTGAGATGACCCCCTGCATGGAGGGCGAAGTTTGCAGCCTCCTTTTCAACCGCTCAGGATGGACCTGCACCAGGAACAGCGGACGCATAAAGACCGTCACGGTAATTTATGTCAACTCATGAAACAGATTCATGAATTCAATCTACTGTACCTTCTTGATCTCAGCTGTTTCATTTCCGTCAAGAGGGAGTGGAACTGCTCCTCTGATGCTAGTATAAAAAGTGTCACAAAATATCCCTCAAACACAAGCTTTTGTCCTTATTTTGAGGTCAGCATGAAACATTTTAAAACAGAGGTCTCCAACGTGGTTCCCACAGGCACCAGGTAGCTCCCTACGAGCACCAGAGTAGATTGCAGACTGGTTCTGAAAATATCTCACCAGTAGTGGGTCTTATTTGATTTCTTACTGGCATGAAAAATCATTGACATGATCCGTGTCTTAAAAAACAATGTTTATTGGTCGAGTGTGCTAATCTTAACCATACTTTCAATAAGTGCAACTTGGTAATAACAGTGTAACAACATAGTTATAAATTGAATTGCTATTTCATTAATGCATTACAAATTAACCTTTGCGCCGATCAGTACCAAAAAAAGCTCTCAGGTTGAAAAAGGTTGGGGACCTCTGTTTTAGAATGTCATACGGATGCCTTACTTGTGGCATCCAGTAGGGGAGAAAACTTTCATTGTTTCTTTACCATCAGGTGAGAAAACAGACAATAGTCAAAAATAAGCCATTTGTTGAGTTGTAATTGTTATGCTGATTTATGAAAAGCAAAAGAGGTGGAAATTCAAACCTTACTCACAATGGATTTTACAGGCCCAATTGTTAAATAAATCTAGCTAAACATTTAGCATATTTCCCCTCTCCACTGATCCTCTTTACATACAGGGTGATATGCTATCTATTGTCATTGTTATCTGCCTAAGACAGCAGCGATGGCTTTGGTTTGACTTTTCTGTTACACAGATTAAAAGATTCATCCTTTTTATGTTGAAATGTGTTGCATGCTTTTGATATTTTGTCAGCAAGCAGCCTAGCTATTGTGTTTCCCTACCTGATATAAAAACCACCCAAAAAAAAAGAATCCATGACTGCGGCTATCAAAGCCCAAGCCAGCCTGAGCCCGACCACCTAACTTGATTTGAGGGACAGAGCCTGAAGCAAACCCAAATTTTCATATTTTATTTGTGAAAAGGAAGGAGGACAAGGGGCGTTTTTGACCGACTGGGACTCCGCCCCCACTACCGAGATCCCTCTCCCTGCAGCGCAACCTCCGCCCGCTTATCAAAAAAAAAAAAAAAAAGGCAGCGAGAGTAAACCAGAGCCCGAAAGTAATGATTGACATTTTAGGCCCTACCAGAATTTTGGGGGCCGGCTCGTGCCCAAACTTTTATGATGAAGAGAGTTCGCTGGTCATCTCTTAGGGGCCGGTCACACAGCAGTTTGCGGCTGAATCACGGCTAAAATTTTGCGGGGTTTTTTTGCCCGTGGTTGCCCGGGATGGAAAATGCGCAAAATCGGCCAACCCGCTGTTTATCGGTGGTATGCCCGCAAAACAGACGCCGACGACTGTTCCGCTTCCTCATCGCGTCATTTCTGCGTCATTTTCTCGTGTGGACCATGGGTATAAAAGCTCCCGAGCCGGTGTTGTGCCCAAATCCGACTCCTACGCAACACCCACACCGCCCCACCCCCTCGCGTGACTTTTTCATCCACGTTAACAAACGCATTTTGTAGAATACGATCGCACTTTATTGTTTAAATGAACGCGTTATATAGACTAGGATCTCCCAATTGTTATAATTAGCTCGCTTTATAGTTTTAATAAGCGTTTTATATAGAATACGATCGCTTTCGTTGAAAGTGCAGCAGAAATGCGCGTTCACGCGAGGGGGGGAGGATTTTACCGTTCGATAACATTCACAACAATAACAAAGACGGAATGGTTTAAATTGTATTACATTTCCAACAAATGCAAGACGAAGTGGTTTTGGTTATATATTCGCCATTACATTCCCTAAAAGTGAGATAAATCGAGGTTAAAGTGGTTGTAGTAGCGAGGGGATGCAAATCTCGGCACCGGGCTGTAGATGTCATAACCGCACAAGACACAGTGCCGTGAAGATCAAGATTTCAAGCTATGGCATCATTTTTGTTTTATTATCTTGAAAAGAAATGTCAAGATATAAAAATGGATTGAGACGAGGTCACTACGCTGACGGGGGGGGTGTGGTTTAAGGGTTATTGGTCTACCTTCTTTATTCATTATCCATTATCGATCAGCTCACAATACGCTTCAGAGCTTAGGAGCCGGGACTTTTACTCTTGGCCAAAAGGCAAAGCTAATGTCCTAACGTTAAAGCCTTGCTGCAACCATTTAGAATGCACTGAAAGATTTATTCGAAATGAAGAGAAACTACGCTGACGGGGATCCATGTTCACCCCCTTGACGTCACGAGCACAACTGACGAGTGCTCAGCATTCGCGCTGTTTATACGCGGAGAAAGGCGTTTGACCGTCACACGCGTAACATGCTAATTTCACGTAATAACACCGCGATACAGGCGCAGAACATGCTATTACCATGCTCCACCCACGATTACCCGCTGAAATTTCCCGTCCTACCCATGAGTAAGTACGCCCTGGCCGTGGCCAGAGCACGTTGTTCCGCGTCATTTCCGCGTCATTACCTCGTGTTGACCACGTGTGCGGCACGCGGTTTAACACGTGCTCAAACTTTTGAGCAGCTCAAAAGTTTTGAACGCGGCCAACCACGTGAAAATTTCCGACCGCGAGTAAAGCACTGCTCTATCTCGTGTATATGGCGGTCTCAAAACGTCCAACAGCGCTCAACGGCATCTGCTCCACGGCCAGAAATTTCTGCCTCAATACGCTCGTGAAAGGCCATGTACCCGCGCTGTGAAGAATTGAGCAGCGCAAAACCCTTCTCGCTGCCACCTGCTCGCGTATTTCCGACCTCGTGTTAAGCACCGCTGTATCTCGTCTGAATGGCGAACTCAATGCGTCTAATAGCGTCCGCCTAAAAGGCAGAAATTTCTGGCCGTGATTCAGCCGCAAATGTCTGTGTGACCGGCCCCTTACATCTCTTACATCAGGATCACTTTAAGACTAACTTTGCATGCCTTTGAAGATTTTTGTATCCCTGTTGTTTTGGTCCCTCAAGCTAGCTAGGGATAAGATACTGTTTGAATACCAAAAAGACATTTCCAAACAAACAAATAAATCATGAAGATGGCACTTGACTCTTACTTTTGGGATCTCGAAACAAAACAATCCAGCTGGGAAAGTACACCAGGACTTGGGGAAAACAACTGAAACACAAGACTTTATTAAACTGTGCCATCAGGTCACCCTATTGTCAACACTGCAGCTTGTAATGAAGGTGCTCCTGCATTTAGTATCTCCAATAAATAGCCAGAACTTTTTTTTTATATTAACAGGAACACATCGATCCTTCTTCAGCTATTTAGGTATTTGTGAAGATAAGAAAGTGTCAAAAGCAATTTATAAATGATTTCATGTGGACTTTGTATCACTGTATAATAATGGTCAATATGCGGCTTTTCTTAGTTCTTATTAGTTATTTGAGGTTAAAATTGTGTATTACTACTTGAAAACGTTATAAAAACATTCTTTATTGTATTTAAACGGATGTGAATTCAATGTGCCCACAATGTTTTATTATATCTATGTTTAGCAGGGTGAAGATGAAATACAAAGATGGAAAGAGAAAACATAATGATGCATATAACGCAGTTTTGCTTCCAGTTCCAGTGAAAAACAATAAAGAATAAAAAAGGCAAATTTTGTTTAATTTGTTTAGCAGGAATTTAAAATTAGCCCTTACGTTTCAAAGAAGGGGCGGGCTATACTGTGATTATTGTTATCGATCCATCCAAGTAAATACGGGGTAGTATTGATTAGTTCCGATCTGGTACTTTTTGCTCAGAAATGTCATGATCATTAACTGAACCCTCCCCGTCTTAAAATTAGTTTAGAAATACGATAAAAACACCAAAAAGTTCTGTTTTCTTTATTAAATAAATACAAACAGCATAAAAAAATAAATGTAAATATTTCCATTACATCTGTTTCAGAGCAAAAGTCAGCAGAGGCAAACCAAAATCATGCAGCAATGTAATACAATTTATAGTCAACACTCTAATACCATCCATTGTTGATGTCATGCACTTTCCGGACATTTTCAACATCTTACCTAATGTTTACTATTATGTGTACAGTAATGCTAATTGTAATTCACCCTGGTCAATCCTGGAAGGGGGATTACCACATGTGAGGTCCTTTCTCAAGGTTTCTCTTTTCTCCTCACACTGAGGTTTTTCAGTTTTTCCTTGCCCGCATGCTGGTTCAAGATCAGGTAATTGTGTAATTTTGTAACTGTAATCCTGTACAGTCCTTTGAGACATTTTTGTGATTAAGGGCTATATAAATAAATTTGACTTGACTTGACTCCATTGCACAATATTTTGAAAATGTTTAACACTATGAAAATAAAATACAACAACTATTTCAGAACAAAAGAGAAAAGTCAAACCTAAAAAGCAGTCATGTGAGAAAAATACAAATACTGTATAACAATGTTAACAATGTTGTAACAATGTATACTAATTGTCTTCATTAGAATACCTTCTTTTGCACAATATCTTGCAACTAAATTCAGTAGTGCAAATAAAAAGTAAACGCAATTGGATGAAAATTGAAAGTCATAATTTACTGTATGCATGACCTTTCGACTGACAAAAATAACATAGTGATAGTTGTATGGGATCATAGTATCAATCCCTAGACAATAGCATCGGTCCTATCCAAGTACTAGCTTACTTTCGATAATATTGATATTTTGATCTATCCACCCAACTTTAGTTATTAGATGGCTAAAAACATACATCCCCACTTGTTGCTGGCAGTCCTAAAGGAGAAGATTTTGCAGTAAAATAATTTTCATCCTCAATAGTTTGTAGAGTCGAGCACAAGACGGTGCCACAAGCAATCTTGCTGGTGGCATCGTTGCTGCACTGTTATGCAACAACTGAGCCTCCTGCGTCTTCGCCTTGCCAAGGATATGTACTGGATTAAAATTTGCAAATACCTGGGAATCATGAGGACATCCTTGAATGCTATTTGTGATACAAAGTCTGTAGAATATTATATATATATTTATTTATTATTATCTTATACTTTCAGGAAATACAAGTCTAGGTGGATCACATGAAAGCCATGAAACACTTGAAAAATCAATGTCCTTCATGAGATTTGTCTTCTGTCATTCTGTTCAGGTACACAATGTCAGGAGCTAAACTGCAGCCGGTTTTTGTTGATCTTTGCTCTCGCTTTCTTTTATCTTTCTTACTTGCTTTCCCTTCTTGTCTGGCGCTCATCCGCCTCCTCTGTCCGACGGCCTCGGGCATCCGTGGCAGATTTCATGCATGCTTTGCACTTGTGCCCTAATCGTTTTTGACAGCATACTTAGGTTCATGTTTGTGTATGTATACTGCATGTGTGTCTGAGTGAGTGTTCTACATATACACAAATATGTTTCCCTGCAGATTTTCAATTAGCATGCTATGATAAGCAAGGTTATTGAATTATAACACAGGTTATGTAAGCACTAGTTTGTAGCTGAATGGGAAATACGATCTATAGTCAAACTTAATTCAAACAGAAAAGCAATATTTATAGGTTACTGACTGTCTGACTTCCTTAATCATATTTAATTGGTGATTAACTAACAGAGAACACACATGAGGTGAATCTGAATAACCAGTTTACATACATGAGTGGAAAAATTATTCCCATTGTTGAAATTTTCCCATTGAAGTAACAACGCACAGATGCCACAATACAAATAGACACATTATTGGGCACATGATTACGAAGCTGTTTTTGTGCAAATATTTTAGTTCTTTTTGTCAGCAACATATTTCAACAACAACAAAAATCCTAACCCACAGACCCCCGTCAACACAACTGCCACAAATGATGTTGACTGGCCTCGCCAGTGTATCGTTTTGGTGGCTGTCTCTGGTGAGGAATGGTTCAATACCAAGAGAATCCACCATTCACAAAACTTGATCAAAAGTCACATGACACTTTCCTTAATTTCTTTTCAACTGTAGAGTGGATTTGACACACTGTTGCTTTTCTCATTCCTGTAATAGTCGCTGTAATTTTTCTCTAGAGACTGGTTGGAACATTCTAATTCTTCAAAAACTTCCAATGCCACAAGAAGACCAAGCACTTTTTTGCCCTTTAAAAACCTCTCATGCAATCCATTTGCCTTTTCGGCTGCGCAAGATCCAATTGTTGCCATCTCTTCTAAGCTAATCACCACACTTTCATACTGACACAACATTGATTTGATTTCTCCTTACTGTCCACCTGGTAGGGCACAGTGACTGAGTGACACTGATGGTCTCCTAAATCCACTGAAACAGCTGTAAAGATAGTTTTGAATTGTGCGGACCGAATGCCTATTGGTCCTGGATAGTGCACTCATTCCAAAGTACCACAAAATACTGGACTAGCCTGATATGCAGCCTGGGTAATATGTTTAAGCAGTGAGGCCCACAGTGCACACACAATACCAGTGTCTGT
Organism: Urocampus carinirostris; assembly: GCF_059441175.1. NCBI lineage: Eukaryota > Metazoa > Chordata > Actinopteri > Syngnathiformes > Syngnathidae > Urocampus > Urocampus carinirostris. The sequence continues at coordinate 33,200,240 of NC_142351.1, read as the reverse complement.
TTCTTCACTTCTGCCTGAGCACCTGAACAAGCTCTGAACATATTTGCAGCAGCATTTATTTGCCTGACCACTTAAATATGTCATTGAAATACTCAGCTTCAAAAGCATATCCACAGATACTCTAGCTATCTCCACTTCACTAGTCCTTGAGACCTCATATAAGCTTACAACAACCTCATGTGGTACTAGGTCATCATCCACATATCTAAACAAATGGATTCTTGCTTGGTGCCTGAGATTTCTTGAGTACCATCTATAATGATGGAATACTGAAATACAGATAGAGATTGGAAAGTTTAGGAACATGACTTAGAATACAGTTTCCAAACAATTGCAGAACCCATTTTGCACTTGTGGAGAGGTGCAGTCATGAAAATGGGACAGCCAATCAGAAAGACAGCTTCACACTTGGCTGTATTTTTTTCAATGTTGAAGCAAATTACCATATTTCTTTCCATGGCCTCACAGTGCCAATCTCTGCCTGCTAAGGAATTAATTTCACCAACAATGCTTTTTAAAGCTGTGCCTTTTGTTTTCTTATTGTTTTGATCAGGAACTTAAGAGTCTTTAAGCTATTGGGGCTGTTTGTTGAGCAAGAACTACGACTGCTTTATGATTGGATTGCGAATTTTGATTCTGTACAAATCTTTTAAGAGCATCCTTCCAGTTTTTAAACCCTTTTAAGGAGAATGTAAGGTCTGCTCTGTTGGACATAGAGCTTTTCTTTATAATATATGTATTCGCACAGTAGAAACTGAGAATTCCCTTCTCAGTAGCACTATCATGAAGCCTTGGTTACTCTTTGTGCCGCTTTTCTTGAGAATTTGGGACTGAACATTGTTTGAAATGGTATGGATTTTTGGATTAGGGTGGTATGGCTGATTTTCAATCTCCCTATTATCTCCAATCCTACACTTTTCTTAGCTGTCAAACTCACTGCTTTCAAGTCTTGTTCAAAGATTACCATTTTCCTAAAAATAGACCGTATAATACAATTGGCCATTTCGTAAAACTATGTGGGAATAAATATGTGACCTTGTAAGATCACAACACGCATTTTGATAGCATACTTTTAATCCTTACATCAAAATCATGATTATTCTTAACTTATTCAACAGCAGACGTTTTGTTTTTTTTTCTATTCGGGAGAGCCAGCGCTAAACAATTTTTTGGAGGCTATTTTGGAACTTTTGAAGGATTACAGAAAATTTGTTTTATAGGTATATTGGCATGAGACATATCTAAAGAACGGGTCAATCCTCATCTTTAAATAGAAAAAAAAAATTCTAGCTTGTACTACTGTTTCGTAAAGAACATTGCCAAGTTTCTTGAAAATACTGTACTTGTTTCCCCCCAAAACAAAAACTGCTGCTTGTAAATGCGTTTTTTGTCATAGGGTGCATTTCAAGCAGAACTTTCACTTACGTTTTTTTTTTTTTCCTTTCTTTAGATATTGGAGGCATTTGTAATACCTCCACTATCTAAAGAATACTTTCCATAAACACAAGGGCACAAGATTTTATTGCAACAACACTGAACTTATGCATTTCCTATGCGTATGGGGCAACCTATATACACTCATTTGCCGGATACAGGAAGCAACGCTAGGAAGCTGAGCTTCTTCGATGTGTGGACAAAGATATGATCAATGCCACTCCTGTCATCAGTGATTTATCATACTGAAATCATACTGAATACGAATAGAAATCATTCCCAGAGGCTTGATACTTACAGATGAATAGCGCCAAACCCTTTATTATATTTCATTTATTTATTTATTTATTTTTTATTTATTGGAAATAAAACAAAAAAACGTATTTTTATGTTTCGGCCATCAGTGACAATGCTTCTGAAAATGTATTTTTTTATTATGGCATTGAATGAGTTACTTGGCCTCACCTTGGACCGTGACTCTTCCACTATATGTGTCAGAATAGCCACTTGATACAATAATACATTGATATGCCATACAAAAAATGAGACATGTCAATTTAAATTATTTGTCAAATATACTTTACTTCACTTTATGATGCTAGAAATACAAACCTATGATCAAAACTCAAATTCACTTTGCATCTTCATTTCTGAGCTTCGTCTGCAAGCTAATTTTCATCCTTCTGTCACCTGTTAAACAGAAGTGACATCCTATGTGCACACGTACATACAGATGAAGAATCATCAGCCCATCTTTTGTCACAAAGGTATATTACAGGGAAGCTGACCTACATCAATAAATCCTCGTTCAACTATACCTGGGCTTAGGCATTGCTGTGTTGGCTGTCACCTGACAAAAAATGGTCATGAATGCCAGTTGACAAAATTGATAGCTATTCCAGTCCTCAAACTGCCAATATGTAAATCATCAGCTGTGTTTACTCATGTTTTTACAGTGACCTACAACTGCACTTGCAAAAAGCCTATTAGTAATGAATGCCTTATTAATGTAGTCAAGTTAGAGATAGTGAAGTTTTTATTTTACAGAACTGTTGGATTTGTCAAATTAACAACAACTGTAATGACAATATTTTTAAACGAAATTTAGTTTTGCTGTCAGATAAGTTACAGACTATTTTCCTTGCTGGAGTGTTGTGTTCCAAAGGTTTTTCATCAAAATTCTAACTTTAACCATTGGCGGTATTATCTTATTGTTGTGGGGTACTTTGCACGTCTCTATGATCCTTAGAGCTATGTTGGCTGGACTCACCCAAGCCGAACAGGTCGAAGGGTACAGTCCAGAGGAAGAGTGATCCAAGAAGCTGGTGGCGGCACGCTTCGAGGCGATTTTCCAAAGAACTTGATTCCAGCGGGCTGCCAAAGTTTGTTCTTGCTGTTATTAGTTATTTGTATTGTGCCTTATCTATTGCATGTTTGCACGCGGAGAAGAGGAAGCAATTTCATTTCTTCTGTATGTTGTTTAGTTGAGTGAGCTATAACACGCCCATACACATGCATGGTTTTTCAAATGATCAGCATAGTGCTGATTTGTAAAATTGACAAATACAGAACATAAATTACAATGCAAGAGTTTCTAAAACCAAGTGCAACTGCCCTGTATTGGCATTGAGCTGTGTCCTTACGCTCAGAAGCTCAGACCGTCTCCCCACATGAACCTGATCAAAAGACATGGCGATCTTAAAGAGGACAACGACAATTTATGAGCGCTGCTAATGTTTCTGATCTTATTCATGCTTAGTATAGCAAGCATTTAAATGGATGCTGACATGAGCCCTCAGAGGATGATTTAAAGTTTTGTGAGCCAATTAAAGTGTCAGTCTTCTGTGATTAAACACAGTTTATGATGCACTACAATGAGACCAAAGATTGAGCTGAGACTGAGAAGTGAATTTTATTTGTGGGATCAGGGAAGACGCATTGAAAGTGAAAATACCAAAAAGACAAATGTATGTCCTGAATTGGCTAATCAATCAGGAACGTAAAGATAAAGTGTTTATCTTTACATTTACACCACCACTGATTGGGAATGGAATCTGATAACAAGTGAACCACCACAATGTTACTGACTCTTTATTATCATAAAAGCATGTTAACGAATAAAAACAATTGCTGAAAAATAAACCGTATCAATTTAAGATTATTATTTTCATTGTTTCCAACCGAACAAACAAACACAGCAAACGATCAGACTCCCCTTCCAAAAAAGCATCTCAATGACTTTTCGCAATTTGCATGAGTTTTTGGTGATGTATTGCCTTCATAAGGGACTTGGATGAAATGTGCTTTCTGCTCTTCTAGCAAAAAGAATATCTCTCAACATAAATGACATCTATTGTGATGAAATGACTCATTATGCCACGATTCGTTCTGTTCATTGACTACAGATCTTGAGACAGTAAGAGGAGAAAAGCATAAAGTTGCCTGCTGACCCACATCTCCTTGTACTGAAATAATCCGCTCGGAGAAAAATGAATGTATTTTAAATGGTCTTATTTCCATTCAGCCGGAAAGTGTCGGCAAGGGATATCAGAACTCAAAGTCATTAGAGCAGTGTTTACGTCGTTAAAATTCAATATAAAAAAACGTGGATTTCTAGCATTAAATATGAATGCAAAGCAATAAGTACTGCGTCCTCTAAATTGTCTTCTCAGTTCCATTCGTAAATTAATTTGTTAGTTTTTTTGGGCACAGCGAGTAATGCCGACTAATGTGCATTTATCACCATTAAATGTGATGAAGTTAAACAAGAACTATTTTTTACATTTTAAAAATGTTTGTTTTGGAACTAATGCACTGCCCTGGTTGCCAAAATATGCTTTTTTAAAGAGTGGCTCGGAAATTATACAAATGACCATGTGTTCATCTTATGTGTTTGCTGGCTTGGGGTTTGGTGAGCATTCTGTTCGACTTCTTCATGCACTACACAATGTGAGCTTATTATTTTTGCCAGCCAACTTGGCAGTGATACACACTGCTGCCGGCCAAGCAAGACTGCTATCAAAGGTGTGACGACAGTTAGTGTTTATCTGTGTTTCAGTTGATACTGATAGAAATGTAGAAATTGTAGCCCATGTAGGACAATTGACCAACTAAAATTTAAGAAACACAACGTAGGAAGTGAAATGTAATTACCACCCGTATAGGTGGGATGACTACTCGTATTCTCAAATATCCACATTGCAGTTTTTTTGTCCATCTCAAATTAAATTGGCACACTGTTCTGTTCAGTTTTTAGATAATAAAGTCGTTGGGATGGAAAAACTGAATGTGCACTACGAAGGAAAATGCAAGCTTGCAAAAACCAATAATATCCTAAATCAAAACTACATGTTAACATAGTTCATTCTTCATTTTCCAAATCGGTTATGCCCACTGTGGTTGCGGGGGGAAAGGAGCCAATCCTAGCTGTCTTCAGGCAATGGACAAGGGACAGCCAATCACAGGGCACACACAGACAAAATATTCACGATTGTCTTTATTGACAATATTATAAAAATGCCTTTTTTTTTTTTTTTGCAAATCAATGTTAATAAAATAAATTCTAAACTAATATAGAAAAAAAATATTATTACAGTATTAGAACACAATAAATGAACCGTGAAGTGAATGCAACAAGATAAACGTGAGCATTTTTTAAAGGTTCACATTAGGATCTTGTGGTATTATTCAAGTGCAGAGGAAAAATCCACTTATATGTTTATTTACATTCGTCTGCTGGAAGTGGCGTTGTCGCCATCTGTCTCTGAGAGATTATGTGTGAAGTAATGCAAAAATTTAATTCAAATAAACTCAAGCGAGACTTTTGTTTACAAGCATGTCAGACAAAAGTCGAACTTTGCATGCACTTTCACATTATTTGTCATGAAGAATCTATACATAAGCTTTTGTTTTATCTCGTACCTTTTTTTATTTAGACTTGCTTTTTTTCTTTCTTGTGTTGTTGTCAAAAGGTATTTTGTTCTTTCCCATGTGTGAGATTTGCTGTATTCTCTCCTTGTGTTGTCGCATTCAGCTAACTTTATCGTTCTGCCCTTTTTGAAGTTCTGTCATAGACAGCCTTTGAACTGCTATCTGTGTTCCAGCTCATCTCCGCAGTTTCATCTGGTGTGAAATTGTTGGAGGCAAAGGCCACGTTTCAACGCTGACTCTTGATATCACTTCAGGCATAGAAAAGCCTTTCACTGAGTGAGACATGCTAACACTCTCAGAAATGTTGTTCAGCGACTAATCCCCCCTACCTCTCCCTCCCACCCCTATATTTTACACAGCATTAAGACAGGACAATGGCTGACTGGTTACCATATCAGTCTCAGAATTTTGAATTCTGAGGTTTAAATCTCAACGCTGATCCACATGTTGTAATGTGATGCAGGGATTTGAGAGTTTTTAATTGGGCATGGGATATGAAACAAGCGCTCCGATGAAGGAAGGATCAAGTCAAAAACAGAAAATCACAGTCTGAAAATAGGCGGCTGGTAGAAAGGTAAAGTCTTACGAATTCGGTTTGGTCAGTTGGTCGGTTGGTTGGTTGGTTGGTTTGGTCGGTTGGTCTGTTGGTTAGGGGCCGGTCACACAGCCGTTTGCGGCTGAATCACGGCCAGAAATTTCTGCCTGTGAGGCGGACGCTATTGGACGCTTTGAGATCGCCATACAGACGAGATACAGCAGTGCTTAACACGCGGTCGGAAATTCGCGCACGGGTGGCAGCGCGAAAAAGTTTTGCGCTGCTCAATTCTTTAGAGCCCAGGTACACAGCCTTTCACGGGCGTATCGAGGCTGAACCACGGCCAGAAATTTCTGACCGTGAAGCAGACACTGTTGGGCGCTGTTAGACGCTTTGAGACCGCCATATAGACGAGATACAGCAGTGCTTTACTTGCGGTCGGAAATTCACACGCGGTTGGCCGCGCGAAAAAGTTTTGAGCTGCTCAAAACTTTGAGCATGTGTTAACCGCGGGCGGCACACGAGGTAATGACGCGGAAATGACGCGGAACGACGTGCTCTGGCCGCGGCCAGGGCGTGGTTACACATGGGTAGGACGGGAAATTTCAGCGGGTAATCGTGGGTGGAGCATGTTAATAGCATGTTCTGCGCCTGTATCGCGGTGTTATTACGTGAAATTAGCGTGTTACGCGTGTGACGGTCAAACGCCTTTCTCCGCGTGTATACAGCACGTCAGTTGTGCTCGAGACGTCAAGGGGTGAACATGCATCCCCGTCACCGTAGTGACCTCGTCTTAATCCATTTTTATTTCTTGACATTTCTTTTCATTTCATAACAAGATAATAAAATAAAAATGAGGAGTCGGATTTGGCCACAACACCGGCTTGGGAGCTTTTATACCCGTGGTCCACACGAGAAAATGACGCGGAAATGACGCGATGAGGAAGCGGAACAGTCGCCGGCGTCTGTTTTGCGGGCATACCACCGATGAACAGCGGGTTGGCCAATTTTGCGCATTTTCCATCGCGGGCAACCACGGGCAAAAAAAAAATGCAAAATCTTAGCCGTGATTCAGCCGCAAACGGCTGTGTGACCGGCCCCTTAGGTTGGTTCGTGGGTGGGTTGGTTGGTTGGTTAGGTTGGTTCGTGGGTCGGTTAGTTGGTTCAGCCGATCGATCAATTGAATGATTGGTCGTTTGACAATCTACTGATCAGAGCAGATGATCTGACACGGAAATCTCAGTGCTCGCCACTTCATCCACTCGAGTTAATGAGCAACCAGTGTGCTCAATTAGCACTACAGCGCCCTCTAGCTGGACCCTAGCAGTACTCCCATCCCTCTTCAACATGCGCCTCCCGACGACTGACCAGGCTTGACTGTATAGGCATGGTAGAAGGCCCTGAGGAGGTCCCTGTCGAGGAGGATGCGACGCTTTCATTACTGTCATTAACATAAAAATGCCAATGAAATTTTCTTGCAACCCCGGAGAGAATGTCAATAAAAGACATTTAAAGCTAGGATACATTAAAAATAAAATCCACCTTGCGTTTTTTTCAGTTTGACAATAGGCACTCAGTTTTGATATTGCACCTCGAGGTGACGGTAGTGAGACAAACAATTCTCGGTGGATGCTCACTCTTAAAATTCAAACAGTAAATCTAAAAAAGAAAATCAAAAAATTGCCAAGTTGAATGAGAAATAGCGAACACAGAATTGGTTTTATAATTTGATATATTTTTAATTTTATAGTTCCATGATGACAGAAAAGGAACAACCTCACTTGCCTCCCTCGACTGCACGTCACCAGGTGATACCTAAATACAAACGTTAGTAAATTACACAAAAATTGAATTAAATACAGATTATCATTTTTTATCCTTAATTAGATCATATTCTATCATTTTATCATAATTCCCATTTTCAATGAATATCATTTATTTAGGCGCGGAACACAATAAATAAAAATAACATCAACCACTAGTTAAAAAAGGGAACAAACGCATAGCTGCACAGAAAACAGCTGAACAATAAATAAACCAATAAATAAAGCTTTTAAGTGCAAACCCCAATTTCTTTGTTTTTTTTCCTTGCAGGGGAGATATATTCCAAACCAAAACAAGAAAACAAAACTCATCCTACGGAGGAAAATGAGAAAGCCAGGAAATGGCATTTCAAACTTCCAATTGTGTTGCTAGTGACGTGATACCAAAAAATAGACCTTCTGAAAATCATCTTGTAAAACATTTCAAACTTATGATAATATCGCGTGTTACTAGCATAGCATATGATAACCAAACAAAATGTAGATCAATTTTTGTAGTATAGGTATCAATTTTATTATTTACATAAATAAGGGACATTTTAAAGGTCATCATCTAACTCATTCCATAAATAAATTGCTTTTTGAGTAGCACAATGTTTTTTCAATGTTGTGCGAGAATACTGGACATTTAAGTTATGGATTCCCCTTATATAATGAGTGTGTGTTCTGTTATCTGTGTATTATTTATTATTGCAACATTCGTTGCAGTTTGGTCATCCTGGAAGGGGGATTACCTCATGTGCGGTCCCTTCTCAAGGTTTCTTCATTATCCTTTTGTTGAGGTTTTTGAGATTTTCCTTGCCTCATGTAGGCTTTAGATCAGGGGATGGTGTAATACTAGTCTGTAGTTTGCAATAATCTGCGGTCTGTGCAGCCTTTTGAGACTCCTTGTGATTATGGGCTATACAAACGAACGTGACTTTTGCTGTTAAAATTATATGCAAAAGCTCAAAGAAACAGAAAACAAGGAAGATTAGCATTTATGTTTACAGTTTGAATCGGACTACCAGTTTCTTAATTTCATTTTGTTTAATCACCCTAGGATACAATATTTTCATTGTCATGCATCCAATAGAGATCTTTCTTCAGCATGACACAGTTTACATATTTGTTTGTCACAATTTTCTTTGGGTTCTAAACTTTTTGAAATTTTAACAAGAAGCCAAACATGGCCTCTTTGAAGTGTCACTCTGCCTCGGTGGATTTGTGAAGCACAATAATCTTGTAAAAGAATACTTTGATCCTGAAATATTCCATGTTGATTAAGATGTGATGCTAGTTTATTCCCTTTTACTATGTCAGTGACGATTTTCACTCACTCCTCCGAAAGCCAGGCAGCACACCTCATTTGAACTGCAAGAAGTAATCATTTATTTAAGCACTTGATGTTTACAAGTCATGTTGAAACGGGGGCACCTCCATCTCCGAGAGGAGGCCTGAAAATGTACGTTACATTATCGTGCAAAGTCCCTGTGAGTGATTCCCCCTCATCCTAGGCACCGAGAGGAAATCAATGTTTTCCAAGTTCCTGTCTTGTTAGCGGCCATGGACGATAAGCACTGGTTGCCTTGGCCTGTTTCTGGCACTGTGTAGTCCTGCGGGGCCACATTCACCTTGTTACCCTTTTAATTAGTAGAAGCAGTCCATCGTGCTGCCCTCTTCTGCCGCCTCAGCACTCCGCTTCGACTTTAAGAAGGTCCCCAGTCGATAGCCTAGACCTGCAGAGAGACAAGGTTGCTCCACGGAGAGGCCAGATACCATGAAACCATTACTGTATTTCCAAGCCGCTAACCAATCACTCGTCCTTACCCAAATCACTTTTAGCTTGATTCAGGAATTTGAGATTCTGAAGAGAAGTGTTTTTCAACTAGTGGGTCGGGACCCAAAAGTAGGTCGCTAACTCGTTTTGAATGGCCCTTTCACATGGCAAAATAATTCTAAAAAGAAGAAAAAACGGAGGGTCCATTACACTCCTTATAGTAAATGGCAGTAATTCCTTGCTGGATCTCTTTTACTTTTTTCGGTTAATTGGTGTATTTGCGAGGGACCACATCTCGTTTTATTGTGATTTCATTGGTTTATTCCCCTTTTCTGCCCATAACTGTCACGAGACGTGGTGGCGTGGAAGGGGACCGGACCAGAACAGAGGCAGGAGGCATGAAGGGAGAACTCAAATGCGTTGACGATCCATAAGTTTTATTTAATAAAATAAAAGTCGCCCAATACTCCGGGGCAAAACAGAACAATACAGAGTTCCTCTGGCACGAACTCAACGGGACATGGCATAACAGACTAAAACAGGACAAGGCATAACAGACTAAACAGGACAAGGCATAACAGACCGGGATTGTGAAGAATGAGTATTAATGAACCCGCAACCGCAGAGCCCACCATGCATCCTTAAATACAGACCCACCATTAGTGGAACTGCTTTCAGCTGTTGCCCAGGGGGCGGGGCAGACTGGTCACCAAGGCGACCGTGACAGAGCCCCCCTCTTAAGGGACAGCTCCCGAGGTCCCAAAAAAGAAAAAATTACAACCTCACGCCCCGGAATGGTTCGACGCTCACGATTGGGGCAACGCCGCTCCCTCCTCCGAACACGCAGGAACGGGGAGAGGCAGGCGCCATCTGCGTCGGGCGGATCGGAATCGGCGCTCGGCAGGGGGGGGTCCGGCGGGCAAGCTGGACAGGGGATAACAGACAGGCAGAACCGAGGAGAACAGGACAGGCAAAATCAGAGCAGAATCAGAACAGGTAAACAGGACAGGCAAAATCAGAACAGGTAAACAGGACAGGCAAAATCAGAACAGGTAAACAGGACAGGCCTCTACAGAAGAGTCGCACTCAGGTCAGGCCGATGCAGAAGAGTCGCACTCAGGTCAGGCCGATGCAGAAGAGTCGCACTCAGGTCAGGCCGATGCAGAAGAGTCGCACTCAGGTCAGGCCGATGCAGAAGAGTCGCACTCAGGTCAGGCCGATGCAGAAGAGTCGCACTCAGGTCAGGCCGATGCAGAAGAGTCGCACTCAGGTCAGGCCGATGCAGAAGAGTCGCACTCAGGGGGTTCAGATGCAGAAGAGTCGCACTCAGGGGGTTCAGATGCAGAAGAGTCGCACTCAGGGGGGGATCAGATGCAGAAGAGTCAGACTCAGGGGGGGATCAGATGCAGAAGAGTCAGACTCAGGGGGGGATCAGATGCAGAAGAGTCAGACTCAGGGGGGGATCAGATGCAGAAGAGTCAGACTCAGGGGGGGATCAGATTCAGAAGAGTCAGACTCAGGGGGGGATCAGATTCAGAAGAGTCAGACTCAGGGGGGGATCAGATGCAGAAGAGTCGCACTCAGGGGGTTCAGGTTCAGAAGAGTCGCACTCAGGGGGTTCAGGTTCAGAAGAGTCGCACTCAGGGGGTTCAGGTTCAGAAGAGTCGGACTCAGGGGGTTCAGGTTCAGAAGAGTCAGACTCAGGGGGTTCAGGTTCAGAAGAGTCAGACTCAGGGGGTTCAGGTTCAGAAGAGTCAGACTCAGGGGGTTCAGGTTCAGAAGAGTCAGACTCAGGGGGTAACAGATTCAGAACAGACAAGACAGGACAGGGAAGACTGAACAAAATCAGTACAGGGAGACTCAAGGCAGGCATGGGAGTCGAACAGGCAGGCATGGGAGTCGAACAGGCAGGCATGGGAGTCGAACAGGCAGGCATGGGAGTCGAACAGGCAGGCATGGGAGTCGAACAGGCAGGCATGGGAGTCGAACAGGCAGGCATGGGAGTCGAACAGGCAGGCTTGGGAGTCGAACAGGCAGGCTTGGGAGTCGAACAGGCAGGCTTGGGAGTCGAACAGGCAGGCTTGGGAGTCGAACAGGCAGGCTTGGGAGTCGAACAGGCAGGCTTGGGAGTCGAACAGGCAGGCTTGGGAGTCGAAGAGGCAGGCTTGGGAGTCGAACAGGCAGGCTTGGGAGTCGAACAGGCAGGCTTGGGAGTCGGAGTCGGCCCGACGGGCAGCGGAGTCGGAGTTGGCCCGACGGGCAGCGGAGTCGGAGTCGGACTTGCACGCAGGGGAGAGGGAATAGCAGGCAATCGGCACGGGAGTCGGGCAGGCAGGCGTCAATTCTTCCTGGGACCCCATTCGAGGCACAGCAAGGGCCACGACGGGCGGGGCCGTGGTTCGAACGGGCAGGGAAGGCCAACTCAGTAGGCGCCTGCCAAACTGCGCACTCCAGCTCTCCCCAAGTCGCGCTGGGATCGTTCGCTGAGTTCAATTGTTGGCGGGTTCATTCTGTCACGAGACGTGGTGGCGTGGAAGGGGACCGGACCAGAACAGAGGCAGGAGGCATGAAGGGAGAACTCAAATGCGTTGACGATCCATAAGTTTTATTTAATAAAATAAAAGTCGCCCAATACTCCGGGGCAAAACAGAACAATACAGAGTTCCTCCGGCACGAACTCAACGGGACATGGCATAACAGACTAAAACAGGACAAGGCATAACAGACTAAACAGGACAAGGCATAACAGACCGGGATTGTGAAGAATGAGTATTAATGAAATGAAATGAAATGAAATGATCTGCATTTCTATAGCGCTTTTCAAGTCAATGACTTCCCAAAGCGCTTTACAATGTGCTTCACATTTCCCAATAGCGGCCGTGCAGCCATGTAAGGCGCTAACCTGCTTATTGGGGGTCTTAGGGGTTCAGTGTCTTACCCAAGGACACTTCGGCATGTAACACGGACAAGCCGGGATTCGAACTGGGATCCCTTGATCCCAAGACGAGCGCTCTACCTCCTGAGCTACTGCCGCCCCTAAAACCGCAACCGCAGAGCCCACCATGCAGCCTTAAATACAGACCCACCATTAGTGGAACTGCTTTCAGCTGTTGCCCAGGGGGCGGGGCAGACTGGTCACCAAGGCGACCGTGACAATAACAATAGGTCACAAGAAAGTTGGCAATAAGGGTAAGGAAAAGTGGAAAACAAACACAACAACGATCGATATCAAATATGCAATTGCCAAATAAGAAAATAATGTTTAAGTGTCTTCCCTCCCAGTCTGATCGTAATCCCTGAAATAACTACATATTATGGATGTATTAATTATCTACATTCATAAATACTTATCGAAATCTAGGTACACGCTTTATTAATATTTTGAATTTATTTTAGTATGTGGCTATTTTAACCCCTTAAAGCTCCTGTAAAATTTGACCAAAATCCCAATCCAAGACGTACCCAATGTAAATTGAATGCTGTTCTTGAACCGTTTGGAGAATATGGATGGTTTTAGTCTAATTTCGAAAGGTATCACACTAAAGTTTTGTGCCGGACTAAAATTATTACTGAAAGCTCTACTAACACTGAGTAATTTAAGTTGAAACACACAGATATAGAAGGTTTTTATCCTCGCATGAAATGCCAGATGAGTGTAGCATGAGCATCTTGGCTGGAACACGAGTGAGACATGACTGAATATTAAAGCCTTACCTGGTACCTAGTTTATTCACAATCGCATAACATTGGATGCCACGGAAATCAAACACGATCTTGGCGAGTAGAGCGCTGGATCCTATCCACTAGCCCACAAGGGATACAGATGACACATTAAAAGACATGAGCGTTTATCCCATCATCATACTCAGTTACCAGATATGTTAGATAAGAGGAAAGTGCATAAAATTTGGTCTGAAATGTTGTTTCACTTTTTCTCAGCTCAAGCTAAGCTTTGAACGTGCCAAACGTTTAGAATACATGCAACCATACATTTATTTATATTTTTCATGTTGACTTGATTACTTCTCACAAGGCTTTTCTCTTTATTAATTTCAGAATCTCATGCGCTTCGTATTGACTTTGCAATTTTGCGACACAATACTGTATTTTCAGTGGTGCCCAACTGACCCCTCCCCCCCAAGAGTCTCACAAATAAAATGAGAAATTTCGTGTTTGCTTCGGGCTTAGTTCCTCAAATCAAATTCATTGGTCATGCACAGGCTGGGTTCGTCTTTAATACCCATGGGCCCGGGTCGTGTCGGGCTGAGTTGGGTTTTAATACCTGCGGGCCCAGGTCGGGTCGGGCTTGATTTTTAACGCCCCATTTTACCTCTTATTTTGACTGATCAATCATTGCACAAAAACATTACTTTTTATTCCTCGTGCAACCCTTACCGTACTGTGGTTTTAGTTTCATGTGTCTGACTTACTTAAATTTGGGTACCAGTACCCCAGGGAGTACCTAAAAATACTTGAAGAGGTTCTTGAGGTTTTAAAATATATCTTGGATTTTTGCATCAATGCTCAATCACACTATACCCATCGGGGGAATATTTTTTTCTCATTTTGTGTATCTTTTTTTCTAATTTAACTAGTGTATATTTTCAGGTTTTTCTAATGATAGAAACAAATTATTGCAAGAGAACTTTGCTCATTTACAGCAGCATTTCTCAACTGGTGGGTCAGGAACCAAAAGAGGGTCATGGGCCTTTGCCTTGGCAAAATAATACTAAGAAAAAAACGAAGTTTCAATTACACCCATTAACAGTACATGGCATTAATGTTCTGTTTAGGGCCATGCCACCCAAAGAACACCCATTCTCGGGTAGCTAAGGAGGGTTAGGCTGGGTAAGTACTCAGATGGGATACTGCCTGGGAATACCAGGTGCTGTAAATCGGTCATGTGGCGCACACTCTGCTGCGACAGCTCTGACTGTACATCCCTACAGTCGGTGAAAATAAATTTCCCTAAGGGGAGAAAAACATTTCAAAATTATTTTGTTGGATATATTTGAGAAGTGGACATTTTTCATTCTTGATTTGGGTCGAAGATTGTCTTGAGGGTGGAATGGTGGGTCCTGAAGTTAGTGATTTAAAGGAGCATGTTTTTTCATTTATTAGCTTATATGTATTTTAATTATTTGTTACGTAAATATGGAACTTGTTATAAAGTATTAAAAGTATAATCTAATGTTATAAAGTATTATTTTTGTTTTGTTTTTCTTATTCAGTAATTTTAGCAAAATTATGCGATAATTTTAGTATTTTTCCCATTTTATTACCTTTACATTTATTTTAACTAAATTTTCTCGTCAAAACAGAGTGGTTGCCTTTGAAAACCCCGTGCTCTTGTTTTATTCAAGCCCATCAGTATCGGTAACAATGTCTTAAGATCCATCGTATCCGTAGCTTTCGTACAATGCCTTTCTAAGTTGCTCCTTGAATCTGAAAGAAAGCCTGAGGTTTGCTTTTCTGATTCCATTGGGCTGTCGTGGCTTTGATCCCTGCGGGCGGACGTATTTGGTTCCTTGTTTTGATTTAAAGAAGTACTTAGCATTTAGATGACATGCCGGCGAGATGTTTGACGGATCAACAGCTCTTCTGTTGGCTATATTCCGTAACCGGTGCCGGACAGGCCCTTCGGACGGACGAAGCCTGTGACAACTAGCAGGATGACAAGCCATGCAGGCTGCGGAATACCAAGTCGGGCGGACATGAGTGAAACACAACTCCTGGAACAGCCAATGGGAGAGCTGCGGAATGCCAATGCGGCACTCCAACATTCTCCCCGCTTCTGCTTCTCAGATTGGTTAAACACACCATTAGCTCCTTGATTATGATTAGCCGAGTCATTATCCATACAAAAGCGGCTCATTTACCAATATTAGGATGACAAGGAGGCTGCTTTGTCCAACCAGTCGAGGAGAAAAATACATGTCTACGTTGAGCTGTTGTTAGCAAAGAACCTTACCAAAAGAAGTCCATTCAACTTGGATATAATTGCATCTGTGCTTTTAAATGAACATATGTTCGGCACCAGAGCTAGCGTGTTGAAGGGCAGGGTCAATCAAACGTTCATTCACGTTGATCTATTATTTGTTTGCAGCCTTTGCCCAAGGAGCCATCATAGGGTGTGACAGTGGGAAAAAGACAACCTGCGAGTATGTGAGTATTACATTTAATCACCAGAGGTATTATCACGTTTTTACCTATTTTATAGTATCCATAAAATATTACACAATTTATTGAGATCAAATACAGAAATCACTGTATTATCGCAGTTAATGGGGACCAGAACCCCTAGCGAAAAGTGAAAATCTGTAAAGCAGCGTCGCACCTTCATAAAAAAAAAACTCCAAAAGGGGCAAACTTACCTCAAGATGACATCCTTACCAATTGAGAGTATACCACTGTGAAGGAGAAAGGATGACAGTTGACTCCACTTACAGGGCGGCGACTAAGACGCCCCTCCTACCAGGACTTCCCACACCAATAAAAACCCAAACGCAAGCCCTGAACACTATTTTTTGATCATGCTGCCTCCACACATGCTCGGAGAGGGATGGGGGAAGTTCTGTTCAAAGGGCTCGCCGACCTAGGCCGCCCGAGGACAGTGGTGACCAAAAAGGCCAAAAGCCCCCGCTTCGTCTCCCCAGCCAGGAAACATGGCAAAACCAAGCCATGGTTCCATATTTGTCATGTAAATAAATGTAGTTTATCAGTATCAAACACGTGCATTATTTATTTGTGTGTTATCTACTATTTTCCTTCTGGACTGATCAATCATTATCCATATCAATTAACTGAAAAATCGATAATATAAAGTTAAAACTAAGATATGGTAATAGTATTGCTTCCTTCATGAAAACTGCTAAGGACAATATGAGGCTGTCAAACTAATTCGGGTGGGAAACCATGACCCCTACCTGCTGGCCCATTCAGTGTCATCCAAATTAGATTCTAAATTAGATCAATTAGACAATTAAATTTAAAGCAATTTACTCTACAACTGCATCAAAATAACAACTATAGATTTACAAGAGAAAACACAGAACACAGAGTAGCAGTTGAATGAAGGTCTTTATTGTCATTATACACATTTACGACAAAATCAGAGGGCTTCTCCTTTCAGAGTAAGAATGTGATTAAGAGAGCGGCTGGCTAACAGCACGGCGATTTTGTGTACTTTCGAATTAAGCCAGGTATCCGCGATGATTAAAATATAACTGTCTCAAATCTAACGGTTTCCCTATGAATTGTAGCTCTAGGTCATCCGTTTCATGGGTAATGGATCTGGCGTTTTGAGATAGAGGCTCGGCAAGGATGGCTTTAGAGAGTTGTTAGCCTAGCCGTAGAAAAGGGCCAGACCGGCAGCCTCACTCTTGCCTTGTCTCCTGACGCCGCCTCAGTCACTTCCCGAACCCAATAACAATCCCCGGAGCACCTGCTGGTAATCACCATTTCTTTGCACTCTTCCTACTTTCCTTAAGATTTGTTTTTAAATTGATGAATTTATTTTCAATGTAACGAGCTGCTAATAAACTAGCTTAGCCGCAGCCGTACTCCGCTGATTGTTTATTGTTGGGGGGGGACACATTGACATGTACGCCCGGCCTGCCGTTTGACTGACAACATCCACTAGCCTATTAAAGTCCCACTCTCAATACCACCCCTACAAACCCACAAAACCCTCCCTAACCTGCCCCGTGATAGCATTAGCTGTGTGCTGTCTGCTCAGAGCCAAAACAGAATGCACAATATGTTGATATCAATGACCACATAGACAATTCAACTGAAAATCCGCAAAGTAGGGAACCAGCAATAACCAAAGCGTGAAGTAGCGAGGTGTCTCTGTATTTCAGTTTGTGATAAAATAAGTGACCTGTGATGGAAATTAAAATGCAGGAAGAAACTCCCAAATGTTAATAACTAATGACTACAAAAATATATACATTTTTCTATTGTAGTATTTCAGTGTTCAGTAGACTTTGTTAACCAAGAATCATAAATGATTTGATGTGTTGCCTTAGGCATCCCTCATTTGTTTAGGAAAATTTACATTGAGCAAAAAAACATTTGACACAATTTTCAATAAGTAGCTTTCAAAGAATATAGGGAAGGTTTGATTGGAACTAGAATCCAATTAAATATGGTGCTGCTCAGTTTACAATTTTTACATACATTTGAAAAAACTGTATGTTACTGTAAATTTAGCTTGAACGCTCAAAATATATAGTATTTCTTCATAATTAGGAGGACATATTTCAAAGGGGAAGGATTCAACTCTATCCAATTATATGCTATCTATCTATCTATCTATCTATCTATCTATCTATCTATCTATCTATCTATCTATCTATCTAGCTATCCAATTATATGCTATCTATCTATCTATCTATCTATCTATCCAATTATATGCTATCTATCTATCTATCTATCTATCTATCTATCTATCTATCTATCTATCTATCTATCTATCTATCTATCCATCTATCTATCTATCTATCTATCTATCTATCTATCTATCTATCTATCTATCTATCTATCTATCTATCTATCTATCTATCTATCTATCTATCTATCTATCTATCTATCTATCTATCTATCTATCTATCTATCTACCCTGGTCATATCCCTCGAGAGGGGTGACCGACAACAAGACAAACACATTCACAAAAACAAAGAAAATAAAAAAAGGGAAAAAGTAGCAAAAACCACACACAAAAATATTTTAGGGCCATGGCCAAGCCAAATGCCCAAGCACCCAAACAAGATAAGCACCTCGGCACCCATAGTGGGGACACAAGAAACGGGACACAAGAAAGCGGCCATGTCACTCAGGTCAGGATGACACAACACATTCTTCTGTTCAACAGCAGGGCCCGACAGCCTTCACTGGTTTACCCCTGCCGCATCAAACAGGTTCCCTGCCCACCCCTTGGAACACGTCTAAACATCCCACTATCCTTTTACTACACCTCTCCACTCATTCCTATCACCAACAAGAGCTCTAGCTTTATTTAGACCTCTTTCCTTTATTTAGACCTCTTTCCTGCAGTGCACTCATAACACCATCCATCCACGTCAATCGCGGCCTTCCTCTTCGTCTCCTTCCATTTATTTCTGTTTTTTTTTTTTGGTTCAAATGTTTTGGTTTCATCAAGTTTTTTTTGTTTTTCTTATACTACGTGAAAGTATTTGAAGACGCCCTGTCCATCTTACATTCTTTATACTGTTACACACAATTCATGTCATTCACTCTGCCTGACTTTGCTGGTTGATATGGATTTTCTTTTTCACAAAATAAAAACATACTTGCAAATCCATAGGCTTTTTGAATGTGTGAGCTTTACTGCAAGATTGATTTTTTTGCTTCCGCTGAGAAAACAAAATGAATCACGCACAATTACCAAGGACATTGAGAAAAGGCGGACTGGGGGCACCATAAATATGTATTTCCTCATCCTGAGAATTTGTTTGATACTTTATGGATTTACTGAATCACATTCCGGTGTCAGAATGATTTATATACACATTTCTGGATGTCAATTGTGTCTTTCTTGTTAGCATTTACCGATATATCCAGACATCGTCGAATTCTATTTTTATTCAAACGAGTTCTTGTTTGGAAGATTGGCTGAGAAAAAGACTTTACATAACCACTTTCAGAGAAGATCAAATTGATTACATTTGGAATTCAACAATTTGTTTATTGGAACTATCTCTTTTTTCAGTTACAGTAATTTCACATCTTTCGCAGCTCGCGATAGACCACGAAGTAAAAACCTTTATCTATTTGTTTATTTAAAACAGTATTATGCTTTAAGGACAAAGAACACATCCAATTCATAGGCTCAATGTGTTGTTTAACAAACAAAAGTACTGTACTTTATAAATATTATTCTTATAAATGACATCTGTATTGTCAAAATATAATTTTAAAAACAATCTTTCCGCTATATTGCACTACTGTGAATCCACTTTTTTACTCCAGGTGATATAGTGTTGTCATCATGTGGACATTATTTGAAAACATAAATGTAGTGTAAAAATACTTTTACCTTCTTTTAGTACGTTATGACTTCCAAATTTGTCGGCGATAGAGAATATCTTCCTCTGCCTTTTGGTGCTCCTGTCTTACATGGCTTTTATAGAAAGTCCAAATTGAAAAAGATTTGCTGGTATCGTTAAGCTGTTTTTAGTACTTTTACAACTCAGACTCAACGTTATTGACGAACAGGTAGTCACAGACAGAAAAAGATCTTGGCGATTGTTGACCAATCAGAATGCAGAACACAATCCTCGAAAATACTTGGAGCTTTGAAACAGCGAAACGTAAACCGCGATACAGCGAGGGATTACTGTATTTATAACAATCCTTTTTCTCTCATTATTCTACTGTTTTATATAGCATATTTAACATATATAGCTTGCACTATATTTGCTACTGTAAATCATTATTTAATAACCAAATTTTCCACACTATTAGATGCACCTGATTATACCACATTTGTGCATTGATTGATCAGTCAAAATATATCGCTAATCACAATTGCAAAAGTTGGATGCAAGGGGAATCAAACCCGGATCATGGCAGGAATAAGGCTGGATCCTACCCACTAAACTACAATGGATACAAATACAAATGAAAAGGCACTAGTTGTTTATGTTGTTATGTCATCATCACACTATCTTTAGTCCCCCATGTTATTATTGGTCTGGGCCACAAGAATATTTTCAGACATTAAACCCTTCCGTGGTATAGAAAAGGTTGGGGACCAGTGAAATACAGTATTGTACAGGCCTTCGAGGCTTCCTGTGATTAAGGGCTATGCAAATAAATATGACTTGACATGATCATTGTATTTTTGATCCGCAAAGTCTTTATAAAGCGCATGAAATTCTGAACTGAAACAACAGAAAGGCATTGTGGGAAGTAATCCACTCATCCTGAAATATATAAATAAATGCATTGCCACATACATTTATCAATGTTTGTCACTTACAGTGCTTACTTTGAGCTAAGAAAAAAGTGTATGATAAAAATTGTATTCAAAAGAAATGAAAGGGATATAACCAGTTAACGAAGCAAGAGATGACCAGTTTGACGATTGTCAAGCGTGTTCCTCTATTTTCTAATCGTTTGTTCCTCAACAGGCTC
Organism: Urocampus carinirostris; assembly: GCF_059441175.1. Classification (NCBI taxonomy): domain Eukaryota; kingdom Metazoa; phylum Chordata; class Actinopteri; order Syngnathiformes; family Syngnathidae; genus Urocampus; species Urocampus carinirostris. The sequence continues at coordinate 33,179,598 of NC_142351.1, read as the reverse complement.
ACTGATCCACGATGTGAGACGAGCTGTGGCCAATCACTTCAAAAGATTACATCTACGCAACCAAAAGTTTCACAAATGCCCCAAGTATCTCTACTTGGGGCTTTTTTCCCCGTCTCTGCAAATTCCCATCACCTCCTTGACTCTTTTTTGGGGTTACATTTGTCGCCAAACATTGATATAAACCCCAGAAGAAAAACAGTTTTCAATGGATTCCCAATTCCGTCCTGAGGTCTCACACCCAGTAAGATATTCACCCAAATTAGCCCCTTCATCTTCTTGTTTTGTCACTTTCTGGCCCTCTAAGGATATTTTCTAAATACTGCAATACCTTGGTCCACCTCTAACATCAGACTGGCCCCGACAAGGACGTTGCCACCACACACAAACTCAGCGTGAAAGCAAACAGATGTCATTTTTGACAAGACAAATTTGGAGCATGGACATCTACCGTTCCTATTGAAAGACTCATCATACAACATGGGGTTTTCTTTTTTTTTTTTTTTTTTTTTACATAGTGGTGGAACATACTTTGTCAATGGAGCTCACATCCTAGGGAGCATTTATGATAACAGCGCTGGCTTAGTATGAATGTTTCAGCGCCTGTGTTTGCGCACCTCTAGAGACACACTGTGAACGTAATCACATCGTATTGCATTATTCATATTGTGTTGTACTGTAATTTGTGCCACGCCCAGATGGGAACGCATCAGACAGGGAAAAAGATTATGGCCTCACTGTAAAGAAAACAATTCAACTCTACGATGCTGGTGAAAGGCCTGAATTTGCGAAGGAAAAAAACTCTTTTTTTAATGTTTCTTTGTTGTTTTTTTAATAACAAAGTTACATTGCATATTTATTGTTCCGCAACTTACTGCGTGAATATGTCAGCAAGAAAATGATAATATTTTAGTTGTGGGTGGCAATATCGTGCCCTCATTAAAACAAGGACTGATGAGGGTGTCGAGTTTTTTTCGTATAAACTTGACGAGCAATGAAAAAATACTTTGCACCTCAAAACCAGCCGCGTTATAATCACTAAATGTGGAAATGTTGAAAGCAGCGGCGGGCCTACAAAGCCTTCCCTGCTGTCCTAAAACAATATCTGAATCATGTGATGTTCATTATATTTTGTCCATCATTACTTATTAAATAATTTCAAATTGTCTCTCAGCTTCCTTCCATTGCTACTCCCTGGTTGTGCTGCTTCTAGATGTGTGCTTTCACATTTAACCAATCAGTCTTTTCATGTTGTTGCTAAGCTCAGAAATCTAAAAACAACTAAAAAAAAAAAGACCCTTAGAGGCATAGGTGTCCATGGGACGATAATCCAGCAAAGCAATCACACTAACGGCCGTTAAACTTGAAGAGAATGGGATGCACAAGGAAATATAATCTTGTGTTGATTTAAAAACTTTTTTGTCAACCCTGAATGGCTGAAGGAGGAGAAAAATTGGAATTGGATTGCAGATTTATTGTCAACGCTATTTTCAAGACGGACTTTTCAAGAAAGGCTCAATATTAATGAGAGCGGTCGAACAACTTCCAAACGAGCAAGCCTTTAGCAAGCAAGAAAAGGTTTTGTCCGCCATTTACAGCCGAAAGGTAGGATATTAAGCCAGAAAATTGGGGTCAGGTCGGACAATCATTACATTTGTGTCCGGCCGGGCTTCACTCTAGCTCACTCTTTTCTATTATCTACCTGTAATTGTTCTTCTTTGTCTCTGTTTATACAGTCTCATTTAACTTTGGTTTCATTACAAAAGACATGCTTTACATGTCGTGCATCTCTGCAGCGTTGGGCCCTTCGCATTCCCACCCTTCACCTCTTGCGCAGTCCGCATTGCCGGCTTTCCAAGCGTACTGCGCCAGGCAGCAGCATCGGCCAGCACCATCAGACCCAGAGAACCGGGAATTCTGCTTGGGCCAGGTTTGGCCCAAATCACCTCTCCTCCACCCGAGTCCTTACAAATCAAATTGGAAATTTCATTTCCAAAAGCAACCTCATTGAGCAGGTTCATTTGCCAATGACACATTGGTAATTTAGACTGAATCTGCAGGACTAGGTGTGAAATGCTCCGCTCGTCACTGATTGAAAATATAAACTTCTGTTAGTGTGTTTTATTTTTTCAAACATTGAGATGGAATGTTCTTCAGCAAGTAAAACATTTTAGCCGATAAATACATGTCTCGAAACCTGGCAGCCATGTCCCAAAATGACCACAAAGTGTCAAGGGCACGGATGTCAAACATACAGTTCGTGGGTTACAAACCGCCCGCCTATTCTTTCTGAGTTTGTCAAAATAAGAAGTGAGTCTCTGGGTCATTTCTATCAACAGTGATGTTTTTTTTTTTTAATGATTTCCATCTCAATGCTCTCTGCGGCCACCAAAGGGCAATGCTGAGTTTGTATAGCATGGTGCGTTAGTTTAGGTGTAAAACTCCATTCACTCAACTGTTGAAATAAACCAGTTAACACATTCAATGTCAAACATGAAAATGCTTTTCCCCCATTGTCTGTGAATAAAAAAGAAATAAAAGACCCCTTTAATCCATAAATATAATATGTAGAGTACAGATAGGTCACTAATGTAACCTGAATGATGAGTTAAGAAAATATTTTTTCAAAATATAAAAAATTAGAGTCTTTTACTATTCCGACCTGCTTTCGAACAGAAAGTCTGGATCTGGCCCCTAAGACAAACTGAGTTTGACATCCCTCGTCTGGGGGAAATTATTTAATATTTTTTTTATTTTTTAAATAATACGTTTTTTTTTACATAAATGGTTGTGTGCTTGCAGCACGGCGGCGCAGTGGTTAGCGCTTGTGCGGCACAGTTCATGTCATGGGAACCTGTCGTGGGTTCAAATCCATGCGGAGTTTGTATGTTCTCCCCGTGCTTGCGTGGGTTTCCTCCGGGCACTCCGGTTTCCTCCCACGTTCCAAAAACATGCATTTCAGGTGAATTGGTCGGTCCAAATTGTCCATAGGTGTGAATGAGCGAATGAGTTGTCTGTCCGTGTGTGCCCTGCGATTGGCTGGCAACCAGTTCAGGGTGTCCCCTGCCCACTGCCCGGAGATGGCTGGGATGGGCTCCAGCCCCCCGCGACCCTAATGAGGATAAGCGGTACGGATAATGAGATGAGATGAGATGAGGTTGTGTGCTTATAACTTTGTCCATTGTGCTCATAATTTTTCTCTTTTTCTTTGAGACTCTATTGCTCAATTACACACCCTCTCACACTTAATTGACTTTGAAATTAACTTTGCAAGCTTTTATTTTCTCAATTTGTCCTAATTTGATGCATTGTATGAATTTATATTGCAGAAGCAGAGCATAAGGAACCAAAAGTAAAGTAAGAATTCTGCTGTCAAGCAACATTTCTTGCGTGATGCACACGTGAATCAATTCTATTTTCATATGAAATGTTTTCCTCATCTAAAAATGCTGACAAGATGCTTGGTACACTTTACATAATATACTTTGTCTTTATGATGTGTTTTCTATTCAATGGATATCAACGAAAAACTCGTCAGAACGCAGCAAATGTGCAATGGACCCGCTTCACAGAGTTATTTTCATTTCCGTTGTTGTCAATGCTACTCCAAGAAGAGTTTAACAAATCCATGCAAATTAGCGGCAGTCAGATTCAGGGAAAGGAATTATTGATAGTTGATAAAGAATAAACGATACTCCACTATGAAATAACTATTAGATCCATCAATTTTTGTTTTGTTATATTAGGGCCCGGTCACACAGCCGTTTGCGTCTGTATCGCGGGTAAAATGTTGCGATTTTTTTTTTGCTCGTGGTTGCCCGCGATGGAAAATGCGCAAAATTGGCCGACCCGCTGTTCATCGGTGGTATGCCCGCAAAACAGACGCCGGCGACTGTTCCGCTTCCTCATCGCGTCATTTCCGCATCGCGTCATTTCCGCGTCATTTCCGCGTGTGGACAACGGATATAAAAGCTGCCGAGCCGGTGTTATGCCGAGAAATGCATCCTTGCCGAGATTTGCATCCCCTCGCTACTACAACCACTTTTACCTCGTTTTATCTCACTTTTATATCACTTTTAGGGAATTTAATGGCGAACATCTAACAAAAACCACTTCGTCTTGCATTTGTTGGGAATGTAATACAACTTAAACCATTCCGTCTTTGTATTTGTTGTGAAAGTAATCGAACGGTAATGCACGCCGTATACAAATCACTTTTGAGCAGGTAACATGTTTATTTTGCCTTTTTCTATTCAAATCGCTCGTATTGAAACTATTATGCACTCTACCATAAAGCTTATTTCTGCATAATAAGCTTCACGGTAGAGTGCATAACAGTTCACAAAAGTGATTTATATACGGTGTGCATTACCGTTCGATTACGTTCACAACAAAAACAAAGACGGAATGGTTTAAGTTGTATTACATTCCCAACAAATGGAAGACGAAGTGGTTTTGGTTATATGTTCGCCATTAAATTCCCTAAAAGTGATATAAAAGTGAGATAAAACGAGGTAAAAGTGGTTGTAGTAGCGAGGGGATGCAAATCTCGGCAAGGATGCATTTCTCGGCATAACACCGGCTCGGCAGCTTTTATACCCGTTGTCCACACGCGGAAATGACGCGATGAGGAAGCGGAACAGTCGCCGGCGTCTGTTTTGCGGGCATACCACCGATGAATAGCGGCTTGGCCAATTTTGTGTATTTTCCATCGCGGGCAACCACGGGCAAAAAAAAATTCGCTAAATTTTACCCGCGATACAGACGCAAACGGCTGTGTGACCGGGCCCTAAACTAGCTGTTTCATATTTAAAATGTGTACTGTTTTTGCCTGTAAATTTTTGTTGTTTGTTTTCTTAACTCAATGTCGACCGTGAACTACTTTTGATAGACCCTTTAAGACCCAGAGTTATAAAATTACACCTTTTTTTTTTCTAAAAACCGGGAGTAATTTTTCGTTGTTGTTGATGTTCTTCAAATTAACAGAATCATTGGGTGCTATTGTTCACATTCAAAATGATTCTGGGTGTGACATTTGTGTATAAAGGGCACCTACAAGTGTTTAACTTCTACAATCTGCGAAACTTTGCCTACGCAACACTTTTAGAGATATTTTTCGTTTAATCTACTGTTACAAGGAGTCAATGCAAGTGTTGTTTTTAACTGATGTATAAATGTTTGCTGGTTTCTGTTCTGAGGATGAATTCAAGTAGTAAGTGTAAAATCATGCTACACTATTGACCCAATGTCGTAATATCACAACGCTCTCATAAAACTTAGCAAAAAATATGTTTTTTTTTCAAACACATTTTTAATTTCCAAAAGTCTGTGTTGGGATTTTTGTAGCTTTAATTTTGAAAATGGTTTATTGGATTGAAACAATTTTTTTGCAATCAGTAAACCAATTTGCTTCTCTGTGTTGCTTGTGCTCCACCATAAATCTTTTTTCTTTCGCTGAAGGATGCTAAAATTTCCTAAACTAATACAAATTTAAAATACGTTATTGCTTTGAGTTCTGATATAAATTACCAATCCCAAGAAAATTGACTCAATGAACCAGGCCGATTGAAATAGCACAAAAAAATTATTAACACAGAGAATTAATAATAGGAAAAAATGGGGAAAGGAAGGTGCCTAAGAGTATGGGAGTTTTCAACCTCTGAAGTCGTGAAGTTAGTAGCACCAAAAGAAAGTATCCAGCTATAATGCTAGTCATTTTGGGGAGATTACCTCTTACAGAAAAAAATGTTCATTCCTAAGAACAAGCAAACATAGTGTTGAATCTGAAACTGTCCTATTATTTGTTGATGCGGAGAGATTTGGTCTCATGCTCTGTATGGTTGCAATATATGGCGCACGTGCGGATTTCAAGGCCGCAGTGCAGACCCGCACAATCGCGTCAAGCGGTTGACTTGAGATGAGGCGGGGAGGAGAAAAAGAGGATGAGCTATCGATCAGCTCCTCTTTATATATGGACCAGGGGCACTTGACCAGATCATGCCTCTTTGGATCGGATGACGGTGTTTGAAGTTGCTAAAATTTTTAGAAAGCTAAAGAAGTGAGAAATGTGCGTAATGTTCTGTACTTGAGAATGCCCCTCCAATCGAGATAATTACGTATGGTGAGAACACTTTTTGTATCAATACATAACTTTGGATGTTTTAATTACATTCAAAACTTCATGTTATCAGATTTCATTATGGTACATGGTGAATTGGTACATTCAGGAACTGTCCAAAAGGGGACGCCGTCGTTCCCTCTATTCCAAAGCGAGCTACCGAAACAAACAAGGTGCAAAACAATTTTGTGCTGGGCTTATTTGCTCTACACCTCATATATCACAATCTAATTGCCTAAATGTTTACTCCATATTTTCTATCTGGGTATTACTGGGTTGATCCCAAACCAATGATTTTTTTGTTTCACACACTTGGGAACTTCTTTTTGAACTAAGTAAACATTAGTAGTGTGACAGATGGAAAGTAGGGATAGGAGGCGGCGGTTAGACTCAAAAAAAAAAGATTAATCAAAATGGGTAATTTCAATGAAACTTAAATAAAAACTGGAAAATAAATAGACATTTTATACCTAAACAAGACACACAAATGGATAACCGACACTGATGTTGCTGTTTGAGAGAGGAATGAGACACAGGGTTACGAGACGGGAACAAGAAAACAGAACATGACAAATCAATTCTCGGTACAGGTTAGAAACATATTGTATCAAATGAATAGATGGTTTGCATTATGCATACAGTAAGCAGATTTCTCCAGTTCTGTGTTAAGGTAGAAAAAGGAAAGTCTTAATGTAGGTAGGTACTACATATCAAAATAAATGACTAATATATGAAACTGTATAAAGAATATGGCTAGTTAGACGGATGATTGTATGTTTTTTTACTGTAACAATGCATTTATTATTATTTTTACTATAATCTAAAATGGTCCCATCTTATGAGGTACATACGCTGCCCTACTTACAAACGAGATAGCTTCCAGACGATCGTTCGTAAGTTGAATTTGTTCGTTAGTTGCTCCAGTGCTATATTTTGTATGGAAAGTATGTTTAAGGTTTATATAAGTAGGTTTAAGGCTTGTATAAGTAACCTGTATTGTTTTGAAACTGAAAAATAAACAGTTAAAATAATACTATGCTCTATAACATTACAAAGCAGGCCGAATGATAAAGCATAGTACGGAAAAACAAAACTACACATTAAGCGTTTTCATTCTGTGGTCTGTGAAGCCCTTTGAGACTCCTTGTGATTAAGGGCGTCACAATAAACATGACTTGACTTGACTATAAAGATAAATAAAGTTAAGTTGAACTTACTTTTGAAAGATTGAGGCGACTTCCTCCACCCTGGTAAAAAGTGGACGAAAAAAAGCGATCCAACCATTTTCTCAAATGCATCAAGCTTCCATATTCCACTTTCAGTTGAAATGAAACGGCTTGCCTGTTCTTTAAGCTTCACACCAACCATATCGAATAGATGCACGAGATATTAAACAATAATAACGTCGAAGTTCTTAGTGTGCTGGAGACACAGTGCAGCGTGTATAAACACAAATCTGGAAGTAGAAGCCGGATTTCTTCTTCGGGGTGGATGCTGGGTGACCTCTCACAGCGCAATGCAGCGGAAATAAGCACTACAGCATGTCCTCTCATCGGATAAAGGTACACACAATACAAAATCTAACTTACAGCAATGTCCGGGTACTTTTCGACATCCCGAAAAAAATGTTTCTATATACCGTTGTTCGTAACTCGAATGTTCGTAAGTAGGGGAGTGTCTATAGTCCTCTTTTCAACATTTTGCTGGGAAAAAAACCAATCTAATACAATTGCTATGAAAACATCAAACAAAAGTCTGCTTTTTTGCCATTGAAATTGAACTGGAACACAAATGACGAGAATATAGCAGATGATAATGCAGTCTGCTACATAATTCATGACAATGGCTGCATTACAACAATTGCCGTCAGCTGTTGTGCAGGAGATAATCCACAGTGAGGGGGCGCAGTTATTGCTCCGCTCAAAGCCAGACTTTTTTCATACCGACATGCTGCATCATGAATATTCCAGTAATATGTTACTGAAAGGGGGAGCAAAAAGTTTGTTGTGTTTCAAGCTTCACTGAATCTTGCAAACTACTCAGGGAGGCTTGTTTCTATCACCAGAGGAACCAAAATTGAACTCAAATGTTTAAAGAGAAGTATTTTATGCAGAGGGAGTTATTTTTTTTTCTGAGTTCACGGATTTCTTGAGCGCATGGGTAGGCGGGGCACTAATGAAGACGCAACTCTGGACAGCCTTCTCCACTCTTAACGGTCCATGCCCTGTTCCTGGGTTGTGGAAAAGTTGGCACCAGTCCAATTCTTAATGTTGTCCCCCCAGTTCTTTTTCGGCCTTGATTTATGATGCTGATCCCTCTTCTGATATGAGAGCTCCAATATATTTAGATTTTGTGAAAGATTCTAGCTCTCTGTGGTTGATGGTGATTTTTGTGGTGATACTCTGGGGATTGTTGGTCATTACTTTTGTTTATTTCTGTGCTGATTTCCATCCCATAGTGGGTTGACACTTTGCCCAGGTGATTGACCAGATTTCTGAGATTCTTTTCGTTTCCTGCCAATCCGGCAATATCATCAGCAAAACGGAAGTTAGTGATCTTGTGTCCCTCAATACTGACTGTACCTTAATGTTGCTTCAGACACTCAGACGTGATCCTCTCCAGGAAGGTGGGAAATAAAGTTATAGACAGAATGCAATCTTGTTTCACACCGACTGTGATTCGAAACCACGCTTCAATGGTACCATTACTGCACTGTTGGCATTGGCATACAGCTGTTCAATGGTCTGAACTAGTTCCTGGCTCATGTTGTACCTAGACATGCCATCTGTCGGACGCCTTATCGAAAACGAGATAGAAGTTCCTCTGTTCTTGTTGAAACTTCTTACATAGGGTGCACAGATTAAAAATCTGTTCTGTGGTTCTTCTTCCCTTCCTTAATCCAGCCTGTTCTTCGGCTGGGATGTTTTCAGCCTGTGGTTTCAGTCTGTTCAGTAGGGCCTTTAGCATAATTTTACTTGCATAATTGATTTGGAGTACACATTTTTTTTATTGATATTATATTTTCTACAGTCATTGTAATTCTAGTTCAGGCTCTGCCCAACTAGCTAGTTTTATCTAACAAGTCAGTGGTCCCTACCAAGCTCCATAAAAAGGTAAAATATGAATTTATGATATTAGATTGACCAGATACAATATGTGAACACATTTATCTTTTCAGACGTGACTGAAATGTGCATGACGGAGGCCAGCCAACCTTCATCACGAGCCTTATTTACTCTAATTTGGTTCTTAAATTGACGACGCAAATGGAATCTAATGTAAGTAAAAGAAAACCAAGCTGCAGTTTAACGTGGAACTGATGGACTTGTGACCATAACTTGGCTTTTTACTTTGAAGACAAAACTGGTAAAATGCGTTTCTTACCATTGCTTGTGTGGCCACCTAGTCATTGTTACACAGATTAAAAGAAGCTTTTGAGAAGGTAATACTTTTAGTAGATACTTAAAATAAAAGGAGACATCTATGGGTTTTAAACTTGCAAAGAGGAGAGTGAGACTTCCTAATAGAAATTCCATCCCATTCTAATGACCCTATTTATTTGTACTTTTTAATAAGACTGTTGTTCATTTAAATAGTTTTTTAACGTTTTGCTTAGTCATCATAGTTCATTTTTGGTTTATCAATTTACTAACTTCATAAGATACTATAGAACTTATTTTTAGTTTGAGAAGTTTAAAATTTACAATTTAAAATTAGTGTAGATTAAAATTATATCTTGTTTTTTTTAAATATGCAAAGAACAGAAGAAGCAGCAGTAGCATATAAAAGAAATGGAACTCGAATGGTACCAAAAATATTTTACGTTTCGTTTTTTAGAATGTAGATCTGACGAGGATGGAGTAAGGTATCACACTGCTACATCTACTATTCACCTCGACGGGTTTCCTGACTACTTGAGTCAACTAGGAGATTATTATAGTGAGTTTTACTGAAGAGCACAAATACACGCACACACGTTTTTTTACACATACACAGAGACAAGCGCACACAAACACACACGCACACTTGTACGCGCACACGCACACACATACGCACACATTTTTGTTGTTTTTTTCACTGTTTTTTTTTTTACTACTAGGTTGCAGTAAATATTACAGACTGCCTATCCCTTTAAGATTACTCGTTCTTCAAATTACATTGTAGTCCAGCGCTATTGAGTTACGGAAGTCGTACTTTCTCCCTCAAATGATAATTAGTGTGTTTTTTTAAACGATTTTCATTCCAAGCAGGTGTTTTTTACGAGCCCTGACACTAGCGTATTTGCCGAAAATGCAAGTATGCTGTCACATGAAATCTTTTGTGTCATCCTTCAAACTAACAGCTGCAAACAACAATTACAGCCTGGTCCAGATAAGCAAAGCAGCACAGGCTGCAGTCATGTTGCTTCATAAGTGCTGAGTGAATCAACTTATAAGATTTTTATATGAAAAGAGATCTTTTTAAACAGCTTCTTACAGGGTAAGACAATGACTGATGCAATAAAACCTGTTGTGGAATGCTCTGCCCCCTGTGATTCGATCTGGAACCTCAGTGGAACTATTTGAATCTAGGCTCAAAACACACTTCTATTCTATAGCTTATGAATGACCTATATTTCCTGTTGACGATATCTGTGTATGAATTGTTATTACAACATTCATTGCAGCCTGGCCATCCTGGATGGGGGATTACCCCATGTGCAGTCCCTTCTCAAGGTTTCTTCATTTTCCTCATGTTGAGATCTTTGAGTTTTTCCCTGCCCTCATGTAGGTTTTAGATCAGGGGATGGTGTCATAATAGTCTGTGGTTTGCAATAATCTGTGGTCTGTGCAGCCCTTTGAGACTCCTTGTGATTAAGGGCTATACAAATAAACATGACTTGACTTGACATGTGTCAAAATGAAGAAAAATTAATCGATACAAAGTCTAATTGGATTTTTTTTTTTAATTTTTTGTACTTTACAAAACACATTATTATTTTTTAAACAGACAGTTGACTCCAGCATTTAACAATATTGTGAGTTGATCAAAGATAAGAAAATGTTTACCCATTGACACAAGAACCTAAATTCCATCAGAAGAGTCTGGGAATGGGAGCATTTTCCTCCCCAAAAAGCCTACTTGAGAACTATTAATAGTATATGGTTGGATTTAGATCCTTGACTAAGAGCAGAAGTGGAGAAATACTTTTTTGTCTGTAAAAAAGTATCTGATTAACCATGAGAAATATTGTATTATGATAAAGTTTGCATATTTAAAAAGTCTATACACAGTGTATAAAACATTTTCTTCAGCTACAAATTTTATTTTCAATGTGTGCTGTGGGCCGCTATAAAATGGCCCCCGTATCGTCGGTGGGACACCCCAGATATAAAGCATGTTTAATGATTTGAGGCTGCTTAAAAATATGAATTGCACTGCAAAAAAATCTAAACTATGGCATAAAGATTGGTCATCAAGCTGATCCCTGAAGTCATAGTCAATGAAAATACATGATGAAATATTGAATTGATGAAGTCCACATCACATCCTTTAATTTTGACTTTCAATCTTTTTCTTTTACGAATTTGTTGTTTCAGCAGCTCAAGTGTTCAATTCCAGCTTCCTGCCCGCGTGGAGTTGGCATCTTATCCCCGTGACTGCGTGAGTTTCCTCTGGGTACTCCAGATTCCTCCTATATTCCAAAAACATGCATGTCAGGTAGTTGGCTGGTTCAAATTGTCCCCAGAGGTGTAAGTGAGTTGTCTGTCTCTGTGTGCCCTGCGACTGGCTGGCAACCAGTTCAGGGTGTAAGGATAAGCGGTGCAGAAAATGGATGGATGAATGTTGTTTCAGCATATACTATACATTCGTCCCGTTGCGATACTTCAACACTAAATGGGAGTGAGCTCGAGAAAGAAGATGAAGGTGTAAAATGTTCGTTTTGCTAGAGCAACAGAAGCTAATTTATCATTCTCTAGAGGTCAGGCGACGCTCCCTTGGTTGTGAATTTTAATGTTGTTTTTTATGGCTCTTAATAAACTCCATTTTGCTGTGGGCGCTTACACGGAAAAGCACAGCATACTTCATTCAGCTTACTTAGTGACTCAAAGAGAGGAAGCCAAATTTAGCCGACAGAACTATGTCGTACTGTATTATTGAATGTAGTGAAGTGAAATATTGAGGTCATTAGACACAGGATAGAAGTCGTTCAGATTCATATGTAAATCCTGATTCACTCATACGCAGCAGAAGCCACAAGGCTGCGCCTCTGGGAGGTCATAAAACAAAACAATTCTTTTTAAAGTATGATGTTATTTTTAAATCAACAAGGGTTTCTAAAATCTGCAAAATGGGCCCAGCATATTTCTAGTTAGCTAGTGGAAAAAAAACATTAGTTCGAGACAGAGGTGTACACAAAACTGCAGGGCGCGGCCAAGCAACGATGTTCATGTTTCAAGTAGCCTAGCAGGAAATCGTAAAGTCTCTTCAAATCGCCTTAAGCCTTGATCTCAAAAACAGTCACATGCTGCAGTCCTTGAAGGGAAGCTCTGTCTGCAGCTCTGAAATCCCCTATACAATAAATCTCAATCTCATTACTCCTCTTTTCCCGCCATTTTGCCCCCTACTCAAGCAAAGAACGTTTAAGAAGACAAAAATTATATTCCGATCCTCCACAATGCATAAGGGGAAGGGGCAGAGTAAGGGACACAAGCCCCCTTTAAATAAGTTAAGTCAGAAGCACCCTAGCTTCTCCCTAGTCCCGCTCCCTCTGGATTACTGACCATCCATCCATCTATCCATTATCTGCACCGCTTATCCTCAGTTGGGTTGCGGGGGTGCTGAAGCCCATCCCAGCTATCTTCGGGCAGTGGTCAAGGGACACCCTGAACTGGTTGTCAGCCAGTCTGGATTACTGACCAGCTAGGAGCAATTGTCTAGCACAGGGGTCGGGGACTTATGGCTCGCAAGCCAGATATGGCTCTTTTCATGAGTATATCTGGCTCGGAGACAGAAACAGCCGTATTTTAATAATTGCAGAGATCTGGCTTAACTGGCATTCCCTGATGCTTGAGTGCAGTCAGTCGGCTGCTTTCGACATCACTTTTATACCCTGAAAGGAGAAGCCCTCCAATTTTGTAGTACTTCAGTACAATGACAATAAAGAACATTCGTTCAACTGCAATTCTGTGTTCTGTGTTTTTATATGTAGATCGATATTTATTATTTCGTTACTTACTCCTTACTCTCAGTCGGTAAGGATGTCATCTTAAGGTAAATATGCCCCTTGGTGGGGGCTTTTATAAAGGTGCGACACTGCTTCCCAGATTTCCACTTTTGGCGGGGGTTTCTAGTGATACCTGACGGATCACTGTATATGTGTTTACGCCATGTTGTTGAACATAAGCTCCTTAATGGGGCACTGGGAAACAAAATCCAAATAAGAAACAATGACCAAAACTGATGGACACTGCAGTGAGCAGGGCAAAGTATCAAAGGAAACCAGAAACAAACACACCTGGTGGAATGAAATGTCAATGACACGACAAACTTTGCTGATCAAAAATATTGTTTTAAAGGGTTCAGGATTACTGGACACAGATGTTTAATAATTGGACACAACTTTGCCCTTTGTTGGTAGGAGATATGTCAGACTCTAACATAACTTCCCCCTTAAGGACTGAATACCATTCCCTTGCCACCAGGACAGGGAACTAGGACACCAATCCCGAGGAGATCGAAATCTACTCCGAGCCGCTCAAACCGTCCACGCTACGGGAGCTGGAGCGCTGTTACAGGTTACATTGGGTATTCATGTATTATATTCCTTTTACTTTATTATTGTTGTATTTTCAACACAAAGATACTGCTGGAAGTGTGAATTTCCGTACGGGGATGAATAAAGTATCTATCTATCTATCCATCTATCTATCTATCTATGTTGTGACATGCCTGAGGAAGAAGCCACGCAAACCTCATGCCATCAAGAAAAGTGCGGGGAAGTCGCCAAAGAGCTGGTGTTGGAGAAGCAGCTTGAGCTAGAGAGTAGGCTAATGGACGTCAGCGAAGAGCTGAACCCGGGGAAGAAGACTTCTAAATCCTAACTGGAGAAAGCAACCATGGAATCTGACACTCAGCCGTTGCGCCTGAGGCAGCAGCGGCTCCTCTTCTGACTCTTCCTCATCCTCCTTGTCTTCCTCCTACACAAGCGAGTCAGATTCCGGTTAAGCAACGGATTCACTTTAATTTTTTTTAATTATTCTCTAAAGTGGTGGTCACCCGAATGACCCCACTCCTTAGTGGACTGGACCGGAAGAGCGGCTCCAGCCAAATGATGGTGGCCGTCCCAGGGCCGCATGATTGTAAATGTTTCCATGCCAGGAAAGGGTTGAGATGTGTTTGTATTATTGTGGGGGAGTTTGGGGGACAGAGCCAAAGTTTGTTCTACTTCTTGAGAAGTTTTCCCTTCTCACCGTTCTCGCTGTCTTGACGGTGTGTGTAGATGTTCTGTTGAAATAACTTTCTTTTGGGGTTGGGCGATACTGGGAATTATGGTATCGCACGATCCGCCTAATACATTGTAGTAATTATCAATACGGATCCGATGGAAATGTCATAATGATTGAGTAATTGAACCTTCCCACTTGAGTTGGTTTATAATTACGATAAACACAGGGCAAAGTTTTTAGGACCAACAAATTTTTCATTTTTTGATTACCTACATTGCAAACTGCTTCTGTTCCAACTCTTTTAGAACAAAAAGCCAAGATAGTCAAACCAAACAAGCAGCAATGTAACAAAAATGCAAATACTATATAACAATGTCAACTAGAGAACTAAAATACCTTCCATTTCACAATATTTGTAAAATACACTTTTTTCTTATTGACTTTGTTGACATAGTAACAATGGATTTACAGGTTTTGGTCCATGAACAGCAACATGGTAAAAAATGATTGCAGCTCGATGCTCTTTGCAGGGTGAGAGTTAATAAAAGTGTGCCTGTCAGTCACACAGCAAGGCATAAACTCAGAGTTGCAGAGGGCGCTGTGTGAGAGAGAGAGGGGCTGTGCTATGCACATACAGAAGCAGTACTTTGGAGTGATTGGTGGAGGAGTGAAGTATTGATTCCAGGAAAATTAATAGATCTGACAGAGAATGCAGGATTGTTTAAGGCGTGCTCAGGTTTTTATTTTATAGTAGTACACCCAATTAAGGTGGCAGGGAGGAACTACACATCATGCCATTGGGCTTTTAGGGTGCTGTGTTAGGACCGACCCAACCGCAGCAAAAACTTGAATTTGACGAAATGAAAACATACCTGTAAATCCAAAAACTGTCCTCATCAGACATCTACACGTTGAGTTGAACGTGAGGGTGACAGCATGCCTTTATTCACTTCTAACACTTCGCCAAATTAGTTTTTGGCTGAGGAAAAGGGACGCACCACACTGTTATCAATCGTACCGCATACCTCTGATTAACATTACAAGTGCCCCAGAGACCTCATCAAACTAGTTTTGAGACAAAACACTACTTACAAATGTTTGAGGTTACAAAGCTTATCCAGAACGCTATCAATTCGTAAGTAGAGATACCAGCGTGTGGATCACATCTGATATAAAGATGGATGACCTAAATCAGCAGCCACCAGCTGTCGTCATCCTCACCTTCTGATTGGCTGAGAACAAGCACTATCTGATTTATAAAAAGATTGTATCATTGGCTACTTTCTACCCAGTCGGAAGAACTGTGATGCCGCAGTAGAGCCAAGATTGGCAAAGTTTGTATCTACATTTGGATCGATCCACCCACCTCTAGATATCATCTGACATCCTATTTTAGATTTGAAGCTGTTTACAAATAAAAAAGGATTTTAATGAATGAAAATATTTAAAACATGGACTCCAGCACCACCGTCACCCTAGTGAGGATAAGCGGTGCAGAAAATGTATGGATGGATAGGAGCTCCTTAAAATTCACCGTAGGATTTCTGCAGGCTTTACATTGCAGAAGTATAAGAAAAATTCTTTAGGTCTTGCAAGTGATCTGTCTTTGCAAAATATTTTTTAAGGTTCAGTCATTATCGCAATGTAACATTTGTTTCGCTGCAACATAAATATGGCATATCTGGAAAACGCAACCAAAATTATCTTTTATATAAAAAATATTTACATGTTTTTAGAGGGTTGGTTTTTCAGACAGGTGTTGTTGTAAAAGTTGAAATTGCTCTATAACAAAGGTGTTCAACATATTTCAAGCTTTTAGCTATTTTTTGTTTCTAAGTAGCGCAAAGGGCACCTAGTTTCTAAAATAGCAACTTAGTTAAATGGCTTGCTAAACGACTAGAAGGGGAGCTAGCTAGTTAGCCAAAAGAGTAAAAGGCCATCTAAACAGCGAGCTACAAAGCTAAAAACAAAGTGAGATAGCTGGCTAGAAAGCTTGATAACTGGCAAAAAATTGTAAAAAAGGTGAAATTTTGGCTAGGTAGCATGCAAAAAATAGTGCAAAAAAGCTAGTTAGATAGCTTGCTTAATAGCTAAAAGGGTGGGAAGGTAACTAGCTACAAAGGCAAACATTTAGCCAGATAATTAACTAAAAATATGTAAATGTTTTTGATTAGTTTGATCTAGTTCCTGTTAAATAAATCAGTAAAATGATAAATAGATTCTCATTTAACTCTCTTAATTAATTGCTTGAAAAATTATCACTACTTTGATTTTTTTTTTGTCCATGAAGCCACTGGAATGGACTTTACTTATTTGAATTTCTTAAATAATTTATCATGTTATTACGAGTTTCCTTATTAAAAATAGGGTTAAATGGATCCAGTCAACCAATAAAAAATTATTTTACTGGAAAATCTCAATGACCCAGCACTGGTGAGCTATTTTCAGAACCGGTCCGCGGTTACTTCAACTATTCTTAGGGGGCACCTGGTGCCTGCGGGCACCACTTTGGAGACCACTGCTCCATATAGAACATATTCAAATGTCTCCTTCTCATCCCCCCTTCACTGTTTTTTGCTAAGGGCATTGGAACAATTTTTCTAGGATTAAGAATTATGCCTTCTAATTATCACATCACATCTTCAGCCTGCGCTTGTTGTGAGGGAACCTATGTAACATCCATCCATCCATTATCTGCACCTCTTATCCTCAGTTGGGTCGCGGGGGTGTTGGAGCCCATCCCAGCTATCTTCGGGCAGTGGGCAGGGACACCCTGAACTGGTTGCCAGCCCGTCGCAGGGCACAGAAAGACATACAACTCACTCGCTCAATCACATCTATGGACAATTTGGACCGGCCAATTACGCTGACATGCATGGTTTTTAGCATGTGGGAGGAAACCAGAGCGCCCAAAGGAAACCCATGCAGGCACAGGGAGAACATGCGACCTCCGCACAAGAAGGCTGGTAGTTGGATTTGATCCCATGACCTCAGAACTGTGCCGCGGACGCGCTAACCACTCAACAATTCCTTCTATTTTTTTATGTATTTATATGCTTTTCTTTTTGATGCGTTATTCACCTTAAAACAGTAACTTTTGGAACTTAAAACAATAAACTAGTGTTGCAAAAGAAATAAGTATGCCGGGAAACATGTGCATTACTTTCAGATGGTCACTAATGCTGAGGAAACGTGACTACAGAGAATCTGGGGTGCTCCAGACTGGACTTTGTGAAACGGGGGTTTGTTATATATGCTTTGCAGTGGAATAAGACTTTCTTTGTTTATTAGTGAATGAGCATTGCTAGCGTAAGGAGCAAGATTTGGGAACAGGGTTGTAATCGGATTGAGCCTTAATGTCAGACCTGCATCACTTTTATTGATAATGATTTACATTTAGTGGTTATGCCAGCTCGAGTTTTGATAAGGCGTGCACAACACTTTTAGTTCTGAACAAAAAAAAGGATTTTATTTATTGATTAATTCTGAGGCGATGATAATTTCAGGAGGAGGCGAGCATAGCAAAGTGCTTTAGGGACAAATGCATGTCCTAATTTCAGTTCCTCAACCCACATTATTCAATGATGCTTGACTGTGTCATTGTCATCATCAGCTGCTTCTATAATGAGTTGCTTGGCACCTTCCATGTAAGGCCTCACCATTACTGGAGGAATGTGAAGACACAAAAGGTAGTACCACTCTTAAGTGCTTCTTACAAGAAGTGCAAACATGAACATAAATACACACTTGCTACCATATGTACTCGGTGAAATCACATCCTGCCAAATTAAATTTGTGGAGCTTTTAAAATGTCAATACCTCCCTAAAGACTCAGTCAAGTCAATGTAGTATGTTGCTCCAATCATTCGTCTGTGAGAATTTCAGCACTCAGATGCTGCACTTGAAACAGCGCACCCTCCAGTGTTGGGATAACGGCTGGGAACAAACAAGCGTGAGATTGTTCTTTTTAAACCCTTCTTGCATTTTAATGATAAGATTAGCATTCGTTAAATGAAACTCATCTTAAAACCATCATTTTAAAGGAGAATTTACTGTAGATGTCTAACATGTGGAACATAACTGAAAAACAGACAAAAATTCAGACTCCAGAATTTGTTATTATTGAAAGTTCCAACTGTGTGTCTGGTCTTTAAATGCACCACTGAACCAGCGCAGAATGCCCGTGGGAGATTTGCTTAGGAGAGGCATGTTTTTCTACAAAAAACTGTCTTAGCTTATGAGAAAAGCCATCACCATTGCGGGTAAGATATCATTATGTTTCTGCCATTTAGCATCATGGTATGGTATGCTATGAGCTTGGTAGCAGACAAAAAAATCCTTATATGGAGTCATCAACACAACCTCGAAAATCATTAGCTTCTTCCTACCCAGTTGGAAGAACTGTGATGCCGCTGTATAGCCAAAAACATTATAGAGCTCTCACCCCGGCCACCACTTCTTTGAGCTGCTGCCTTCTCGTAGACACTCAGGTTCCTAAAGACAAGTACTAACAGTTTCAGAGACAGTTTCTTTCCCCATTGCCATCACCGCCCTAAACAAGCGCACAAGACTGTGAAAAAACACACATATATATATATATATATATATATATATATATATATATATATATATATATATATATATATATATATATATATATATATATATACACACACATATATATATATATATATATATATATATATATATATATATATATATATATATATATATATATATATATATATATATATATATATATATATATATATATATAGTACAAAAAAACGAGTATTCATATCTTATTTTTCAACTTCTTTTGGAAATATGTTGCTGCTCAATGTCATTTTTCGATTGTTCTGATGCTTGTACAGTCTAGGCCAGTCTCCAATAACTAACTTGTAAATATTTTCCCAGTTCATCTCAACATTCTTATTTATATTATTTTTCTTTTTAATGTGTTTATTAAGTATTTATCAAGGAGTGCCACGTGTAATGTTGTTGTAAATAATGTTCACTGATGTGTTATCAACGACAATATAGATAATTCTAAGTCTAAAAATAATACAATCCCTCTAATGCGTTGTGAATGGGCCTAAATTAGACAGTATTGCTCCTTTATTATGCACTCTGACATAATGTTGGTAAATAATGAGGAGTGCTTGTAACACTTATCATAGTTGCTGTGCAAGTTCCAACAGATAATTAATAGAAATGCAACCATGTCAGTGCATGCTGTATACTGCATTCATGCATTCTCAAGTACCTGTTTTGAAGGTTTGGCAAAGAGTACACTCTGTGAACCAAGCTCATCTTTAAATTGGTCAGGTTAGTTGATATTAAAATGTCATGAATTAAAGTATAAGGGGGAAAATCCTATTCCATTGTGGAAGTTTCCAGCATACAAAAAAGAAATCATGTTGTATGCTTGCGTAAATGTGGAGTGAAGTGCAAGGCTGATAGTTTGAGTCTTCTGAAGGACGAGAATGAAGATCTGTCACGCCTGGAGGGGCGACTTAAAGTGGAATAAGCCAATTTGAGACCTTGGACTGGACAGCCCTTGCTAACCTGTGCAACCTGCAATGCTGACCTACGGAGAACAATGCCTTAATATGGTGTAGTTACTTTCTTCTTCAACCTGTCCTCTGTTTTCCTTGTCCTCTCTTCTCTGTGTCTCACTCCGCTTGTTTCTTCCTTTTTGCCGCTCCCTCTTTTTGGGCCATCGACATATAGTGCTTTGCAGGATGTGAGCCAAATATGTAACACAACTGGCAATGATGTAGGAGCGCAAGGATAAAACTGATCTCTCGTTGTTGCTCTTGTTCTTCTTTGTTTTTCTTACCGCCTGAAGCTAATTAAGAAGGTTCTTTCCTCCCCGGGTGTGACATGACATGCTTTCACGTGATTAAGGCTAAAATGACTTCCTTTGCTACCAAACACGAAATGAGTATAGGCACTTGGACGCAAGCGGGGTTGTTGAAAACACATTGTTTGCGCAGAATACTCATGAGGAGAATTTGGCTCTGTCGAAGAGCTGCAACGCTTTAGGCCAGGCTATCCAAAATCCAGCCAGGAGGCCAGTTATGGCCATGATCGAAGTATTGATAGCCGCGGTACAGCATAAATTTGATCCACCCTACTTTGACATGGTAACTGTAAATAAAAACGAAGGTTGACTGTGAGGGCCTCCGCTTCCATGACAACTGGAAATTGGAGTATTTTTTTACTAAAATCCGAAACAACTGTGCCTGCATAAATTGCCAAGAGACTGTGGCTTCCAAAGAATATAATAATCTCAGCAGCGCTTTTCAAGAAACCCTGCTAGTCAAATGAAAACACGACAAAGGCGTGCTACGGGGTCAAGCACTGCAAACCTTTGATGGAGGGTAAAATTAGTAAAGACTGTTCAAAGAATGCCAAGCTGAATAGTCCGCCCTCACACCTATTCAGCTTAGCAAAAATAGCCCGCTTTCTGAAAAGCTTGGAGACCTCTCGGCCTTTGGCCTTCTGTTCTTTTGTTTTAATGATTGGATCGTGAGAAAAAGTGGATAGTGAAGCTCTAAGAGTAGGGAAGTTTATAAAGTAACTTCTTGCCTTTTAAGAAAAATAGATAAATATAGATGGTGTCTTTAGGATATGTATTGTTAAATGTCATTTTCGATCTGTTACATCCGTAAACAACTTTTCCCCCCGCTAAAGTTTAATATGGTCACATGATGAGAATGCTACGTTTGATTGGTGAAACATGATAGAGCCCGTCATGATAAATGCAAAAAACAGACAGGCGCAAATTGGAGGGGATGTATTAAGTGACGAAGTAACAACTTCAATGTTGCCTTATGTAGCGGAGTAAGAGTACCATTTCTTCTTCACAAATTTACTCAAGTAAAAGTAAAAATTATGGGGATTTAGTACAAATCGTCCCAAAACTTACACTAGTAAATGTACTGCGTTACTACTTACCTCTGATTTGAGGCGTAAAACTATTTTACCTTCCTTTAGTATGTCGAGTAGTCCAACTTTGTTGGCGATAGAAAGAATTTTCCTCTGCCTTTTGGTGCTTTTGTGGGTCCACACCATATTGTTGACATGATGGTTTTTTGGGGAGAAATTGAAAAAGATTTTAGCGTTTGTGTTGCAGGTTTGTTAAACTGTTTAACGTAGTGTACATCTTAGACTGCATTGATATTGACGCACAAGCATACACAGGCAGAAAGGGGAGGGCAACTGGTTGACCAATCAAAATGCAGGAGACCATGCACGATGAAAATCTGCGAAGTAGAAAAACCGCAAAATGTAAACTACAATACAGCGAGGGATTTCACAAAACTATATACAGAAACCCTTCGCTACTTCACGCCTGCGTTATTTTCTGGCTTACTGTTTTGCGGATTTTGAATTGAATTGTCTTTATTTTCAATGATTTAAACATATCGTGCATTATGTTCTGCAGCAGATAGCACACAGCAAATGTTATCACTGGGGCCCGTGAAAGAGGGCTTTGTGTGTTGGGTCGGCGTGACTGTATCTGTGCCTCTGTGATAGGCTGGTGTATTCTGTCAGTTGGGGCGGGTGGGTGCACAACTCAATGTCTCCACCCAAAACACACTGCAAATGCACGGCTATAGCTAGCTTCTAGCGGCTCGTTATATTGAAAAGAAATGCATAAATGTAATCGGACTCTGAGGAAGGTCAGAAGAGCGCAAAGAAATGATCACCAGTGGGTGCTCTGTAGATTGTTAGGAGAGAAGGCAGCGAGTATGCATGTCCAGACGACTGCTATGGGTACACTGACAACTCTCTTAAGCCACTCCTGCAAGCCTGTATCTTACCAACGCCAGATCCATTGCCCATGAAACAGATGGCCTGAAGCTCAAACTCATGGAAAACGCTACATTTGTCCTTTAAAAATCACAGAAACCTCGATTAATCCGAGGATACCCAATGCCTGCAAGCAGCTACTCAGCCACTCTGTAAAACATTTTCTTGCACTGAGAGAAGAAGCCCTCCAATTTTGTTGTACTTTTGTATATTGACAATAAAGACCATTAATTCAACTGCAATTCTGTGTTCTCTGCTTTTAATTTTTAAAACTAAAGTTTTTATTTTTTCACAATCATACAATATACACTCAGCCGGTAAAGACATCATATCAAGGTAAGCTTGACTGGTGAAGGTGTGACGTTACTTCACTGTTTTTCACTTTTCGAGGGAGGTCCTGGTACCCATTGACTATGATAACGTAGGGGTCACTTTATGGCGAAAATTTGAATTTACAAAAATGGAAAAATTTAAATATACCTGAAGCCACTTCCACTAATTACTTTTGTTATTATTAAATATGTATTTAAATTATTAGGATTATTTAATTGAATACATATTTTTTACATTGCCAGTAATATACAGAAGGTGCTGAAGGGAATAAACACATGTCAATACATCGAACTGCAGATGAATCATGATCAGGTTCTGTGGAAGCAGCTTTGACAATACATTCCCATAATGGGCATCCATTCAGACCTTTTCACCGGCTTGACTTCTTGCTTACCTACTCAAGCCCTGGCTAATGAAGATCTGGAAGCCAATAAAAAAGGATTATGCTTGATGGGCACATTTACAATGCCCATATCCCTACGCAGACTAGACACAGATACCTGAAGGTCAAGTGGAATTGGAGAGGGACGGACATTTTCAAAAGACCTTTTGTCAAGCCCTTATTGAAATTCATCAGTAAAAATAGCCTGGTCTAAGCCTTTTCAGAAATAAAATTGTCATGTTAATTCATTCTGATTGCCACATTGGGCCAACTAAACAAAATGAATGGTGTGGGGCCAGACGCGCCCACTGAAGCGTTACTCTGGATATTTCATAGTGAATTACCTTTGATCGACTCGTACCGTGAATCTCGGTGCAAGCTGATCAGTCGTCTATGTGCAGAATCCCAATTGCGGCTTTGCCAACTAATTGATTTGCATGCCAAGAAGAACCCCTTAAAAAGCAGAATGCAAAATGGCTATGCCGTCCAGGAAGCCATTTTCGTCTAAATTGTTTCCAATGAGTATCATGCACATTTATTTTCGCAAGTGTGTGCAGATGATCGACAGCCTGACCGTCCTTCAATCCATCCATCTATCCATCCATCTGTCACCCCATCCATCTATCCATTCATCCATCCATCCTTCCATGCTTAACACTTATTTTGCAATGGATCTTAGCTGGGGAATTCCTCTAACAAGAGTGTGTTTGTTTCTGGTTCATAGAATCTATTGGCAAAGGCTTATTTGTCAGATTATGGGCCGGTTTTGCTGTGTCTTCGAAAAGCAAGAATAAAAGACTAAGCTCTATTGCGTTTGCCAACGGTAAAAATTATTTATGCAAATAATTTTGTGTATGAGTGTACTGGTGTATTTTCTTATCCCCTTTTTGTAGGCAGTAAACATCGCACCGTCTAATTAATATGATACATTATGTGTTGAGTTACTGTAGGCCGCGAACTCCCCAGGGGTGATGCATATTGTACAGTCACATCTGTCTAATTGCACTTTTTACTCCTTTTTCCATGAACCAGAATGGTAATGCAAAAAAAATAAATAAACAAATACAAATGAGTGCTTGGCATGACGGTCACATTTCTAAATCTACCTTTAGTTTTGTAGTTCATATGAATGAATTTTACTTGTACATTCTAAATCAGTCAACTTTGACTGGACAATCGCCAAGCACATTTTTTCATTTAACGTTTTTTTCGTGCTCAGAGATGCAGGTGCATGACTGGCCACCAGTCAGTTTGTTGGTGTGTCCAACCCAGTTTGTGGGTTGCAATCAAAGCACCCTCATATGATATAGAGATCTAACAACTCAATTAAGAACCATAACTACCTAACGAAGAAAGCTACCATCATTTATCAACCATTGTACAATACACTCATCTCACATTTGGAGCCCATCTCTTTTTGACTAAGCTAAACATTAAGTATAAGCACAAATAGCTTTTTGTTCAATGAAAGTGAGAATTACAGTCAGTGTTATTGTATGTATGCAGGCTTTCGCTGACACTTTTCTACCTCTTTGTTAAAAAGAAACATTTTGGAGTGTTTTAAACAATGAAATTTGCTTGCTTAAAACTTAAAGCATGAGGACAACAGACAAAATATTCTGGATAGTTTTGATAAATGATGGCTATTTGCAATTTGTATCTTCAAGGAACAACGGACATCCCTCGAAAGCAGTCCTTCTCCACCTTTATTGTTACACAAACCGGTTTAATGTCTGACAAGATTTTAATGGCCTGACTAATGTCAGCAGTAAACATCTTTGTACTTTTTCTATATCAACAGGAATAACAATAATAATAACTGTAATAAGAATGAGAACATTAATAATAAAAAAAAAACTTAAATAATGAGAACAACCACATTATAATGGTAAATCCACTGTGTAATAATGTGCAATAATTGAGTGTGGCAGTGTGGCAAGTGATCCCAAATACAAATCCACCAAATTAAGGGACTGCTGGCGTTGTGTGGTCTCTGTGGACTGATATCTTTCTTTAAATTTTCTCGAGGTAGGGATTCCGTTAATCCTCGAACTGCAGCAATCGATCTTTCTATCATTGCCAATTCTTCCATGCCCACTAGATTGTTTATGATCTTTGTAAAATCCATCCATCATCTGCACAGCTTATCTTCAGTAGGGTCGCGGGGGAGCCCATCCCATCTTTTTTTGGGCAGTGGGCAGAGGACAACCTGAACTGGTCGCCAGCCAGTGGCAGGGCACACAGAGACCGAGAACTTACTCGCTCATTCACATCTAGGGACAATTTGGACCAGCCAGTTAACCTGACATGCATGTTTTTGGAATGTGGGAGGGAACCAGAATGCCCGGAGGAAACTCTCGCAAGCACGGGGAGAACATGCAAGCTCTGCACAGGAAGGCTGGTGGCTGGATTTGAACCCTTGACCTCAGAACTGTGGCGCGGACGCGCTAAGAACCCAGCTGCAGTGCTGCTCTTTGTAAAATAACGTATAGTAATACCTTTTTCGCAGTTTGCGTTCCAAAATTGCCCCGCAATAGTCAAAACCCGCAAAGCAGAAACCTTGATTTACATGTGTTCATTTATTTGTTTGTTTATTTATTACCGTACTTTATATATAAAATACTTAGGAACAAACCCAATTAACAGGCTCAAGTATTTGTTTAACAAATAAAAGTACTCTAATAAATGGTTGTTGTTTTTTTCAAATAACTTCTGCACGGTCAAGTTATAATTCTAAAAATATTCTTGCCGTTTTATTGCACAACTGTTTTGATTTAGAACAGGATCCGCTTTACACTACACGATACTTTGTCGCTATGACGTGATCATTGAACTGCATTTACCTTCCGGTCGGCAAATGAAGGTGAAGGACGTTCGGATGTCTCGCCACATGTTCTTTTCCGGGATAAGGCCAAATATTCGGACTTTGAAAAAATAAGATAAAATAAGAAAAGATAAGATAATCCTTTATTCGTCCTACAATGGGGAAATTTATTTTTTTACAGCAGTAAGACAATGAATAACCACTAACAATATGAACAGTTTAAACAAGTATTTAAAAATGTAAAAAACAAAAACCAGAATATTTCCAATGGTGGGTGTGCAAAATAGTTAAAGTAAAGTGGCCAGTAATGTGCAAATATGCAAATCTGGTGAGAAACAATGCAGTTGAAGACATTTATTACAAAGTTCTAAAATAAAGATAAAATCAGAGTGCACCCTGGACCAATTGATGGAGACCCGTTCTCCCACTAAAAGCCATGCAAGAATGTTTTGGCCCCTCTTTTATAGTGAAAAGGTTGTACATGCAGCATTACAGGCACTCAGAATGCAACCTCCCATTACAAAGCAAAAAACAAGAACTCTGTACAGGATTAGTCTTCAAGGTAGCACGATAAACCCATTGCTGTGAAAGGTCACTGATATGAAAGAATATATTCAGCAAGTAAGTACTTCACTTAAATATGTGGATAAATATGATGTGCATTTACAACAACTGAAATGAATAATGTGATTACCAAAGAAATTATGTGATGATTAAATAGGAAACTTAATATAGCTAGAAAACCCATGTGATAGTGACAACATTCTCAGTAATCTATTTTCATAATCTTACACAACCCAATGAAATCCATATTGGAATAAACCTTGAACGCCAGGTTTACAATCAAGCCCGGTTTACAATTACTCTGACTGTAGCGGTAAGCAAAAAAGAATGGAATTTATTTTTCTTTCTGTGCCACCTGGTGCCAAATGGTCTAAGGGTACCAGTCTGTGGCCCAGCAGTTGGGCAGCACTGATATAAAGGAATCAGTCTGCTGGCTGGCAAATCCATTTTCCATGTTGTTTTTGTACTCAGAATGGAGCAGTTCTCAATGTCGCCAAATGATAAATGACACTAAATTGTTTGTTCATCTTGGTGCAAGTTCAAAAACGATACGAAGCAATCATGGTTTTTTCATCCTATGCTGTAAACGGGGAAATTGGTCGTTACAGGTTGAAAAAAAGGACGCGAGAAGATAATATAAAAGAACAAATTCATCATAATTCATTCTTGCAATTTAAAAAACTGTCTATTCTTGACGGGAGTTTTTGCTTGGTTCAATTTGAGTTTAATTATAGTTGTTTATGAATACACGTTTATTGAAAAAAATGATTTTTGCAGGGGATGATCGAATCAAATGTTGAGCCATGGAAAGCCCGTATGGCTTATTATCAATTGGTAATTGCTTCAGACCACATTTTCAAAGACGTCAGATACTTCCGAGTGTTGATACCGTAGGAAATGTAGTGTACAAAAGCAAAAATGGCCTGGCATTGCCGGGCCCTTAAAAGATTGGATTCGGCTGCTTGGAGTGGTCGGTGGCTGCAATACCCAATTCGGACGCCAGAGGATGTTAGCAACTCAACCTAAGCAGAACACTCAAAAGCAAATCTTTATTAATTTTGTTGGTATTTATTGGGCGTGCCTTGACACAAAACCTAGCAAAAGATACTCGCGGAGGCCTAAAGTGCAACTGTGTAAATTTTCACAAAAATCATCTGTTTCGAAGCCTTTAAGTCACATACGAACACATAAATAGGGTTGGGTAGGGTTACTTTAACTTAATTACTTTCAATTACTTTTGGATTACTCAAATACTCAATATGCTAATAAAAGACAAAATAATCTAAATATGAATAAAATTACTAAATTTGTGCAGGCTTGGGGAGTAACAGAATACATGGAACGGCAAAAATGATATTGGCAAGCTGTTTGGATTTATTTTCATTTTGTTTCTGTCGCATTTTATGTTAGTTTTGCCGAAGATCAAAGAGATCAAAGCCAGGAGAGAAAGCTTACCACGTGTTGTGAGTCGTAATTTTTTTCATATTTAGTTTATTTTGTCTTTTATTAGCATATTTGGTATTGGGGTAATCCAAAAGTAATTGAAAGTAATCAAGTTAAAGTAACTCTACCCAACCCTGCACGCAAACACACAAATCAGGATTTATAAAGTATTTTTTTTAATTTTGTGTGATGTCTTGTCACTTTGTGCTGAATCGTAACTTCGGTAACTAGGTGGGTTATTTGGTATGTGCGTTCTTTTGTGGTTGTCTAGTCAGCTAAGACAGTGACAGAATAATTAAATGATGTTATCATGTGAAAAAAAACATCTGCAAAACTAGTTTTCTCAGGAGCGTGAAAAAACAAACTTTTCCTTGAAAATACATTTGGGAGATATGTTTTTTTCTTCATTAAAACAAGGAGACGGATTGACAGATTTAAATATATATAAATATTTTAATACCTCTTGCATTAAATGATTAAGTGACGATCTTGATAATGTCAAGTCAAGTCAAGTCAAATTTATTTATATAGCCCTTAATCACAAAAATGTCTCAAAGGACTGCACAGGATTACAGTTACAAAATTACACAATTACCTGATCTTAAACCAGGCAAGGAAAACTCAAAAACCTCAGTGTGAGGAGAAAAGAGAAACCTTGAGAAAGGACCTCACATGTGGTAATCCCCCTTCCAGGATTGACCAGGGTGAATTACAATTAGCATTACTGTACACATAATAGTAAACATAAGGTAAGATGTTGAAAATGTCCGGAAAGTGCATGACATCAACGACGCCCCCAGCCTGCAAACCAGTCCAGAAAGTCTATGACGGCCACGACGCTGCCTCCCGTCTCTGCCAGCTGGTAAATGCAGGGGTTGACATGCTGCAGGTCAGACACCGGTCCGCTGACCCATCCCAAATCATCCTTCTCCTTCGTATCAGCCAGGCAGGTGTTGGAAAAAGACAGGACAAAACAGAATATGAGGTGGGCATCAATCATATGCTTTGGAATAGAAGTGTGTCTTAAGCCTCGATTTAAAAACTTCCGTTGAGGTTGCAGATCTTATCTCCAGAGGCAGGGCGTTCCATAACACCGGGGCCCGGATGGAGAACGCTCTCGAGCCCGCAGACTTCTTGGCTCTCGGAGTCACAAGTAGACCGGCATTTTCCGAGCGCAGACTCCGTGCAGGATCATAGGGGGAAATCAAATCGGAGAGATAAGAGGGTGCAAGCCCATGCAAACATTTATATGTTAATAAGAGAACCTTAAAGTCACATCTTAAGTGGACTGGGAGCCAGTGCAAGTTGGCCAATACAGGAGTAATATGCTCAAACTTTTTGGTCTTAGTCAAAAGTCTAGCTGCCGCATTCTGAACCAGCTGCAAACTTTTAATGCTAGACATCGGGAGACCAGAAAGCAATACATTACAGTAGTAAAGCCGAGAAGTAATAAACGCATGAATTAAAATCTCTGCATCTGATTGGGACAGCATCGAACGAATCTTCGCAATATTACGGAGGTGGTAGAAAGCTATTCTAGTAATATTTTTCACGTGTAACTGAAACGACAGATTAGGATCAAATATAACACCTAGATTTTTGACCGAGTCACTATGGGTGATATTACATTTGTCTAGGTTCAGGGTAGTGTTTGAAAACAACTGATGACAGTGAGCTGGACCAATAATCAACATTTCAGTTTTTTCTGGGTTAAGGCATAAAAAATTATTTGACATCCATCTTTGAATCTCAGTAAGGCAGGCCTCCAGATTTCTAAAACTTAAATGTCCAGTTTTATCCAGTGGCACATACAGTTGAGTGTCATCTGCATAGCAATGGAAACTAATATTATACTTGCGGATAATGTCACCAAGCGGGATCATATAAATACTAAAAAGAAGGGGGCCAAGTACAGAGCCTTGAGGAACACCACAAGGGACATTAGATTGTTTAGAGGTCAGATTGCCATAGTTAACACATTGCATCCTGTCTGACAGGTAGGACCTAAACCACGAGAGTACAGTTCCTGAGATACCAATGCGTTCTAGACGAACCAATAATATGTTGTGGTCGACCGTATCAAAAGCAGCGCTGAGATCCAGCAGCAGTAACATTGATGAGGCACCAGAATCTATTGTTAAAAGGAGATCATTGGTTACTTTAGCAAGGGCTGTCTCAGTAGAATGATTTGCCCTAAATGCTGACTGGACAGTTTCAAAAAGGTTATTTTCTGACATGAAGTCATTTAGCTGCTGTGCAACGACCTTTTCAAGTACTTTCGCAAAAAATGGCAGATTTGACACTGGCCTATAATTACCTAGGCTTTCTGGGTCAAGGTTAGGTCGCTTAAGCGTGGGTTTAATGACGGCAGACTTGAAGGCTACAGGAACAATACCCGAGGATAGCGATATATTAATAATATTTAAAACTGATGGTCCTAAGATCCCAAACAGATCCTTCACCAGTGAAGCTGGAAACGGATCAAGCAGGCACGTAGTTTGTTTGGCCCTACTGACCATCTGTGTTAGATTATCAAGGGACAAATCATTGAAACTGGAGAATGTTTCTGAACAACCGCTGACACCGTCCATACCTAGCACCTCCACATCTTTGATATAGGAGGAGGAAACAGAGCGTTCTTTTAAAATTTCATTCCTGATTAGTTGAATCTTTTTATTAAAAAATTCCATAATGTCATTAGCAGAATAAGTGCAACCATTTGGGTTAAGTTGTTGTCTGGTAAGTTTCGCCACTGTGTCAAACAAAAATTTCGGATTATTCTCATGTTCAACAATAATCTTAGAGAAATACGAAGCTTTAGCTGAGGCAAGAGCTACTTTATATTTCAGCAAACTGTCACACCAGGCCAGTCGAAAAACCTCCAGCTTAGTAGTGCGCCATTTTCGTTCAATTTTTCTGCAACTTTGTTTGAGTAACCTAGTTTCTTCAGTAAACCAAGGTGTATTCTTCTTGGGTCGGAATTTATACTTTAGGGGCGCCACAGAATCAAGAACATTTACCAAAGCAGTATTGAAGTTGTTTGGAAGTGAGTCAACAGACCCAGTGTACGAAGGGAAGGCTGCAGTTACCGTAGGTAATAATTCTTTTAAGGCTAACACCGTTTTAGGGCGGATATTGCGACTGCTAAAGCCTAAATTTTCCTTATCACAGTAAACATTAAACAGCAACTCATATTTAACAAAATAGTGATCAGAGATGGCATTAGGATACGGTAACACTGTAACATTTAAGGCTACTACGCCACGGGTCAGGACAAGATCTAGAGTGTTCCCATCTTTATTAGTGGGCACATCAACTATTTGATTGAAACCAAATGTATCAATCAGTGACTTAAATGCAATTGCAAGTGAATTTGATGGGGAGTTTATGTGAACATTAAAATCACCAATAATTACAACATTGTCCGCATAAGTTACTAAGTCTGTTAACAATTCCGAAAATTCTTCCAAAAAATTTGAGTATGGTCCAGGTGGGCGATACACAACAACTAAATAAATTGGTGTTGACATTAAGGACCTCATAACAAGTGCTTCAAACGTTTTAAAACTAGTAGGGGTATTAGAAGTAAATTTCAACCTATCTTCCGATATAAGAGCAACACCTCCACCTTTTTTGCATGGTCGTGCCAAGTGCGAACTCACAAAGTTAGGGGGAGAAGCCTCATTTAACACTACAAACTCATTTGGTTTTAACCAGGTCTCACAAAGGCCAATAAGGTTAAGATTGTGTTCATTAATAAGGTCATTGACAAGTAAAGCTTTGGAGGCTAGTGATCTAATATTAAGAAGGCCAAGCTTCCGTACTGTGGACTGAGCTGAAACCTTTCGCGAGTTTTGAACCTTAATGGCAACCTTAGTGGTAACCACCACAGGATTAGACTGCCGGTCCCGGGTCTTGTGCCTTGCATGACGGCAGATGCGGCCCAAATTCCATACCACAGGAATATTGTTGACAGGTGGAGTAGCAGGATGACTATTGGTAGAAAATAATGTTATTTCTTCTCCCTCCTCACCTAACAAGGGAGAAACAGAGGTAAGAAGCGCAGAAGAAGATGCTATAGAAGAGTATAAATCAGGGTGTATGGTGCAGTCAGTAGAACGCTCTAAACTACAAAAACTATGTGAATTGCATGAATCTAGCATAGCGCTAGTTAGCTCTAGCGTTACAGACTCCACACCCATGGTAACAGGTTCACTAATCACCTGTGACCTGGCCTGCACTAGTGTACCCTGTCATGGAAGGCTTAAACAGTAATCTATATTTTTAGAAAGAGTGAGAGCACCTTCCCAGTTAGGGTGAAGGCCGTCTCTCCTCAGTCAAGTCAAGTCAAGTCAAGTCAAGTCATTTTTATTTGTATAGCCCTAAATCACGAAGAGTCTCAAAGGGCTTCACAGATTGTTACACTATATTACACAAACTATTTTCAACCGACAAGAGGAGTAGGTTATTCGTATGCAATGGAGTAGAAGTGAGTTTTAAGTTTAGATTTAAACATTTCCACTGAGGTTGCAGATCGAATCTCAGGGGGAAGAGCATTCCACAGCACCGGTGCCCGGATGGAGAACGCTCTCGAACCAGCCGAAGACTTCTTTGCTCTCGGGATCATCAGAAGACCAGCACTCTCAGATCGTAGGCTTCGGACCGGGACATAGTGGCAGATCAGATCTGAAAGATAAGAGGGAGCAAGTCCATGTATGATTTTGTACAATACTAAGAGAACTTTGAAGTCACATCTTTGGCTAACTGGGAGCCAATGCAGGTTAGCCATAATCGGTGTTATGTGATCGTACTTTTTTGTCCTAGTTAAAAGCCTCGCTGCGGCATTTTGTACTAGCTGAAGAGACTTGATTCTGGACTTCGGGAGACCGGAGAGTAGTGCATTG
The DNA here is from genome assembly GCF_059441175.1 of Urocampus carinirostris. NCBI lineage: Eukaryota > Metazoa > Chordata > Actinopteri > Syngnathiformes > Syngnathidae > Urocampus > Urocampus carinirostris. Next base: position 33,146,783 of record NC_142351.1, on the reverse strand, counting down.
CAGTAATCGAGACGGGAGGTAACAAATGCATGAATTATTGTTTCCGCATCAGACTGAGACAGTATTGAACGGATTTTAGCAATGTTGCGAAGATGGAAGAAGGCAGTTCTAGTAATTTGCTTTACATGCATCTCAAAGGATAGATCAGGGTCAAATATGACACCTAAATTTTTAACTGAGTCACTCTGTGTGATGTGACATTTGTCAATGTTCACAGCAGTTTTTGCGAATAAGTCCCGGCATTTAGAAGGACCAATGACTAACATTTCGGTCTTTTCAGAGTTAAGACGCAAGAAATTGAGTGACATCCACTCTTTTATCTCAGTGAGACAGGCCTCCAAATTTCCACAGTTTAGTGTGGAAGATTCCTCCAACGGAAGATATAGTTGAGTGTCGTCTGCGTAGCAGTGGAAGCTGATATTGTACTTGCGAATAATATCACCTAATGGAAGCATGTAAATGTTGAAAAGTAGGGGGCCGAGCACTGAACCCTGCGGAACACCGCAGGTAACATTAAAGGGCTCAGATGTCGTTTCACCATATATAACACAATGCGTCCTATCTGAGAGGTAAGATTTGAACCACGAGAGGACGGCTCCTGAGAGACCAATCCATTTTTCCAACCGTTCTAGTAGGATATTGTGGCGCACTGTGTCAAAAGCAGCACTAAGATCCAGCAGCAGCAAAAGTGATGAAGCGCCAGAATCCATTGACATTAGGAGATCATTTGTTACCTTGATCAGAGCTGTCTCAGTAGAGTGGTTAGCCCTGAATCCTGATTGCATGGATTCAAAAAGGTTATTCTCCGATATGAAAGCATTCAGCTGCTGTGCCACTACTCTTTCGAGTACTTTAGAGAGGAAAGGTAGGTTTGACACAGGTCTGTAATTACTTAATATTTCTGGATCAAGGTTGGGTCGTTTCAGTGTGGGTTTAATAACGGCGGACTTAAAAGCTGCTGGAACTACACCTGAGGAGAGTGATGTATTTATAATATTTAGAACTGAAGGCCCAAGGACGCTAAAAAGACTTTTAATAAGTGAACCTGGGAGAGGGTCGAACTGGCAAGTTGTCGGTTTGGCCGCATTCACCACTTGTTTGAGATCATCAAGTGACAGTTCACTAAAACCGGCCATTTTCCCAGGGCAGCCACCCTGTCGTGCATCTGTAAATTTCAGTCCTTTAATACGTGTGGTACTAACAATATCTTTTGCAATTTCTTCCTGTATGCATTGAATCTTCTTAGTGAAGAAGACCATTAAGTCCTGAGCAGAGTGTGTCGAACTGTCTGCGATAGCCTGTTGCCTTGTAAGCGATGCTACAGTGTCAAAAAGGGCTTTGGGGTTGTTCTTTTGAGACGCAATCACCTTCGAAAGGTAGGCCGATTTAGCAAAGGCAAGGGCCGCTTTATACTTTAACAAGCTGTCACACCAGGTTTGATGGAAAACCTCAAGCTTGGTAGCGCGCCATTTTCTCTCCCATTTCCTGCATTCTTTTTTAAGGGCTCTAGTTTCATCAGTAAACCAAGGTGTGCGTCTTTTAGGACGTGATTTTAGTTTTATGGGCGCTATTGAATCCAGCACACTAGTCAGGGTGGTATTGAACTCATTCATGAGTGAGTCAATCGAGCCATTGTATTTAGGAAAGGACGCAACTGCTCCAGGAAGGAGTTCAAAGAGCTCAGAAACTGTGCCAGTGCTTATATTGCGTCCGCTAAATCCCTCAGCTTTATTAAGTCTACATTTAGTTAGCACCTCAAATGTCACTAAATAATGATCAGAGATAACAGTAGTACACGGTAGAACCATAATGTTTGAGGTTAAAACTCCTCGAGTCAGAATCAAGTCTAGCGTGTTCCCATTTTTATGGGTTGGCAAGTCAACCAGTTGAGTAAAACCAAATGCATCAATTAGAGAACTAAACGCAATAGTAAGTGAACTGTGTGGGGAGTTCATATGAATGTTAAAGTCTCCCATAATTATAATTTTGTCTGCATAGGTTACTAGTTCAGACAAAAGTTCAGCAAATTCGTCTAAGAAAGTTGTGTATGGCCCAGGTGCACGATAGATAGTTATTACATCAATTGACAATTGAGGGGACCGCATCACAAGAGCCTCAAACGTTTTGTAATTATTAGAGGTACGTGTATTAAATTTGAGCGATTTTTCAGAGATTAGCGCAACACCACCACCTCTTTTCAGCGTGCGTGCTATATGACTACTCTCGTAGTCTGGGGGAGAGGCATAATTTAGCGCTAAGTGCTCATCCAGGCGTAACCACGTTTCACAAAGACCCATACAGTTAAGTTTATAATCACGAATAATGTTATCAACAAGTAAAGCTTTTGGAGCAAGCGATCTAATATTTAACAGACCAAATTTCAGCTTTGCTGAATCATTTGACTTAGCTGAACTCTTTGTAGTCTTTGTCGAGATCTTCAAAAGCTCCCGGCGTTGTGGCCGCTCGTGAGCGCTGAGTTTAAAGCGTCGGTTGTCCGGCGAGGAATGAATGGTGGAATTAGTTACATCCTCGCGTCCATCTTGCTGCTTGGACTTCACACGCTTCACACATCTACCTGCACGGCAACCACGCTTCTGTTTCCTTTCTTTACGGGGCCGTCGGCGTCGTTTATTAAGAGGAATAGCTGTCCACAAGGATGCCGGGTCTCTTTGAAGTTTGCTCGGTATATCATGGGCGGTATAAAAAGTGCCCGAAAAATCGAAATTTAGACGCCCACCCAACCGTATAAGTTCGTCCCTACTGTAAGTGTTTTTGGCCACACATGTGTCCAAAAGTGAAAGCAAAAAAGACAAGAGAACGGCAATAAATAGAAGATTAGCTGGAGAGCTAGCCGCAAGCATGTATCCATGCGCAGCCGCCAGCAGGTCAGGTCGGCCCCAGAAAGCAGGCCAGTTATCCACAAACCTAAATCCCTTCTGATTGCAGAAACTTGCCAGCCACCGGTTTAGCGAGACTAGTCTGCTAAACCTCTCATCATTGCCTCTCGCAGGCAAGGGGCCAGAGACAATTACTCGATGCCGACTCATCTTTCTGGCGAGATTACAGGTCCTAGCAATATTTTTCTTTGTAATCTCAGATTGTCTCATTCTAGTATCATTAGAGCCGACGTGAATGACTATATCGGTGTAGCTAGCCCTGTCCTGGTGTCTAGGTTTGCTCGTCAGCTCCCTCAAATTAGCCTCAATGTCGGGTGCTCTGGCCCCAGAAATACACATAACCGTGGCTGGGGTGCTAAGCTTTATGTTACGGGTGATGGAGTCACAAATAACTAGGGTGCGGGAGCCAGTAGACCGGGGTGGAGTGGGACTATCTAGGGGGCTGAACTTGTTATGCGTCTGAATTGGCTCACCGCGATTAGCATGCCGTTTAGGGCTAGTGCTAACCGGACTAGCAGGTTCGCTACAACCCACGCTAGCAGTGGTGTCCGAGGCACCTAACATTTTCCGTTTAAACTGCTCTAGCTCACGGACACGTCCCTCTAGAAGGGCTACCTGCCTACGGACACTGGAGCAACCTTTACAGCAACCCATACTCACTTGTAAGCGTTGGATGCCAAAGAGCGTCTTAGCAGCCATGGGAGGGGATGCCCTTCAACAACGATTGGCAGCAGCTTCCGACTGTAAAACAATTGTGCGCGGCACTTACCTTGCGCCAATCGTCCGAGATGCTTACCCGAAACTTTTCAGCTGTTCAAGATAAGAAGTCTCAATCCAGAATTCTGCTATAGTAGGAATCTGAAAACAATCTCGTAAACGCGACGACGTGAGCAACACAAAATTCCCGCCACTCGATAACTGTGTTTTTTCACACGACCGCATTGATATGCTAATGGCTAATAACCAGTGATTTTCAGAGCACTTGTATGCTACACACTGGATATACTGTCAGTGTATTATATGAACAGTACCAAACCGAGCGGCTACGAGAGACCACTGCATTTAAAATACAGCTCACGCCATGAATTATCACATTTTTCAGCGGTCACGCCTTAAATAATTCTCTAGATTATCTCCAATCTAACATGTCCTGAGGATAATCCAGATTTTAAATCAAAGAGCTTTGTTCTATCTTCTTGAATAACAATCAAATAGAAGAAAAACATCATGAACCCGTTCACACATGAAGAACCTTAACTACAAATCTGGATGGAACTTTGCACTCAATCTCTTCCATCACATTGCACATCAAGTCAGCAAAGCACAGCAATCTCTTGGTGTCACCCTTCCCCACTTGTCTTTTGTGTGTCAGGCAGGGATGGAGACCCTCTGGGTATTGATTGGATTCGGCTTAATGCTGTCAGACTGATGGGAGACATGCGATTCGTGGACGGGATCCTGACCCCGGTAGACTCAGCACATAAAAACGTAGGGATGACAGCCCCTGCATGCACAAAACCACGGTACAGTTTGCTAGCTGCAAATACATCTGCAGAAATGAACGCAGATTAAATCCTGCAGTGCTGCACAAAGGCAAATACTCATGCGCGCACACTGTTTCAAGTACTGCACAAACGCAAACACGCACCCTTGAGACGCCCCCCCTGACACCCTCAATCTGTCACAACTAAAACCCAGAGGACGTCGTCTTTGAGTCAGGAGGACCGCGACGGGCACACTGAGCTCAGCAGAGTTTGAGCTAATCAAGAATGGCAATGACAGACTGCCTGCAATGACAGGCATTTTTTTACATCTTGTGCAGGGAAGGAGATCATCTGTCGAGTCGGATGGATGAAAATCCCTGTCGGCAATATGGATCACATTTAATCGCACATCAAGGGATCCGCCCGCTTGGGGTCGTTCAGATAAATTAAGGGTTCTCAGGAGGTAAAGCGCTCGTCTTGGGATAAAGATATCGCAGGTTCGATTCCCGGCTCCTCCGTGTTATATGTCGAAGTGTCCTTGGGCAAGAAACTGAATCCCTAATGCCCCCAATACGCATGGCCGCTATTGGTGTGTGAGTGTGAATGGGTAAGTGTGAAGCACATTGTAAAGAGTTTTGGGAGGTCTTAATTGACTTGAAAAGCGCTATATAAATGAAGACCATTTACCATTTTACCATGACATTATTTCTCAGGGAAAGCACACAAAGGTACTAAATAAATTGATGTTTTGTAAAACTTGCAGAATACTTAAAGGGAGCACTAAATATTGCTGTATTGTGTAGTGCAACTGTAAACGAGTGCTGGGTAGCACAAGGTAGAATACAAATTACGGAAACTCAAAATGACCAAACTGGTCACTTTGGTTTTATAGGGTACCCTCAGGCAAAATGCTGGACATTGATGTCGGCTCCCTAAATGTGAGCCTCATATTATGTAAAATGAATACACTTTTCCTGATTTATGATCATTTTAAAAAATGCTATCAAAATGATCAATTTTTTGAGAAAATAATTTCTTTGAAAATATTCAAAGAGGTATTCAAAACAAGCTTACTCTAAGTATCGTAACAAAAGAATTTCCCCCATTGATTTAGGATTTGGTATCAGTAGTGTCAAACCCTGTCAATGCCAGCTAATCTCAGAAGAGCTGGATGATGCTTCGCGCCGAAAACAACAGCTACCATATGATGAAGGTAGTGTATTTGAGTCAGATCAAGTAGTTTCTCTTGCTACTTGGTAACCAAAGAAACCAGAACTACCTGTTGCATGTTGGAGGACAAAATCCTACACAAAAAACAGTGGAGCGGGATGGGCATCGCCAGGCTGTACTTGGCAAGACACACCACCGGAAGTGGTACTCCGACAACCCTGGTTAAGGGATACATGGACCATGAACAACGGATAGAACACATTTTCTAGGAGCAGATCTAGTTTCTAATATACAGTATTTTGCAGGCCGACGATAAATTATTGGTGAACTCAAAATTTCTGTGGGCCTGCAGTTGCGACACCCTAGGTGTAGCGGCTCTTTGCATCCGGTACATGCAGCACATGAACAATCACAAACGTCACACATGTTGACATTGTGTGAGATGTTAAAAAAAAAAAACACAGAACTGTTGTTTGTCCTTGGTAGAGGACGTCTTTCACGAACATGAAAAAAAGAAAACATGCATGACCCTGTAATGTCATTGTCAATGTAGCCACATGACAAGTACATTTTTTCAGTCTAGGGTTGCTATGCCGACGATAACAGTGACATAAATATTTTGTCTTGGTAAATGGATATAAAATAGAGTTCTCTTACAGTAGTCTTACAGTAGGGCTGGGCGATACAACGATTTTTGGTATTGATCAGGGTAATATCAATCGATACCGATCCGAAATGATACTTTCTGCTTGAAAAACGCGTTATCATTGAATAATTGAGTTAGTTTATAATAACGATAAAATAAGTCTAAAATGTATCGTTTTTTATTAAATATTAAATAACTGCAATGCAAAATATAAATATTTCAATTACAACTGTCAGAAAAAAGTCAAATGAGTCAAACCAAAAAGCAGCAAGCTCAACATGACAACTATAATACCCTTATTTGCAAAATACTTAAGAAATGAAGTCAAAGTGAAATATAGTAAAAAGATGATCCAAAAACAGTATAAGTATCAGTTTAAAATATAAAATACTTCAATGACAACTGGTTTACAGCAAAAATCAAGACAGTCAAACCAAGCAGCAATGTAACAAAAATCCAAATACCGTATAACAATGTAAACCACACAACCTTTAATACTGTATTTTCCAAACTATAAGGCGCACCCAATATCTTCAAATTTTCAGGGGATTAGAAAGTATTCCTTATAATCCAGTGCACCTTTGTAGAGCCAGAAATACGGTAATTGGATTGCAATGCATGATTACATACGGTAACCATTTATGAATGAATTGATTCATTTCACTTTTAAAATAAGATTCCTAAATATTAAATATGTTGTTTATCCTCTGTTTTAATCTAATGCTCTTTACAGTTCAATGTGTCACATATTTGAAATAAATATAAATTATTATTTTTCCAAACGTTTCAGAATTCGAAATTATGCATTATAGAAAAACCTTTAGAAGGAGGTATTTTAACAGGTGCTTCTTATAAACAGGTGCGCCTTATAGTGGGGAAAATACGGTCCTTTACACAATACACTGAAAATAAAACCAGGAGTGCAAATAAAGTGTAACAACAATTAGACCGAATTTGAGAGTTATAATGAGTGCATACTGTTACAAAGCACTTACAAGATTATTATAGTAAAAGTTAAAATTGTCTTAAAACAATAACATAGACCGAATACAAGTACTCGCTTAATATCAAGAAAATCGATATTTTGATCGTTTCGACTATTCCCATGTTACAGTATTTTGTCAGAAAGGCTTTTCACCTATTTTTGTGTATGCCTGACAAACAGCATTCATGCTCTGTTAGTTAGGTCACCACGAACATACACAAGTTCATAAACCCTTTAAATGTTGAAAAACACAAGCGAGTCATCGGCAGTAGGGCCTGCTAATTGTGTGCATGTGGAGCTGTGGATGAGTGCGACGGATGTGGACGGATGCAGAGGCGGTATGGATTGACCCCGGTGTTAAATGATGCCAATCAACCTATAAAAATTCGATAAACAAGTCACCAAGTCATGTGGAGAGCCATACCCTCATCTTGGTGAATTTCCTGCTCCATCAAAGGGTAAATGACAAACCATGACACTAAACCTTTCAAAGGACAATGAGATATTCATCCATGCAAAACCTTTACCGCCTATACTTCAAATTTAGATAAAGTCATTTTGCGAGATACATTTATTCAAATTTTAGGCCGAATTTGGGTCTGATTGATCTGAAGATCGATGGCACCTTGTTTTTCAGTTGAGTTGGCTCGGGCATCTGATAAGGATGCCTCCTTGTCGCCTCCCTCGGGCATGTCCCACCGTCAGGAGGCCCCGGGGGGGACCCAGGACCCGCTGGGGAGACTATGTCTCTAGGCTGGCCTGGGAACGCTTCGGGAGGAAGTGGCTGGGGATAGGGACGTCTGGGCTTCCTTGTTAAGGCTGCTGCCTCTCGACCCAACCCCGGATAAGCGTAAGATAATGGATGGATGGATGGATGGATGGATGGATGGATGGATGGATGGATGGATGGATGGATGGATGGATGGATGGATGGATGGATGGATGGATGGATGGATGGATGGATGGATGATCTGTAGATCGATGGCACCCTTTTTTTAAAAGGGTGATTTGAAAACACTAATTCCAGTCATGGCATTTAAAAACAAAACAAAAAGCAAAAACAACCAAAACAACAATACAGTGTTGGGGGATGTCTTCCATGTTGCGATCATTCTTCAAAGTTCAGTCTTCATTGTTCGTAAGTGGTGTCCTTTTCTCTCTATAGTACATTTATTTTTTTCCCATTTTTCAATGAATTGGGTCTCCTGGATACTTATACAAAAAGTAGTTCTATCCATTATTAATATTTCGTCCACAGTGCACTGCATAGACATTTAAAGCTCTATTGCACTGGCCTGCAGGGTAAATGTTGACGAGACAAATCTTGGAACATGAGCTGCCCCTCTGATCACCACCACAGACTTTGGTGCCGCTGGTTGTGAGTTCTGAGGATTGTGTGAAGACGTGCTCCCCGTCATGCTACCTGTAGAGGCTGAGGAACAGTCACATCTCCAGAGCTCTGATGGCAAACTTCAATAACAGTTTACTGATGTACGGGTGCTTAGTGTGGTTCTCTGGCTGCACTAAGGCTGACCAGCAGGTGCTCCAGCAGGTGGTAAAAGCTGCAGAGTTCAGCACAACCTACACCACTCGCTGTCTGAGAAGAGTCCACAACATTCTGTGGGACCAGCTCTATGCTGCTCACCACCTCTTCCACCTGCTGCCCTCTGGGAGGAGATACCAGTCTCTCTCTCTCTCTCTCTTTCTCTTTCTTTATTTCTTTATATCCACAATGATTTGCCGCGCATATGCTCCATGAATGCCAAGCAGCCGGTCCCTCAACTAGCTCCCCCTTTTTTGTGACATTTTGTGATTAGGGGCTATACAAATGAATGTGACCCGACTTAAATTTTTACATAATATTGTCGGGAACCATCTCAAACTGAATTGTGTCTTTTATCCACTCTCTGGCATCTATCCGCCAATTCATTCTTTCGTTTCTTCTTACTTTTGATTTTCTCAAGTGCAGAATTAAATTGAATTATCCTGATTCTCTCGCCCCTTCTCTGTCCCACTCTTCCAATACTTCTGTCTTGTGGAAAATAGAAGAATGGGGAGCTCGTGCAAAATAGTGATGAAACCCACAAGTAGACTGCGATGGTGAGAGAAATGCAGGACAGAGATTTTGAAAAAAAGAAAAGGGGGGTTGCAAATGACTTCTTAGCAGAGCAGCGAGATGTGAAGGACAGGCTGACGTGAGACAGTGCGGCGAGGAAACTAATGAGCAACACAGCTCTTGCCGAGAAAGAAGAGAAGAAGGGAAGAGGGAAATATGACAAGAAGGGATGGGGAGCTGAAGCAGGACGGATGAGATGATGACAGAAATAAAGTGGAGGTCATGTGAAGAGGAGGCGAAATGGTGGAGGGGGAAACACCATTGAAAAGATGAAGTGAGAAGTCCCACACTGGCAAAGTGAAACAAAACATGGACGCGCCGTGAAAGAGTGTAATGAAAAATGACCTTTCTCTGCAAGTATTTCACGTTTAAAAGTCTCATGATAATTGACAAAAGAATTGGTGGAAAAAGATATTGAATGGGCTAATATTCTCACTAGCGGCTTATATACCTTGTTGTCATCTTATGACTATAAAACATTTCGATTTATCCGTCTAAAATTTTAAAAAAGAAGTCAGTAGAACCTTATTAGGTGATGAGTGGTAAAATTGATAGAGGAAACACTAGAGACGGAATTAGTTTGAGGGTCAAACAGAGTTGCCGGACACAACCGAATGTTTGATCTTACATTACACATAGTCCAGCGTTTTTCCGAATTGCTCAGTCCACAATTGAATGGATTTGGGAGTACAGTCCATAAACATGCACAACAAACAAGTTGTGAGAAAAGTCATGTTGACATCATTTCGGGAAGGTCCTTGGCAGACAGTTGAGTTTCCTTAAAAGGGCATGGGACCTGCAAGGACTCTCTGAGCAAACTGAGGCGAACAACATGTCCTAATAAGGGTACGACAGCATCTTCCTTGTTGTTGCGTGAGGACCGGGCCGCCTCTTGGGTTGTACTCAATTGAAGCTATAAAAACGTTGTTATGTCTAAAGTTCTCTGAGTTCTTTGGGATGATGCAATAAAGGACTCCCTCTCATGGCAGCCTCCGTGCATTTGTTGAACCACGTACGAGAAGACTTAATCGATTATCGAACCTGCATTTTCTCCAACGCATGCCACTAAAGTTTCCTTTCGCGCACGGTTGAAAAGAGTTCTTCGTGGGGTCCAATGTGCCCTCTGTTGGTGTTGCGCACCGTTTTGTTTGTCACATGGGCTAAGTAGCTGATGCCTAGTAGTTTTCTGTAGCATCGCATCTCCATGGCCGGAATTTTCTTTTCCAGTTTCGCTGTGAGAGTCTATGTCTCGCAAGCGAAGAGAAAGATGGAAGTAACCAATGCTTGTATGAGTCTGATGTTTGATTTCACTGCTATGTTCTTGTCCGTCAAGATGGGTTTAAGTCTGGCAAATTTGGCTGTGGTTTGAGCTATCTTTATTCCACTTTCATTTCCAATGAAACAGCTCGCCTCTTCTTCACACTTTACACCAACCCTATTGAATGGATGCTCGAGATATTAAACAATAAAAATCTCAAAGTTCTTAGAGCGCTGGAGATACAGTAAAGTATGTTTACAAACGAACTGGGACTATGACAGGAAGAGGAAGCCGGATTTCTTTTTCGGCGTGGATGCTGGGTGAGCTCTCACAGTGCCACACGGCGGTAGCGGTGGAAAGATGCACTACAGTACTGTCCTGTACTCGGAAAAGGTGCACAATACAAAATCTAACTTAAAACACCCCCAAAAAACGTTTAGATGTACCGTTGTTCATAATTTGAATAGTCGTAAGTAGGAGAGCGTCAGTATGTGGAGCGGATATTCATTTGCTGTAAAAGCTTAAAAATTGGCTTAACAAATGTTCAATAATGCAAAAAGAAACAAAGAATATTTGTTATAAATTCAAAAATAACTTTAATAGCTGTCTGGAACCTTTTACACTAAATATATTAGAATTTCAACACAACTTACAAGACTAATGTTTCACTTCAACAAAAAACTGACAACATTTAGGAATGGACTGGTGCAAACTCTGCCATGACCCAAGAACAGGCCAGGGACCGTCAATGATGGAAAAGGCTGTCCAGAGTTGCGTCCTCATTGGTGCCCCAACGACCCTTGCAGTTAAGGGATCTATGAACAGTCAACAGGAAAAGAAATTAGGCTTAGCAGGAACTCGTATAAGGTACATAAAAACTTAAATAGCTCCCTGAAACGTTTTATAGTAAATAAATAAACTAAAATCAAAAAGTGCATGGAAATGTAATTGAAGCTGGCGAATTAAAAAGTGTAGGTTCTTCTATCTTATAGCCAGATTGACAAACTAATGGTAACAGCAAATCACATTGCATTTGTTTATTTATATCTTTCAGGACAAAGTTTCATTTTTTTCTATTCTTTAAAAGTTGTTTGTGGCACCGTAACAAAAAGTGTGATCAAGAGATTAAATTGAACTGCACTTTTATATGTCATCTGTGTCATTGGTGGTCTACTTGTCAGGAAACGGGCCAGGAAGCAGGAAGTGTGAACTCAAAATCGTAGATGATCTGTCACTTTAATTTAGGAAATAAAAGTTGTCCAACACAAACGGACCAAAGACAAAACAAAACAGGCTTAAAGGCAATCAAAATTACAAACTAGGCATTTACTCAGAACAAACAGGCATGAACAGGTTTTCCTCAAGGTTAAGCAATGGTCTGGCAACTGGCAGTCCCAAAAGGAGCGTTTAAGTACTCCACAAGCAATCAATTCAATGCGTCTCAGCCGGTGTCAAGGGGCGGGGCCAGCTGGGTGCCATGACAACCGTGCAGGACATGACACTACTGGTAAAAAGTCAGTACTCTCACTGCTGTGACCCAGTTTTGATACCTGTTGCAAAAATTGCTTTGCGATTATGGTCAACGCTATTTTTTGATTGATCAATTATTGCACAAGTTTCGCATAAAACCCTGTGTAGTAACGCACGCCGGAAATTTGAATGAAGCTGGCGAATTAAAAAGTGTAGGTTCTTCTCTCTTATAGGCCAGATTGACAAACTAATGCTAACAGCAAATCACTTTGCATTTGTTTATTTATATCTTTCAGAACAAATTTTTTGTTTTTTCTATTCTCTAAAAGTTGTTTGTGGCAACATAACAAAAAGTGTGATCAAGCAATTAAATTGAACTGCATTTTTATATGTCATCTGTGTCATTGGTAGTACTGGTAAAAAGTCAGCGCTCTCACTGCCGTGACCCAGTTTTGATACCTGTTGCTAAAATTGCTTTGCGATTATGGTCAACGATATTTTTTGATTGATCAATTATTGCACATCGACCAATACAATCAGAACGCTCACGATGGCCAAAGTCGGGAAAAACGGTCGTTGGTTAATAAACCTAAAATAAACTTCATCAGCTGTTAGTAATAGTTGTTCTATTTCACCAATCTATTAGTAGAGTGAAATGAAATGTTCTGAACATCAGAGGATGACAAAGAAAAAACACTCAAAGAAAACATGTACTCTCAATACAGGTGGGCAGTACAGTAGATACAAATCCCCAATTTCAGAATTGGGAACAGGATGTGCCATCCACTCGCCCACAATGCCACTGTGATTACATCCATTACGGTCTAAATGAACCTTATTGCAACACAGTGCAGTAATACCAGTAGTGGATCATCAGAGTAATACAGTTTAATCAGGAGTTTGCATTTGCAGATATGCTAGTTGCTTAGATTTTCTTTTCAAAACTGTCGCAGCAAGTACATTGTCGCGTTGTTAGTGGAGGGTTGCTGAAAACTTTGTCAAGGTCAGGCTTGTGGAGTAACGGAATACATGTAATGGCGTAAGATATTTAAAATGTTTTCTATTATAGTTACAGAAAAAAAGATGTAATCAAATTGCAGGTATGTTCGTGGTGGTTCAAATAAAGATTACTTAGAAGGATTACAATGTTATTTAAAGGTATAATTACATATACCTAATGCACCGATAGGCGAATTGTGTCTATCATTATCACTGACATTAGAAAGACAGAGAGAGAGATAATGGTGCAGGTCGAAGTAACGTCTGAACTCATCCACCACTGCATGTTTGTCACTCTGTGTTGAAGGTGAGAACACATTTCTTTTTATCTCTATCTTATTTCTCCTTCAATACAGCACTCATTTTGTTGAATTGGCGTGAGCCTGCAGTTGAGGCTGCTTATGCGTGTGCATATTGGCAAATGATGCATTTAAGGATATTTACTACATTTTATTGATTATCTTCTTTTTCTATTTTGTAGTTAATTGATGTTCAAAATCTACATTATTACTTTGCTGTTATATTATGAGAATTTTTTTAGCCAAGGAAAATTGAATATTTCTGGCGTCCCTACTTCATACAAGTAAACTTGAATTTGGACAAAAGACATCCGAGGTTTTGTTGGAGATTTAGAAAGTAAACAATTTTTTTTTTGAAACCATATTGGGCTTTTAATGTTCTCTAAATGTAAATTAAAACCAAGTACAGTATCTGTTGTCTGCCATGTGAAAGAGAAAGCTGGATTTTTGCTTAATAAGCTATATTATATATATTATGTGTGTACATTTAGAGTACTCTTTTGTAGGATTACAAGCCACTACCTGACCTTGGTTTCCCCCCCCATTTTCTTGAGGGTTACATTGGTCATTTATCTTAAACACAATTTAGTAATTCTATTTATATTATGTCTGTCTTGTATACGCATATTTGATATAGGAGTAATCCAAAAGTACTTGAAAGTACAGGTAATACTTTATATTATATTTTTTAATGTAACCCTCACAAACCTGGTCAGTGTAAGATTGACCACCTGAACCTCATTTATGAGAAAGAATTTCCAAGGACGTGAAGTATCACGTCAGCTACTCGATTTGCGTGCTCCACTCAGAAACGAGTACTCGAATCTCTCTGACTTTGTGTAAAGTTGTCCTTGAATTGTTCATCTTCCCTGAAGGTTGATGTACAATCACTGAAATTTGGTGCTCTTGTATGACAAGTAATACAATTAAGAAGAATGATGGCTTCACCAGCCCACTTTGTCCTGCACTTCCACAACCACCATGTATCAATCATGTGTCAATGGAGGATGAGTAAACAATTCATTGTTTTCACTATATTTTTTTATCGGGCTGTTCAAATTTCTTTTCCACTTCTGTTGAGAATTCATCCGTCCATAACTTTTTTGTGCCACTCAACTATATCTTCTGATGAAAGAATCTGCCCCACTAAATGGGGAAATTTGTAAGCCTGCCTCACTGAGATAAAAAGATGGATGTCACTCAACTTCATATAGGTTTTAGATCAGGGGACGGTGTAATCATAGTCTTTAGTTCGCAATAACCTTTGGTCTGTGCAGCCCTTTGAGACTATTTGGATAAAGGGCTATACAAATGCACATGACTTGAATTGACTTGACTTGTGCTTGTTAGGCTCATAATTGTTGCTGTGCCCATCCCAGGTGATGTGGTCGTCAGCCTGTTGCACATATGTATACCAACAAATAACTATTCATAAACATTCATATAGTCAAGTTTGAAGATTTCAACATTCTGCATTCTTTACACTTGGTTATTTGTGTTCTTGCTCCACTAAATACGTGCACAGTTGCTGAAGGAGACCCTCAGCACAGTGTAAAATGTCAAGGGCAAGCTTGCCTTAATTTGCAATACAACTTGCTGTTCCGTGTGCTGACACGCACAAAGAAGCTGACATTTTGCATGCAAAACACTTCATAACATTGTCGACACAACTCTGTGTCAGATTCATATTATCTCTTGTATGGCATTTTATATGTTAAGTTTCATTCATTAAAACTGAAAAATCTATAGAAAAGGCCGGTGCTGTTTAAAGGTAAAGTAAATCTAAGTAGTTATTCCAATAATCATGTGCTGCATCTATTTTGTGAAATTATACATACAGTATAGGGAATAATTTCACATGCATGGAATAGAAAATCAGAAGCAATATTCACCTATTTTTACGTCTTGGGATGCGGCAATTTTTGCCACTTGGTATCAAATGAAAATTATTTCAAAATTGCTCTCTGCTCAGCAAACAGTCAGTCACAGCTCACTTGTGTCAGAACTTCATTGATGATTGAGCTCTCAGTACTTTTAGTACTCTTAGCGCAAATTTGTTGGGAAATATTTGCACATTTATAGTAGTTTTTAAACTAAAAAAAATGGTTTTTACTTATTGTTTTTTAAATGCAACAACAATCTGAGTCATTCATTAATTTCATTGAAAATAGTGGATTTTTTTGTGTATAATTTCTCATTTTATAACAAGCAAAATGAACCCAGCATTGCCAGGTAGATAGAAGATTAGATTCGGCTGCATGGGGTGGTCAGTGGTCAGGAGCTGCAGTACCCATTTTGGCCGCAAGGGGGTCTAAAATGTCCCACGAAACCAATGGGAGTGCCTTAACACAAAACTTAGCTAAAGTTTCAGACGTTTTGGAACGTTTAAGTAACAAACAAATGCACGCACGCATGCACACACATGCAATTCAGGATTTATAAAGTTGTTTGGATAAGATTTAGAACGATGATGACAGATAGTTTTTCTCATGTGAAACACATTTTGTTATCTAAAATATGCATATATTGTCTTAAAATATCAGCCAGTGGAACAATAGAATTTTTTGCATTGCTAAATTATTTTTCTCAATTTTCCTACTGAATTATCTTTGTGATGGCATCTTCATTAGTCAGTGCACCAAGTGATCAATTAACTGAGAGAAAGATAGAAACAGGTTGATTTCAGAACATAATTGGTATTCTACAAACACAATATACAGTGGAACCTTGGTTTTCCAACGCCTCTCAGTTCGAACAAATCGGGGTCTCGACCAAAAATTTTGAGAAATTCTTGCTTCGCTTTTCGTTCAAAAAATCGGAGTTCGAACGCCGGTACGCTAGGGGCGATGCTAAGCGGCGTACGGGTGTAGATTGCCCCCACCCCTCGTGAAGAACTGTTGTCACGTGACCGCGCTTTTTCTCTTAGTGGTGCAACTCAATCTGGGTGGTAATCATAAATCGTAAATCACAAACAGGGGAAGAACTTGCTGCGGTTAAATGATGTGCAGGGAGATCCATTGTATTTCATGTAAATTTTAACCTTTCTACCTATCAGGTTTGTCGACAGCATGGCTCGTTCGTGCCCGCCCGTTGACGTGACGGGAAGACACAATCTGTCGGTGCTGACTAATTAGACTGCAAGCAAACAGTCGAGTCTTGCGTTTTCGTTCGAACGGCCTTGGGAGACGGAGATGAGCGTCATTAATCTGAGTTTCGTTTGCATGTGCACTTGTGTAATTGCAGAGGGCCATCAGTCGTGTTTAGGACACCAAAGACAGTTTTTGTAATTACCAAAGTGACGATGCTGTGATGGATGTTGACAATTTAGTCACATG